>NC_057863.1:33547856-33847856 GCF_019393635.1 Dromiciops gliroides
AGGCCGGATTTGAACTCAAATCCAGGGCTGGTGCTCTATCCACTGCACCACTTAGCTGCCCCCCCCCCCATACACCTCTTTGTCAGTATATTAGATAGCTTGAAAGAGATCACCTGTATACAGAAATGTGTGTGAATTCACTTTGAGGAAGGTGTATTGTGGTCCGTTTATGTATAAGTTTTGAGAAATAAGAAAGCATAGCAGTTCTACAGGACCCAGCAGTAGTTCTTCCTCAGGTTTTCCAGCTAACATGTGATGTCACCACCGTATGTTGGTTGAATTTGGAGATCACATGTTAGTGAGACACTGGTTGCATCCCTTCTGAGAGAGAGAGAGAGAGAGAGAGAGAGAGAGAGAGAGAGAGAGAGAGATTCCTCCCACTCCAGATCCTCAAGCTTTCACTCTAGAACTTGAAACGTCCTTGTCATAGGGTTCTTGATTTTAGTTTCCTTTCACCATCAGTGAGCCATAGGTTTTTGCTGTGTGACCTGGACTCCATGCTTGGTGCTGGGAGACAAAGACAAAATGGAAACATGCCCTGCCCTCTAGGAGTTTCCATTCTATTTGGTTCTTTTCCAGGATCCAGACTAGATCTTTGTCTGCATTTCACAAGAATTCTCCTATCCTTTTGTTCCCTGTAGAAAAACAAATTCCCAGTCCTGACAATTTGAGGTCTCTTTGGGTAGTATCTGGGCTTTTAGAGAGAGGGAGAAAGCAGTTAGATGTTATGGCTTTCATAGGCTCTATCTTGCTTGTCTTAGGGTCTTCTGGCATGCCAGGCCACTGTGGCTTATTGATAATGTTTCCCAAGAATTTTTACATCCATTATCCCCGTTGATCCAAGCAAGGGTTCTTTTTGGCCAATTTGAGCTAATTCAGGCTGATTGTTATCATTTGAGCGGGGAATTAACCCTTTAAAAACTGTGTACCTGGTCTAAAGCTGCCACATACCTTCTATCTGCTTCAAGCAGCATTTCTCAGAGTTTTCAGTCTCAGCACTCCAGTATAATCCAGAAGTGATCGAAGACCCCTTTCCCCAAAGAGCTTTTGTTTATATTCGTTATATCTACCAGTATTTTAGTGTAATAAAAATTAGAGCATCTTAGTTTTGTAATGACCTTATGCACCCCCTGGAAAGGGTCTTGGGGGACTCTAAGGGTCCCTGGACCACACTTTGAGAATCACTGGTTCAAAGGGTTTAGTTAATGATGTTGCTGTAGACTTTTCTTCCCCCTGAACTAGTAGGTTGTTCTAATAAATAATGACGTCCTGCTTCCCCAAGCTTTGAACTTGGATTTATATGAGACATTTCAGTGCAGCAAAATGGGTTAGCATATAGACGCTGCATCTCTAGATCTGAGAGGGGCCAGTGTTTGCCTAAACTACAAACATTCCCCTTCATCTGTGATGTTGGAGGAAGGAGTGCGTTTAGGAGGGCCGGGACTGGCTTGGAGGGCAAGGAATCGAAGAATGAAAGGTCTGTCAAAATAGGACAACTTTGTGCCCCTGGCCAGAGGGTTGTCCGAGGGTTAGAGCCTCTCCCACTTTCTGATCTTTCCATGAAGTGAGTGATGCTTCAGGATTTCCTTCAGGGACCTGTGACTTTTGTCAGGTACCAGAGAGATGGAGACAGAAAACGTCTTCCTTCTCCTGCCTCCCCCTCCTTCAGGCAGGCAGACAGACAGACAGACAGACAGACACACACACACACACATCTACACATTTAACAGGGAAATCATTACTTTTCCCATAGTTATACAGCTCATGAGTGACCCCAGGCTGAGCTGTAATTAAAGTGAGATGATTGAGCTCTGCTTCTGGGTGCAGATATCCAGTAGGGCACACCCCCTCTCCTTGGTAGTCCTTTCACATAGCCCCCATACACCTCATGACCCACGTTGAGCACATTGGCAGCCACACTCTATTGCCTTACTCTGCTCCATTGCTGTGGTGGATCCTCTCTCTCCTGCCATGCCCCTAATTCTTGCCCACTTTACTATTGAGAATCATGGTGCCCAGGGTGCCATGGCTTTGCTGTGGAATCTTGGGCCACTTCACTCTATGCCTATATCCTAACTGAAATAGGTACCAGGAGAATCGCCCCTTTGCTGTGGAGCAGAGATGATCTTTGCTTCCTCCTCCAGTGGCACCCTTGTTGTCTTGGTGCCCTGTGCCCTGAGGGTAGAGCCCTCTCTCCAGGTTTGCCCTCCCCACCCTAGCCCTACCTCCACTCCAGCCGAAATGGCTGTTGGAGCCAGAATTCTTGGCCATGCTTCTGACCCCAACTCCTAGGCATGGCATCCTTTTCCTTTGAGAGGTGATTTTTACCTCAGTCCTTCAAGCAGATTGGGACTACTAAGGGCATTGGACCTGAACTCTAGGTACAATATTCTGAGCTGTGCATCTTGGGGAACCTTTGCTTATTCAGCCCTGACAGAGAGGATGTGGGTAACTCAGAGGCTTGATCAGGGCCTGTTGGCCGAGCTGCTGCAGTCTTCCAGAAGAAAGGACAATCTTCAATCAAGCAGAGAAGCATTTTATTATGAAGTCAGGCCACTGTGGGAGAAAGCTTGCAGACATGGTGTTCATGTGCTATTTGGGGGTGGGGGTGGCAAGGGGACCTTCCTGTGTGTTCAGCTACATTTATTCATTCGTACTCATTCGTTTTCTCCATCTCTCTTTGAAAGCTGATACTTGGTATCCTAACAAAGTACAGGTGAATGACCTGACCCAGAGACCCCTTCATCCCAATGTATCCCTACATTTTCTCCATTTTTGTCATTCTCTCCAAAGTATCTTTAGGCTTTTAGTTACTCCATCCGCATCAGAGAAGGGAAGCTCACAGATGCTTGCCCTCGCTTTTCTCTCCTACCTACTTTTACATGATTTGGGGGTCCCAGACTCAGTGGTGAGCACTCAGACAGGGCTTCTTAGAAAGCTGTGGGGAACTACTGAATTGTGACCGTGGGACAAAGGTACCTTTGTCCCAGGTCTGCCTAGGCTTCTGAGAAGGCCTCGCCGTGTCTCATTCTTCTTGCTGTGGACGAAAAGGAATGCCGATGTTTGCTGAGGGGATGGCTGGACTCACTGTCCAAACAGATCTCTGTTTGCCAACTGGGAACATATTGGCGGCTCCGGGAGGTGCTCTGTCATCCTCTGAATGCCTTCTCTTGTGCTCTAGTTTTTCTGATTTGGGGGGTGGGTGGGTGGGGGGGAGAGACAGAAAGATTTCTTTCAGGTTCCAGCTATCCCTGTAGCATCCACCATCTCATCAAACCTTTAGAAATTGAGCTGGCACCAAAGACAGCCTTAGAGAGAGGGTAATAGTTTGGGAAGGAGGCTGGGGTGGGGTAGGGGGCAGGCACAGAAATAGGAAATAGGATAAAGGAGTGGCCATATTGAAATGCCTGGGTCCTTGCTCCAGGTTGCCACGTTTTATAAACAAATCAGTCCTGTTTTGTAAATAAAAACTTGTGAGGATATTCCTGGTTGCTCCAGAGGAAATGAAATCTGTTAAGTTCATAATTCTTGGTTCATTTGTGTTTACCCTAAAGGGGTGTGTATGTCGGGTGGGGGGGGGGGTCAGTATAATCCTGATATGTTATTGAACGAATGATCTAGAAAGTCTTTCCACGCAAATCTCTTTTTTCATCCAAGATCCTTTAATCGAGGTGGAGTCGAGAATTCTTTCTAAGTTTATGTCTAGCTTTTAGAAGACCAGAACTCATTATGTGATGTCCCCAGAGACCAGGAGTAAAATGCAGTTTTTATGTCACCATGTTAGGGACACAGTATAATCACTTTTCATCAAGAAGTTCCGATTCCCTCGTTTTCCAGATGAGGAAAGTGAGGTCCAACTGCATACAGTTTCCAGCCCAAGGTCACACATCCCGTGAACAGCAAAAGAAGGGATCTGAATTGAGGACCTTCAGTTCTGTCTATACCCAGCACATTTTCCAAAAGGTTCACCTATTCCACAGTCTCTGACAGATTCCCCCCCGCCCCCCAATGAACTGGACACCTCCTCCTCTACAGATGGGGTTGAATTAAATTATTGATTAAAGGACCTCTTCCCACCAGACCAATGTGGTTCTGTATTCACTCTCTTCCTGGAGGGAAGAAGCTCCATGATTTTAAGGCATTCTTAGAGGCCTTACGCTGTACTCCCTGAAAAGGGAGCAGAGGATCCCACACTTGAACGACATTGAGCCGTTGCCTTATAGTAAGGAATAGGAAGGATCTGGGAAATTTTCTACTCCAAACTCCTCATTTTCCATACAAAGAGACCTGTATGTAAGAGAGAAATGGAATTAACCAGGGCCATGCCGGTCAGTGGAGCAGAGTGAGCATCTGACTCCATGTTCCACAACAACCAAGAAGCATGGATTTAAAAAAATAAACATAAGTAAATAGAAGATGCATTAATTAAGCATCACTTATGTGTCAGGGCATGTGCCGGGGCTTGTGGGTATGGAGAAGCAAGTGAAGGCAGCCTCTGCCCTCAAAGAGCAGATGGTCTAACTGAAGGAGACCCTGTGTACACATAGAGATTTATCAAAATAGATACAAGGTGATTGGTGGAGTGGGGGCAGGCAGAGGCCTAGCCATTGGAAAGGAGATTTATTTCCTGGGACAAATGCAACCCTGGGGAAGTGACTTGGCTTAAATTTCCTGTGCCTCAGTTTCTTCATATGTAAAATGAAAGGTTTGGACTACCTGGCTTCTGAGGTCCCTTCTGGCTTCAAATCTGTGCTGTTGTGAACCATTTTTTTAAAAAATCACAAAAAATTACTGATTTGGGATGGTTTGCATGATATGCTTGAAATGGAAACAGTAGAAATCACAGCCCAGTGGAGTTGGTGTAACAATGTCCATCCGCCTGGCACCTTTTGTTTCCCCCCCACGCCCCTGAATCCTCCTTTGAGGGCTGAGGCCTGGACTGAATGACTACCAGCTTTGAAGCCTGGTTTATTTCAGTTGAGATTGGACACTAATGTCCTTGGCTTCTAGAGACCTTTCTGCCTTGTAAAATGTCAGTCAGTCTGCTAAACATAGCCACCCCTCCTTTCTCCAGTCTGCAGGGATGCTTCATGAGCCCAAAGGATTGCCTCAAAGTGCTCAAGTCAGCAGGGATTTCTTAAATGCCTACTATGTGCCAGCTTTACTTAAACAAAACACTGTGTGCCATAATTGAAACATCTACTATGTGTCAGTATTATTTTAATAAAGCACAACCTACTATGTGCCAGTATTACATAAATAAAACACCATGTGCCATAATTGCAGTACCTACTGTGTGCCAGTATTATTACTTAATTATACTACTTAACTCTGTGTTAAATAGTTTATGTACAGACTTCCTGCCCACAAGGATCTCACTTTGGGCTGGGGGGAGACAGTGTGTAACTAGGTTACCATACAAACCATAGACTGAATTGATGAAAGTAATCTTGGGGAAGCTAGGTGGCACAGTGGATAGAGCACCAGCCCTGGAGTCAGGAGTACCTGAGTTCAAATCTGGCCTCAGACACTTAACACTTACTAGCTGTGTGACCCTGGGCAAGTCACTTAACTCCAATTGCCTCACTTAAAAAAAAAAAGTAATCTCAGATGGTGGGGAGGGTGGTAGCAGTTTGGGGGTGGGGGTACAGAGGTCTGTTTTTGAGAAAGACCTCCTGTGGAAGGAACAGAGTAGGTCGGGCTTGGAACTACTTATTTATTCTCAACTGGTTAGGACTTAGCTTTGAAGCATCTTGCAAATCACTATTGGGGAGGAGGAGAGGAGACAGACATACAGAGATAGTGACAGGGAGTAAAAATATGTAAAATGAAGGTAAAAATTTTCCCGACTTGTCTCAGCAGGAGTGATTCTGGTGGGAATAAGTTCTGAAGAGCCTTAAGTCAGACTGCCTAGAATTATTTTTACTATTACTGAACCGTCATATGGTGTTTTCCCCTGGCAGTGTGGGCCTGATTTAGATTGGCCAGTTAAACATGCTTTTTTAATGGGAGAAATATTTGTAATGACTTATTAACTTGCTGCACTTAGTAGTTATAGGACATCAGATATATATTCAAAATGTTACCAAAAATAGTGGAGATATATATGACCACCACTCAACCAGAGCGTAACCTAAAATATCTTATGCTTTTCGGTATGAACAAAAATCTGTATTTTACAATTCTAGAGAAAGACCTGTTTGAAAGCCATAAATGCAGCATATTAAAGATCTATTTTTGAGAGCAAGGCTAAGTTCCCAGCATTGCAGATTCTGGTCTTAGGGATACACATCATGGATGATACTTATGGAAAAATAATAACGGACTTTGAGTGTTCATTTTTAGGCCATGAAACATTCTCTAGTGTTTTCAGTACCATTCTTGTTCCCTATCTGTAAAGAGGCAGGATTAAGTTTATTTTCATATAAGAGACAACTGGTGTCAACAAGGAATGGCTTGCACATAAGAGTCATGTTTACTGAGTTGAATTCTCAACCTCCCTTTGCTGAACAAACCAGAGATGTTACCCTGAAGAAAAGAAGGCTCTGGGTCGGGACTGCTGCAGTACCTGCTAGCTGCATTCAGGAGGGATGATTTAGGCTTAAGCTTTAGAGGCCAAATGATGAATAATACATGAATGTCTATTTAAGGAAGATGTCCAGTTCATTAGAACCAAGCAGAAGTAGAATGGGGCTGCTTCGGGAGGTGGTGGGTTTTTTGCTCAACTGATCAAGCAAAGTGTTAGGGAGGAGATACTTGTCCAGGTGCATGCAGGTGGGACTGTATGCCCTCTGTGGGTCCTTCTTACTCTTCACATTCAGTGTGAATTGTATAACTATGGTATTTTCTGATCATCCTGTTTATGTCCAAAAGCTATAGCAGGTCTTTTCTTGGTCATGCATCCTTCTCCATTTTTTTTTTTTCCAAGTCTCTCCCTCCCTTGCTTAATGCCGCTTCTGGAGTCATTTATGAGGCTGTATGTATGTGCTTCTGGAAGTCCTACTAAGCCAGGCCAGGGAGCCTGTTGGAGAAGCTGCCTTTGCATATAGGCAGAGAATTCTAAGCCTGGCCTCTTTGGATGCCACCATTTTTTGTATGAATGTGGTATGTAGCTGCCAATCAATAGCTCTTGGGAACTTTTCCTGATTTGTCCAGGAATGGAGTGTCTCATGGTAATGGTATAGCAGCTGGGGATGGCTTTGTTTTATATCGGAAATACAAGGCTGGAAATGCCCCGGCAGGTCCCCTAGGCCAACTGTCTCATTTTAGAAAAGCATAAACTTAAGTCCCAGAGGACGGAGTCAACTATAGATAGTGCGATGTTAGCTTATGAATAAGTAATTGAGATACCAAAAAAAGAGATAAATAATAATAAGAGAACAGTAATTTTCTAAGCTAAAAATAGGGGATTTTTTTCATTATTGTCTATTACAAGAAATGTTAATAATAGTTCCTATCGGGGGCAGCTAGGTGACACAGTGGATAAAGCATTGGCCCTGGATTCAGGAGGACCTGAGTTCAGGTCTGGTCTCAGACACTTGACACTTACTAGCTATGTGACCCTGGGCAAGTCACTTAACCCCCATTGCCTCTCAAAAAGAACCCAAAAACTTAAAATAAAATGTCTTTTTAAAATAGATTTTATCTTTTAAAATACATTTTATGCATTTATAATTTCCTTTTAGAATATATTTCTTTTAAAAATACATTCTATATCTCACAATGTGTGCCCCCCCGCAAAGGGTCTTTCTTAGAAACAAAGACTAAAAAAGGGGAATTAAACAAAGCTAACCAACATACAAAGCAAGGCTGACACTGTACCATGGAAGAAACTTGAAAACGAGAGTTTCTCTAGTTCAAATCATGTTTCACAGAGAAGGGTACTGAGACATTGAATAACAACATCAGTAAGGTCTTCCCTGTAGAGGAAGGAAAAATACATTTTAATTTTTAGCTTCTTAATGAAAGACTGCCTCTTCTCTCTGGAAAATGGTATGTTGGAACTTAGAGACCATATCAAATGCCACAAGGAGAAAGTTATTCATTATTTACCACTGTTTAAGTGCATTTAATTATGATAACTGTTAGAAAATAGACAAACCCTCAAACCCTACCTAAAACATATGGTACAAAGTAAAAATTGTATTATGTCGGCAGAGCAAGGTTTTGAAAGCACATCTTCTTGTTAGAGTTGCATTGCATTTTAATGCAAATCAGATGTATCCCAGAAAGAATCCATGGTGATGAATGACCCTTTAGCAGGACTGTTCTCCTAGAATGTGTACAGAACGTCCCAAACTTTCTTTTTTTCTCTTTCATGTCAGTTTTCCAATTTGGCAAACAGTGATGCTCAAGCTTATAGCTCTGATTTCATGTTTGGCCTTGCTCTTGGCAGCAGTGGAGAGAGCCAGGTTCAAGCCTGACCTTGAACATTTGTCTTCGCTTTTGAATTTGAGATGAAGGAGGTGGGGGAGGCTCCCAGTTTCTTCTAGTAGATGCCTCAATTTTCTGTTTGTAAATTATTCAATTGTTTTTGAAATGGTGGAACGGAGGATGCTGAGACCTCACCTGCTCCAAGCCCAAAGTTCAAAGAGGAAAACAAGCCAGAATTTATCAGTCAGCAAGCATTTGCTTACTTTGTGCCAGACGGATAAGACCTGCCTTCAATGAGCTTACCTCCCCTCTTTCTCCCCCACCATTTTGAATGACATTTTCTGTTTCCCAAATCATCAGCGTTATCCTAAGTATCCTTCTCCCACTCCCAGAAAGCAATCTCCTGTAGCAAAAAGTACTTTTTTGAGAAGCAATAAAGATGAACACAACTGATTGAAACATTGAAAAAGTCTGAAAAAATGTGCAGTATTTGCACCTGTGGACCTCCTACCTCCATAGATGGGTGCATGGGGGAGGGTGGGAAGCGCTGTCCTCTCCTGTAGGAGCCCATGTTCCAATGGGGCTAAACCACATGTAGATGACTAGGTAATACACATTATAAACAGATAGAATTAAAGGAGGAATTCGGTTTGGGGATCTCTTAGTCTGAGAGGTACTCTGGAGAAACATTAAAAAGAACTTTGAGCAGCATTTCAAGAGATTTCTGATCTATGATAAATTCATATTTATATTTTCATACCTCGAGATCCTTGATATCATTGGGTATGGATATTCCTTCCACCATTACAGATCACAAACTATGGTGGGCATTTTTTTATCAGAAATGTTTTTAATAGATTTTTATTGATATCCTTTGCTTTTTACATTGCTTAGATTTCCCCTTGTATTGCCCCCCCTCCCAGAGTGCCATTCTTTTTTGCAAAGATTTTCTTTAAAAGAGGAAGAAAAAAATCAAATAACTGATCAATACATCAAAAAAGGCTGACTTTATGTGTCATGTCCCATATCGATGTACACCCTACCCCCCACGTGAGGGGATAGGTCTTCCTTAACATATCTATCTCTTCTCCTATAACTTTGAATGTCTTAATAGATGCTTCATGGTGGCTATGAACACCATACCCCAAAAAAGGAATGACCTCAGGCCAGCCTTCTGCAAATCAGTCTCCCTGAACTTAGCCTGGGTTTCATGTGGCAACCACTATCTATGCTCACACTGTCCAGTTTGTTGGACAGAGATCACATTTGCTAATGTAGCCTCGAAGGATCCAGGTTCACCTCTGCACCATGATGAGGCATCTGAGTAGGACTCCATGCAGGACAGAAGACTGAAAAAGGATGGGCCGATTAGGGCTATAGAGAAAGGAATAGCTGATGCTCATCATTTCGTTGAAGGATCAAGCCCTGTATGGACTTTGACGTAAAGCACCTGGGCCACCTTTGTCATACTTGGGTAACCTGGAGCTGGTTATATGATGCTAGTGGTGGCAAATGATCACCAGCATGTCAGGGGATTCCCCTGCTGGCTCTGTCAGAGTCTGCAGGAGTAACAGAGGAGTGGCCAAATCAGCACCATGGCCAGCGGGCCTGCCTGCATTTGGGCTCCAAACAGTTAATGATGAGCAAGATTTATCTTCAGGTGGATTATAATTAGGTTGGGGAAAGGGCTCACGCTAAAGGCAGCATATTGCAAGGACACTTTTACAGAACAAAAACACAATCAAGTGCAAAAGAATGTGGCACAGCTAGAATTCCTCTCCTCCAAGTGAATATATCAATTCCCTTAAAAAAGAGACCCAAGACTTTGACTTTGTTTCCCTTCCTGTATCTTATACATAGCATGCCTTAGAAAGTATTCATTGATTGTCTCAAAGGTTCTTACAGGAATACACGGTGGCAAGGTCGATGTTGTAGGAATTGTGAACTGGGTTTTAATAAAACTTCCCACTTTGTCTTTTACTTAAAAATTAACCACCAGCTCCCTACAGCATACTCTAGTTGTTAGAAGACTGGGCATGCATAAATCAGGACTCGTGAGTTCCAAATAGTCCATGCTCCATTGGGAACCTCTTGGGGGAAACAGCCTCTGCCTCCTGATTTACATGATGTTTCTTGTGGGAAAGAGAAGGAGCTGAAAGGAGTGGCTTCAATACGCTTGGGGAATTCTATAGCACTTAAATCTTTGTAGTCCCTCTTCAAGTACCATGTGTCTGTGAAGAGGGGACCAAGTCCTTTTTCTTTCCTTCACTCTGGGCTTCTTACAAACATAGATGGCTTCTGTTGTTTGGGGTGGTAATCTCTGGGAACTTCATTAGTGGGGAAAGTCCAAAGCAGTCTCTAATTAGACCAGGATGACAACAGCCCCTTCAAAAAAACAAACAAAAAAAAGACAAAAAAACCTCCAGAGCTGAGAAGCCTACAGGCTAGTTCTCAGGAAGGAGAAGCCTTTGTCTTTTAAGATGACAAAACCAAGTAGGAGCAGAAATTGCAGAAAAGTAGTAGTCTTGTCGTGTTCCCATTTTGAAAACATTATTAGTGGTGATCTTCCTGTGTGTTTTCCCTTGTTCTTCAGGAACTAAGTGAAGTACTTGGGGGGGTTCACTAACTTTTTTTTCTGGAATAAATGCCTGATTTCAAAATTGATTGTCAAATTACAAGCCATTTTAGCAATCCCTTTCCCAGGAGAATAAAGACTGGCATGTCTATTGAACCCATAGACGATGAATGTCTTAGGAGAAAAATGGATTTTACAGTCAGCGTTTCATTCCTATACCGGAAGACAATGGAGGCGTCACATTCCTGTTGGAGGTTTGAGACATTCTTTGGCCTTTATGAGCAGGAACGATGCAAAGGGCCGACACAGCCATCAAGGTGTTTATATAGCGCTTTAAGATGGGCCAAGAGCCTTCAAATGATCATCTCATTTCATCGTCACCGAGCTCCGACAGGGCGGCATCACTGTTATCACCACTTTACAGATGAGACAACTGAGTCACATCGAGGTTAAGTGACATTATAAAGTGCCTACTATGCGCCTGACACTGTACTAAGCCCTTTACAGTTATTATCTCATTTGATCCTCCCAACCCTGGCTAGTAGGGCTATTATGAGGCAGGCAGAGGCCCAGTGTCCTGCCCAGGATAAGTAAATTAAGTCATATGTCACTTCATTTTTCTGAGCAAGCTCATCACTAAGAAAACCCAGATAATACAGTAATAGTTGGTAGATAATATGCTTTGTAAACCAGAATGCATTATGTGGCTATGAACTGATACTGTTAGTAGTATTATGGCGCTAACAGATCTCAAAGTGAAGGAGAAATTACGACTTGGTTGATAGAATAGAGAATTTGGGGTCAAAAAGGGCACATATCAAATCCTTCCTCATACACGTAGAAGCTGTATGATCCTGAGCACGTCACTTAGCCTGTCTGTCTCAATTGCCTCTTCTGTAAAAAGGGGGCACCTGCCTTCCGGGCGTTGTTGCGAGGATATGATGAGATAATCTGTCCTCAGATACTTGGCATCTCAAAAACCCTGTTTTCTCCTTAGTAAGGTAGTGATAGCAGCTACTCCCAAGGATTACTTCGAGGATCAGGTGTGATGATTTATGCAAAGCCCTTTGCAAACCTCTGACATTCTGTACAAGTGTTGTTATTGTGTTATCCGTATGAAATCAAAGGCCTTCACAATATAATGGAATAAAACTCTCTTAGGGGTCAACCTAATAATTAAACTGATCTCTTTGTGCCAGTTGGGGCAACAAGGTGGCCCAGTGGATAAGACACAGAGTCTGGAGTCAGGAAGACTTTTCCATTCCAGTCTTGTCTGGGTTTTAGCATCGATACTATTCATCCGGACTATCTTCCTGTTATCAGTTAAAGTACTGGAGATTTTCTAATGTGGAAACATAATATTTGTATAACTCAAATCGAACAGATATTAAGTGCCTACTGTGTGCTGTGCACAGTGCTGGACACATAGTAGGCACTTTATAATGGCACTTAATCTTGGTGTGACTCAGTTGCCTCCTGTAAAATGGGTGGAACAGTGCCTTCCCTCAAGGATCTTCGGTTGTATTGGGTGAAAGAATATGTATGAAATGAAGGCAAGAAAGGAATGTGTTTTAAGTACTGAGTTTTGGAGTGCCCCCCTATACCATTATTTAGAGCTTTTACAAAACTCAGTCCTAAAAACAGCCCTTTGAAGTACACATCCCAAATTCAGTGTATTCTCTCCCGTTTTACAGATATAGAAACCAAGACTCAGCAGGGAAGATGCTTTTTTTCTCAGTCACACATCTATTAAGGAGCTGAGTCATAATTCCAGCACAGGTCTATTCTGCCTCTTCATGAAAAGGTGGCATATACAAGTACAGTTTGTACACCATTCATGTGGGGATCCAAGAACCTTCTGACTATTGCTTTTTTTTTTTAATTTTTTTTTTTTTTGCGGGGCAATGGGGTTAAGTGGCTTGCCCAGAGTCACACAGCTAGTAAGTATCAAATGTCTGAGGCCAGATTTGAACTCAGGTACTCCTGAATCCAGGGCTGGTGCTTTATCCACTGCACCACCCAGCTGCCCCCCTGACTATTGCTTTTTTATCAAGTTGTAGATTTTTGTAGTGTCTTTAATTTTTTTTTTCCTCGGGAAATGAAGTGTCTCACTTGCCCAGGTGGGAAGTATATTTTTAGAAAAGGGAAGTGGCATCTGGGTGGTAAAGAGGGATTAGAATAACTTTGACTGACGTGATGCCTGCTGAACCTCCGCTCACCGTTATTGGGGTTCCTGCTGCCCATCTGTGTTATATCAGTGATCTTTGAGAATGGAGATGTTGCTACAGTCACCTTTGCGAGAGGAGAGATTCAGAGAGACTAAATAAGTTGGGAGAGTTGGATCTGTACTGCTTGTTTGCCAACTTCGTTATCGGTATATACCTTGGAGATGTGTGTGATTATCACTCACCTTCTGTGTTATTCATGTGTGTGCATGCACATATGAGCGCGAGCACACACACACACACACACACACACACACACACACACACACGGTGTCGGTTTTCACAGATGCCTAGATAAAATCATTAGCCCTGGATCCCTGGATAATTTACTGAGTTTCAGAATAAAAAAATGGTAAACAGAATGTGGCAGGATTTAAAAAGATTTTATGCCAGGAAGGAATGAAAAATCCACTGTATACCTCAACGATGGTCCCTGGCATTAACTGGTAAGGTATGAGAGACAGAGAAAACACTTGACATGCAATCAGGAAGACTCATGGTCATATCCTGTCTCAGACATTTTTACCAGCTTTGTGTCTAGTTACTTCACATTTTTGGTAGCTGGGATTTATAAAACACTTCAAGGTTTAACAAAGCATTTTGTCCGAGGCAGAATTTGAACTCAGGTCTTCCTGACTTAAGTCTTGCCTTCTGGCCAAAGGCCCACCTAGGAGTTGCCCCTTTGAACCTCTGCTTCATGTAAAATGGGGGGGGGGTTACAGTAGCATGTTACTCACAACATTGTTTTGAGGCTTAAACAAGCCAATCTCTATGAAAACTTTGCAAACCTTAAATCAATCGCTCAGTCATCTGGCAGTCACTAATTTCTGGGTACCAAGGACCTAAAGGCCAAAAGAGAAACAATCCTGTCCTTTAGGGAGCTGTCTTTTAAAAGGTGGAGAAGGGGAGCAGCTAAGTGGTGCAGTGGATAGAGCACCAGCTCTGGAGTCAGGAGGACCTGAGTTCAAATCCGGCCTCAGACACTTAACACTTAGTAGCTGTGTGACCCTGGGCAAGTCACTTAAGCCCAATTGCCTCACCAAAACAAAAAGGTGGAGAAGGCATGCACAAATCTAGATGTTATACAAAACCCATAAAAAACCAGTATCAGGAAATCTGGGGGTAGAAAGCCTTGCAGATGGTGGCCCAGTGGATAAAGTACCAGCCCTGGATTCAGGAGAATCTGAATTCCAATCTGGCCTCAGACACTTGACACTTAGTAGCTGTGTGACCTCGGCAAGTCACTTAATCTTTCTTGCCCCATCAAAACAAATAGAAACAAAGCCTTTGAGAGAACATGGGATGAAGGAAAACATAGATTGCAAGAGATGGAGATGAAGAGGAAGAACATTTCAGTTGTCGGTCATAGTATGTAAATATCAGCTATTATTAGCAAATCTTTATTGGATGAATAATCCCCTTTATTTCAGCAACCAGCCCTAGAGTAAAAAATGTATTCTCACCTCTCCCTCGTAATTATTCTGCCTCCTGTGACCTCTGTATGTTTAAAGTCTTAGAAGAAGATAGTGTTTCCTTATCCTCAGAGATAGCAGTTCTTATTAAATGATGGTCAGTGGCCAGCAATTTATTTAAATGAATGCAATCATATTTTTATATGTGACTTCCTGGTTGGGTGCCTGCATCCCATAAAAGCATAGGCCTATTTTTGTGGTTTCCATGGAAGTAGAATGATTGCCTTTTTGGTTTGGATAATAGCTAGTGGACTGTTTTAGTTAAATTATAGTGTGTATAAAGTTGACAAATATTCACTCATAACAGCATACACTTTTATGGATTTAGGGTGTGTAGACAAATATCTATATTTTATTGATATACTTTGTTTGAACA
This sequence comes from Dromiciops gliroides, assembly GCF_019393635.1. Classification (NCBI taxonomy): domain Eukaryota; kingdom Metazoa; phylum Chordata; class Mammalia; order Microbiotheria; family Microbiotheriidae; genus Dromiciops; species Dromiciops gliroides. Next base: position 33,562,878 of record NC_057863.1, read on the forward strand.
CATCCCAACATTTCCTCCTCCCTCCCCACCCCTCAGATTAATTAAGGAACACTAGTTCCTCCTGTGATTGTAATTGGCAGCACATGTCACTTTGCATGTTGGCTGTTTGTTGTTCGTTAGCAGAATGGGAGGATGTGTACTCGAACATCATAATTTGGAAATGGGGAGGGAGGCGATTCCAGGCCTGCCTTGAACCAACCCCGTGCCAGAAATAGACAACAAGGATTCTTAGCATTTTTGTGTCCTGGGTCCCTTTGGGAGTGTGGGGAAGCCTGTGGGCCCTCTTCTCAGAATCAGGTGTTTAAATGCATAAAATAAAACAAATAGGATCTCAGAGGAAACCAGTTATATTGAAATATAGTTATCAAAATATTGGAATAAAGCAGACATAGGTTCATTCTCTCCCATAGACAGATACTTGTCCTGTTTAAAAAATGTTTTGCCTGTTTAAAGAAAGTTTTATAGGAAGAGTATTTACGTGGGTTAAGAACCAGGCACATAGCAGGTACTTAATGAATATGGTGTTTGCTTCACTCCAATCCTACGTCCCATCCTAGGTCTTCCCGGATTCCACCAGCCAGCTCTCTTGTTCTTCTGGGGTCTCCTCAGTCACTTGTGCTTATCCCTGAGAGACTTCTCAGCAACGCTCCTGGGAAACACTCCCCTCAGCCTGGCCTCTTCTCTCCCTGGCTCGCTCCTACCCTCTCCTTTCCCTCCCTCTCTAAATAGCTTGAAAAATCCTGGCCTGACTGGCAGCTTTCCCACAAGTGCTCAAAGGTGTTTCCTGGGACTGTCAGCTGGACTTCAAAAACTCCTTCCTGTTCCCAGTCGGGCTGTGCTCCCACTTGTTTATAGTGGTTGTTGACTGTCAGTAGCCAGCTCATCCCTTTGTTTTTCACACACATACAAAAAGAAGAGAGGAGCCAGGGAGACTTCAGCCTTTTAGAAGGAGGGGAAAGGGTTTCTCTTCCTCTCACACCTGGGTGAGGTAGACTTAAAGGTTTTAGTCATTCTGGCTCTTATTAGACAGTGAAAAAAAGAGGAAGAAAAGAACTTTTGGGGCCTAAGTTGGAAAACCAACTTCCAAATTGTTCCCTGAGCATGTATTAAAGAGCCCTGGCCTAGCTCTCAAGTTTTTAGATAATGAGCCTCTTTTCAAAAAAGCCTTACTGATGTCTTTTACTTTTATATCACCTTCATTTCCAAATATATCCCTACCTAAAGAGTCCCTTCCTTCCTTCCTTCCTTCCTTCCTTCCTTCCTTCCTTCCTTCCTTCCTTCCTTCCTTCCTTCCTTCCTTCCTTCCTTCCTTCCTTCCTTCCTTCCTTCCTTCCTTCCTTCCTTCCTTCCTTCCTTCCTTCCTTCCTTCCTTCCTTCCTTCCTTCCTTCCTTCCTTCCTTCCTTCCCCTCCTCCCCTCCCTCCCTTCCCTCCTCCCCTCCCTCCCTTCCCTCCTCCCCTCCCCTCCTCCCCTCCCCTCCTCCCCTCCCCTCCCTCCCTTCCCTCCTCCCCTCCCCCCTCCCCTCCCCCTCCCTCCCTTCCCTCCTCCCCTCCCCCCTCCCCTCCCCCTCCCTCCCTTTCCCTCCTCCCCTCCCTCCTCCCCTCCCCTCCCTCCCTTCCCTCCTCCCCTCCCCTCCCTCCCTTCCCTCCTCCCCTCCCTCCCTTCCCTCCTCCCCTCCCTCCTTTCCTTCCCCTCCCTCCCTCCCTCCTTCCTCCCTTCCTTCCTTCCCTCCTCTGCTTCCCCAAGCACAATATGAATTTGTGTTTTAAAGATAACTTAACTCTTGTCCCCTTCCTTCCTCATTATTACAAAATCATAGGACCATTGATTTAGAACTGAGCCAGACCCTGGAGGTCTCCAGTTCAATCCCTGTATTTCAGAGATGAGGAATCTGTGGCCCACAGATTGGGAGGGACTTAAGGCAAATCACCCAGATGAGGCAGCAATTAGGAACGCCTGGCATTACAGCCTGAGTCTGAGTCTAGCTTGAGAGACAGAGACAGAGAGACACAGAGACAGACTGAGAGAGTCAGATCCATCTCTGCTTTTTGTCTGCAAACTACAAAGTTTATACAATGCAGTGGGGCTGGTTTTTGGGATCCCTTTAAAATACTCTTAAACCCTTGGTTCAGTGGCCGTGTCCCACCGCTAATCACATACCATCTTTTGTGAGCTCTTGAAAAGAATCTTCCCATGGCTTAGTCCCTGTTAATGCTTTGAGTGACAGGCCTCACCTGAGCCTGTTGAGCGGCCCCTGGATGGAGAAGCTATAAACCCTGATGAGCTGTTTATTATTTGTTTTAATGCTACCTTCAGTCTGGTAATGATTTGGAATGCTCGTTCTTTTGAACAGAATACATCATCTGAAACCAAGTTTGGAAAGAATAGGGAGCCAGACAGCTGGTTATTCAATCCCATTTTGTCATAGAGTTAACAATTTCAGAGCTGTTTTCAAACGACTCACTGTGGAGCTGTGTGTGATTTTTCACAATGTAAAAAGCAAAGCACCCAGAATTGACATCCCTGTTAAAAACAGTGGTAGTAGCTCTCAAATTTCCAATCTCCCCCCTTTTTAAAATAATCTCCTTCATTCATTCATCTATGCCATTAATTAATACTGAGATTTTGCTAAAGCACCCTACCGAGCCTAGCTTAAATCTAATAAAGGGCATTAGTGACAAATACAAGAATTAAGGGCTAAGGTTCAAATCCCACCACTGATGTTTACTGTGTTCGCTACCTTACCCATCCTGGGCACTGTGTTATTCATCTCTAAAATAGGGGGTCCCTATTTTGCCTCTCAATTTTTGACCCTTATGGTAACTATAGCGCACAATGTGTTTATTCAACACCCACTTATCAAGCACCTTCTATGTGCTTGGCTCTTTGCCAGTGACAAAAAACAAAGCCAGTTTTCAGGGTGGTACATTAGAGAGATGCAGAATACTAAGCTGTGTGAGGTATGTGTGTGTGTGTGGGGGGGTGGCTTGTTGTCAGGATCTCAGGATTATGGAATCAGATTTATGATGGGAAAAGGCCTTTCAGATAAAATAGTCCATCTCCTCCCCCTTACCCCCCAAACACACTTTTCAGATGAGAAAGCTGAGGGTCTGGAGAGTTCATGTCTTTCCCAAAGTCATTCAGGGAGTGAATAGTCTTCATGGTGATCCCAGAAGCTCTTACCCCCAAACCAGGGCCTTTCCCACCCAGCCATGCTTCAGCCATAGCAACCTGACAAAGATCTTGTCAATATACTCAAGTCTTCACCTAGCCTTTGCTGGAAAAATCTCAGTGAGGCGGAAACCCACCATATCCTTATTTTGGCCAACTCTGGGGGTCCAGAGGATGTCCTCGTGTTTTTTTATTTAGATAATAATGATAATAAATATCAATCATTATTTCTTCTACATGGTACTGCTTCATAGATTAAACATCCGGCTTCTGGCGCTTGCTCTTATATCACAGAACCTTTTATGGAAAGAAATACACGGGCGGGGTGGGCAGCTAGGTGGTGCAGTAGATAAGGCCCTGGACTCAGGAAGACCTGACGTCAAATTCAGCCTCAGACACTTGTTACTTACTAGTTGTGTGATCCTGGGCAAGTCACTTAACCCTCATTGTCCCCACCCCCACCCCCCAAAAAAGAAAGAAAGAAATACACAGAATAGGGTGAAACTCCTTATCTTTGAGTGTTTGTGTGGTTACTCCCTTCTCCCCCCAAAAAAACCAAAACCAGTTTTGTTTTTTTTCGGGGGGGGGGAGATTCTGTATTAACTCATAGTTTTACAAGTAATATATTTCATGTACAGTAGATTTCACACATACTGTTCACATGCAGTTTTTCATACTTAGTGTCTTCTTCCTCTTGCTTTTAGATTTCATCACACCTTCCTTGTACAGTCTAGAGCTTGAGTCTCTCTGTCTCCCTCTTTTTTATTGGGGAGGGTGTTTTCATTACTTGGGTGTTGGGTGGTTGGGTACAGGTGTTCCTCGACATTGGGGCTTGCCCACAAAGCGAAACAGAAAAAAGAACAATGGAAATAGACAAAAGGTCCCAGAGAGCCCAAGAGAGGAAAACCCCTTCCAACTTCCTAGTGCCAGATTGTGGTCAGTTATCTTTCTCTCTGTTTGCCCTGGGGCCCTGTGCATCCTGGAGTATGCCCTTTTCCTTCTCTAATCTTTTATTAAACAATCATGAGCTCTGTCGCAATTAGGTTTGAATGGAAAGTTGACAGAACTACATCCTGTTCGGGGCGGGGTCCCCTTCAATATATGGGTGCCTGTGTTTTCTAAATAATGAGTGAGATATTCCTGAGAGGGAGAAAACCCGAAACTAGCTAACAAATGAGGCAGTTTGTTAGAATGGAAAGTGTTCTGATTTGACTCTGTGGAGAGGATTTCACTTCTTCCCTGACTCAGTTTCCTTATCCATAAAATGAAAGAGTTTGTCTGGATGATCTAAAGGTCCCCTCTTGTATCTGTCTGTCATTCTCTCTCATTCTCTCTTATCCTAAGAACCTCTGAAATGAAGCGATAAATGTAAAATATAATAAGGGCCAACCTCTGGTGGCCTCTACCATCCCTTGTAATTCATAGACACGGGGTAACCAGACTCCTCCTTTCTGGTTTTACATGCAACTGGGAGTAGAGATTGTCAAGCTTCTGTCACTTTGAGAAGAGAGAATATCATTGTCCCACAAGTGAGGTTGGAGGTCTGCAACCTCTGCATGAGAGCTCACAATGACTTCAGAGGCCCAAACTGTAGAGTAGCCCTGAGATTTCCAGCCTGCCCCTGGGAAAAAAGAAAAGAAGAATTAAATTCTTTTCCAGTATTGGATTGCATGGGTTAATGAAGGCATCACTTTCACCTTTTTTATCTTGTACACAGAAGTTTCATTTCCCAGACTTTAATCCTCTCTTTTCCTGTGCTCTATACAGCTTGTGCAATTTACATTGTCAATGCATCTTTTCCCTGATAGTTTTATAGTGATTCTGCCATGGAGGGAGACTGGGGCAGCCCCCAGATGGGGAAGAAGGCTTATATTCTCCACAGATTTCTGGTACTCCTTCTCCTCTTTGCTGCTAGTTGACGCTACTCTCCACATTCCAACGTTGGTATCCATTTCTTTCAATATGGCGGCAGCAGTTCCTCTGCTCCTGGGAGGTCTCACTACAGGAAATCACAGCTCTAGTCCCTGTCTATGTCCCTGGGACTTGGGAAGTATTTTCCCACCATTCTCTTGTTTGAGCCAGTTGAGAATGATAACTGTCAAAGGTTTTTGTCACCCCCCCACTTTACAGTGACTTGCCCAGGGTGATGAGCCGAGCATGGATCTGAAGCAGGGCTGATCCCCCATTCATCTGGTCTCCAAGTCTCTCCCTCTACTCTTCTTAGCCAAGCCATGCCAGTCAGTTGCAAAGCCATGCCCAGGTTTCTCGAATCCCAGTCCCAGAATTTTTAAGTACCACATCATTCTACACTTTTAGCTGACGGTATGTTTTTGCCTCCCAGGAGAGAGGCCAGAGGTGACCATTAGCAGTTCCCCAAGAGAAGTCTTGGTGGCTCCTCTTTCTGCTCAGGTTGGGCGAGCTGCCTTTTGTTTCCTTAACCCAGCGGTTCTATAGCTAGCTGCTCAGTGTCATACTCATCCCTGCTTTGGATGGTAATTCCTAGTAAGTTACTCTAGGGTGCCAGCTAGTGATGGATCCCATTATCTGGAGCTGTAAAGAATGTTGTTTTTAAGAACATTTTTTAAGAAGGTTATCATTTGCTGTTTTCTACTACAGTATCTGAGAAATAAACCTAACCAATATCCCAGCACAGTACTTTGCTAATCTCTCTTTCCCTTCTGTTACCACCAAGGCAAATTTCTGGTCCTCTGCCTCTCCTGGACTACCTCAAAGTCTGTCCTCATGCTTTCAGTGGATTCCTTCATAGGGTATTGCCTGTTGCTCTCTGGCTTGGCTGTCTTGGCCACTTGGCTAAAGTTTCCAACTCCCTTTTATATATGACCCATTAGGCACAAATGCACATGCAGAAATCTATTTGTAGGTTCATGTGGTTATCAGTCATAGATCTCGAATTAGAAGGGACTTCAGATGCCCTCTAGCCTGACCCCCACATTGTTGTACATCATAGGGCCCGTCTCATCCAGCTCACACATTTAATACAATAGGAAACTGAGCTCTAGCCAACTGTGTCTCCATAGATAAAATCACAGTCTTTGATTTATTTTTCAAATGTATCATTTTTACACTTTCCTGAATGGTCTTTGAAATAGCGACATTTCTAAATTTATTTTGACCTGGATGACACAGTGGTTAGAGTACCCCCAACCTTGGAGTCAGGAAGACCTGGGTTGAAATCCCACTTCTGACATTTAACTGGTTCTTTGACTGACCTTGGGCAAGGTCACTTGAGTTGTGACCTTCAGCTTTCTCATCTGTAAAATCGGCATCATCTTAATAATTAGCATTTATATCATGTGTCAAAGTTTACAAAGCACTTTATATATGCTATCTCATTTGATTCTCTTACCTGGGGGAAGTGGATGATGGTATTCCCATTTTACACATGGGACACCATAAACTCCAGAATTAAATATAAAATTCCATGTAACTTGAATGTGGGCCCTTCCTACCATACTCCCCTCAGCATACTTTGGGATCTGGTGTCCCAGTGTGTCCCCTCACGAGACCCTCTGTCTTCCAGCTCTGGCTGCCTTCTGTGCCTGGAATTCTCTCCCTCCTTATCTCTACCTTATCTGAAGTTCTGTCTTCTGAAAGAAGTCTCCCCTCTCTTCCTTTTTCTTAATGCCTTCCTTTTGAGACTTAGGAGAGCCCTCCCCAGTTTATCTTGTATATGTCTTGTTTTCACGTTGTCTTCCTCTTGAGATTGTTAGCTTATCAAGAGCAGGGAGATTTTAGTTTTGATTTTCTTTTATGAAGGAGATCAGAGGGAATGATTCTTTGCATCTACAACACAGTGCTGTGTCTGGCACATAGTCACGCTTAATAAATGCTAGTTGACTTGACTTAACTATAGCAGAGAAGGTTGGCTTGTGTAAGCTGTCTGGGCTCAGAAATGTAAATGCTGGTCTAACTGACACTAAGCTCAGTGCTCATGGCCTCACTCTCAGTGGCTTACACCAGTAGTATGTGCCTCAAAGGTTTGCTGGGATCCTTAAATGAAAAGGTACCTCACGGGGCAGCTAGGTGGCGCAGTGGATAAAGCACTGGCTCTGTATTCAGGGGGACCTGAGTTCAAATGTAGCCTCAAACACTTGATACTTACTAACTGTGTGACCCTGGGCAAGTCACTTAACCCTCATTGCCCTGCCTCCCCCCCCCCCCAAAAAAAAAAAGAACAAGAAAAGGTACCTCAACTGCTTTGCCAACGTCTCAATGCCGTATCAGGGTTGGCTGGTTTTCTTCTATTTACTCATAGCCCAAGTCAAAACAGAACGTGTTATAGTTCAGTCCTTAAAAGATCCATTTCTTTTGACCAAGCTCCTGCCTCATCTTCCTCAGCTGTAAAAGAACAAGGGCTTTCAGAACTCTCAGGTTTGAGAGGTTGCCTATTATCATGCCATGCCTATCAGCAATGACCTTTAGCCAACCTGGCTTGTTGGCTCCATCCCTAGCTCGGATACTGGGCTTCCTGTGAGACCATGGGTGAACAAGAAGTCATTTGACCTTTCTCAGCCTCAGCTTCCCTCATCTATACGTACAATGGGGATATCGATAGCATCTACCCCCTCAGGGTAGTTGTGATGATCAAATAAAGTAACTTGTGTAAGACTCTGAGGAAACTATGAAACATTGTATCAATAATAGTTATTATAGGAGGCAGGTTGGTACAGTGGCATGGCAAGTCAAGATCAAATGAAAACTTGTTAAGTATTTTGCAAACTGTATAAGACTGTAGTAGTTAGTTGTTGTTGTTTTTGTTGAGTCATTTTTTCAGTCAAGTCTGACTCTTCATGACCCCTTTTGGGGTTTTCTTGGGAAAGATACAGGAGTGGTTTGCTATTTCCTTTTCCAGCTCATTTTACAGATGAGCAACTGAGGCAAACAGGGTAAAGCGACTTGCCCAGGGTCACAGAGCTAGTTAGTGTATGAGGCCAGATTTGAACTCAGGAGGATGAGTCTTATTGCCTCCAGGGCTGGCGCTGTACCACATAGCTGCTCATATAGCACTAAGAAAACATTGGCTGTCACCATCATCACCACCACCACCACCAGCACTACTGGTGCTGCCAACAAGCCTTTATTAAACACCTCGTGTGTCAAGCATCATTCGAAGCACAAAGAAAATTGAAACCACATACTCACAATCCCTGCTCTTAAGGAATTCATGCTAATGGGTACTGTCTTGAGTCAGTTCAAATTATGCTTCTGGTGCTTTCTTCACGTGGATATATTGAATTATGTCCAACCCTAATTCATGCCCTCCCTAATGCTTCCCATTCCCATCTTGTCTCTTGATAGAGTAGCTCTTCTCCAAGTGGAATACCAAGGAAAGACCCCTGACTCAAGTCAGGGGACACGAGTTCAAATACACCCTCTGACATTTTGTGTGTGGGGGGGTGACCTCAGGCTAGTCACTTATCTTACCCGTCCCTCAGTTTCTTTATCTGTAAAATGGAGTTGGGCTAAATGGCGTAACTTTAGATGTGATCCCATGAAAAGACCCAGTGACTGTAGGGGAGGAAGCCTGGTGGTCCTAGACCCTCCACCAGTGGCCAGAGTATAACGGAAAGGCATTGTGTGGACAGAATCAGCCGTTAAACTGACTAGCTCTGGAGAACAAGTTAGAAAAGCAGCTGCCGGGCCACACGGTTTGGGCTTGTAAGGCAGCCAACGTCAGAAAGACCTTGGGTCTGCTTTCTGAGAAAGTGCAGGTCATTTGAGTGGAAGCCGCCTCCCACCAACTTTCCAAGATTTCCTAGAAACTGGCCTGTGATAACACTGGAGTTGGCTTTCTGGTGGGTTGGGGGACTCTGTGGGAAACAGATCCGTCCTTCCCTTTCTTTGATCTTTTTTATTGCTTTTTTTTTTTTTAAAGTAAGCATAGTTCACATACCTGGAGAAATGAGGAATTCCATTCTCAAAGTGGGCCAGGGGGAGGGAGGAGAAGGAACAAAGAGATGAGAATTGAGGCTGTTAGGAGAAGAAATTGAAGTAACTGACATATTGTGTGTGTGGGGGGGAGGGGTACACCCCTCCTTACCCTTGGAGAGAAAATGAGCAGAATGTCCTGACTTTTGTGCTGCTTTTTGGGTGCATTTTTCTTTAAGAAGCAGGAGGGGTTGGCCATTTCCATCTCCAGCTCATTTTACAGATGAGGAAACTGCGGCAAACCGGGTTAAGTAACTTGCCCAAGGTCACACAAGCTAGTTAAAGTGGCTTAGGGCCATTGGGATGATTAAATGAGATATTTGTAAAGCGCTTGGCACATGGTGGGTGCTTAATAAATGCGTATTCCCTTAACATTAGCCTACATCTCCAGTAAATGTGGTGGGGACCTCGGTAAGAGTGGTTGGATGCTCTTCTCAGAATCAGAGCTGGAGCATTTATACCCTCTCCAGGACACTGGACATTTGGCCGTCCAGCCTGTGCTTTTGCAGACCTCCAGGGAGAGCTTTTCGTGTAATTTCTATTCTCTTCTGATGTCGGGTTGTTTAAGTTTCGTGAACTCCCGGGAATCTCTGGCAGCTGGGCCTGCATACTGGAGCGAGGCAGCTGGGACCAAAACCCCATGAACTTGCGTGTGGCCCATTTTTGCCTGCATGGAGCTCCCCTCTTTCCCAAAACGAGAACAATAACACTCTTGGGATCCTCACAGGAGGGAGGCAGTCGACTCCAGTGGACTTGGAAGATGCGGGAAACTCATTGAGGAATCTGCAAGCTTCACTTAGGAGGTTGGTTTGGGGGTTTTTTTAAAGAAAAGAAAAAGAAAGGCTTATGGCCTGCAGAACTTGCTTTTACTTTTATCTTGTTAAAGGTGTGGAAGAAATTTGTGGATGTTTGAATTTGTGGCCTCAATTTTTGTAGTACAATCTCATTCATGGAGTTGGGTGCAATTGGCTCTTAGTTGCTCAAAGTTGTGTGGATCACATCTCTCATGTGTTGGCTTGTCCTTGAAACTCCTTGGGCCTTGGTTTCTTGTAAAATGAGAATGTTTGACTCGACAGTATACACAGAACCTTCTGCCTCTTAATCTAATATCTGAGATTCCTCATATCAGCACTTTTTGGGGAGTCTACATATATAGTCTTTTGGTTAGTGACTTAGCCAGTCTCTCTCTGTCTCTTTCCACCCTCTCCCACTCTCACTCTTCCTGTTCCTCTCCTCCAGTTTTCCTTTCTCCCTCCCTCTTCCTCTCCCTCCCTCCATTTCCCTCTCCCTCCCTCTTCCTCTCCCTCCCTCCATTTCCTTCTCCCTCCCTCTTCCTCTCCCTCCCTCCATTTCCCTCTCCCTCCCTCTTCCTCTCCCTCCCTCCATTTCCCTCTCCCTCCCTCTTCCTCTCCCTCCCTCCATTTCCTTCTCCTTCCCTTTCCATCCCTTTCTCCCTCTCTCATTCTGGTTCAGCACTTCTTACCCTTTTCTAAAGGATTGTCACTCAACAGAAAGATGAGCTTTGACTTGACCAGGATAAGTGTGGTGATGGTGACTGTCCTAGACCCCATGCAGCCCACATCTGCCTTAGGACACCTGCTCAGTTCATGACATTTTGAGCCCTCATTGCTGGTAGAGAATAAGTGACCCTGTGTCCCATTCCAGACAGGTCCCGGACTCAGTGAAGAAGTCTATCCTTTTGGGTTATGGCCAGATTTCCATCAGAGTCTTTTGAGACTGGGCTGTTAGTTAAGCAGGGTCTATTGTGGAATCTACTTATTGATTGGGGAGCTCTGGGAGCTGGTGGTGGGGAGGGCTGGGGGCTGGCCTTGGAATTCCTTACATTCCAGCCAAGCTAATAGGATTCTCTCTGGCTTCCGTTTTAAACTAATGAACTGGGAAAGAAAAGGTGCAACTCTTTATTTCTGAGAGGAGACCTCCTTGCTCCCTGGAGGGACCTGTTCTTCTCCCTCTATATCATGAGAGGTTATTTTGAAGGCTCCTGATGACAACATGGGGAGTGGGGAGTGGGGGGTGGGAGAGAAAAGTATGTTAAAGCCATTTGGCTGCTCTTGAAATCAGGAAGAGGGGGGGGACATTTTCTACTTGTAAATCATGCACTCGTCCCACATTCTGCAGACCTTCACAAATGACTTTAACAGTTTTTCAGGGTCACCCCAGAGGTTAAGAGCCTGCTTGCCCAGTGAACGTTTTGGTGATTAAAAAGCAATCCTTTATTGAAGTGATTGCATTTCTGCTCACAGGATCGACTGGGGAAAATCTTTGATTTCTGTATGTAGGAAAGTTTTGTCCTCCTTTTTAAGTGATTGACATAGAGTCGTTAGTCTGAAAGGGCTCTCCGAGCCCAGCTAAGTGGAGATTACTGCTTCTTCCCCCCTTTTTCCTACTGTTCCTTAATATAATAAATTATACAATCTTCCTTCAGTCTGCATCAGGAGCTTTGTCAGATTCCAGAGAACCTTGTGTAGTGGGAACAATACAACATAGGGAGTCCTCAGTCTTGAGTTTGAATTTTGGTTCATAACCTTGAGCACATCAATTCATTTCTTGGAAGAAATATTTAGTACATACCCATGGATGTCCATGAGAGCTGCATCAGGTCTTCATTTTCTTTTGTTTTTGTAACCCCAGTATCCTTGATTGATTGCTGGAGCCTCAGTTTTCAACTTTGTAAAATTGGCGATATTGCCATTCTCTATGTGGGAGGGCTTGTTTAACACTTTATAAAGATAAGTTCTGATAAATAATATGGAAAGTTGACTGTCTGGAATGTTATAAATATGACTCGGGATTTCTCTGGATTCCTCAGTGTTTGATACCCTTGTTGGTTTTTACAATTATTGGGCAAACCTCATTGCCTCATTTCCTTTTTTTCCTCCTGTGATGACATGTGCTTTGAAGTGAAAGGTGAATTATCTTGATGTAGCAATGCAGTTTAGAATGTTTTCTTGGCTTTTTTTTCTTTTTTTTGCTAGTGAGAGTTTAATGCTCCAAGCATACCCTTCCATCCCATTATTGTTGGCAGCTACCAAAGGATTTTCACTCCTAATAATAGGATGCAAGACTAGAGGGGGAAAAAGATCAGATAAACAACACATACAATGCTGAGCCAGGAGGGTAAAGGATGAACTGGAAAGTCCCAGGAGCTGTGATTGGCATTTGGAAGGTCACTTGCGCAATAGGAAATGAGCAGAATAAACTAGATTGCCACCTTCCCAGTTCATACATTATGGACTTCGTAGTCATCAACCGTCCATTTCCATCTGGGAACTTGGGAGAGACTTATTCCTAAAGAGAGTGCTCCTTAGCTAGCTGTCTGATTGTTGGGAATAACGGAGACCCATTCCTTGCCTAATTGGCTGCTGTGAGTGATGGTTCATTTGACCCTACTGGTGTGACCTGCCTAGTTAGGTTGTATGTGTAGACAGTAAGTCTCTTGTTCTCTGGTGTCTGAGTGCGCCATTTACTAAAGCTGATCTCCACCTAGCCATGCCATGCCTTCTCATCTCCTGCAGTTCTTGCCCTGATTCTTCTATTAATCCTCCATGGAGCAGCAGCAGCTCTGATGCAGAGAAGGCCTTCTGTTGATGATTTTAAGATTTTGTGGAATCCAGTATAACAGATTTCTGTGTCCCTTGATTATCCCTCACTTTCATTGTCTGGCCTGGCTGTCTTTTTCTGTGGATGATGGTATATTTTCAAGACATCATTAGCCATAAGGTTTAGCCTATAGTTGTGATGTTTCTGAGTATGTTCAATTTTTGTTCAGTTGTGCCCAACTCTTTGTGACCCTATTTGGGGTTTTCTTGGCAAAGACACTGGAGTGGTAGTTCCTTCTCCAGTTCATTTTATAGAGGTGGAAACTGAGGCAAACAGGGTAAAGTCACTTGTCCAGGTTCACACAGCTAGTAAGTGTCTGAGGTCAGATTTGAACTCAGTTCTTCCAGACTCCAGACCCTGTGCTCTATCCACTGAGCTACCGAGCTACCCTGTGTTTTACATGGTCCTTTCTAGATCTTCACGTACCAACCAAACAGAGACACATCCCAGGTGGTTTTAAAAATGACTATTTCTACATCGCCATTTTTAGATGAAAGGTGGATGTTAAACTGTCTGAGATGGAACTGATTTTATTGGTGTGCAAAGATTACAACTTCCTCAGGGCTCCTCATTCTGTGAAGCTCTTACCCAAGCCCTTCCCCATCCAGTGCACTGGGGGATTTCTGTTGGTTCCCAGGTCTCCTCCAATGGCCAGTGTACCAGGCAGCTTGACCGGTTACCACTTCTCTTTCTGCATGGCCATACATAGGATTTTGCAGTCATAGGTATTGTTCTAAATGCCTTTTACGTCACCTAAAACCACACTTTCATATTAATCTGGAGAGGATTAATTGGAAATAGTGCAAAGAGTTCCAAAACAGGTAGCAAAGCCTTCTATGGTTGCTATGGGATTATCTAAAAGTATTTCCTATTTGAAAGCAAGCTCCATTTCTCACAGCCCCTGCCCCGGGCCTATTCTTTAAATGACTTAAGTATCATATTCTCTAATTAAAATGCCAGACAATCCAAACCCAGGGAGGTGAATGCTTTTTTTTTTTTTTTTTTTTTTTTTGTCTTTCAGCTTCCTTCCATTTCAAATTAATGAAATTTCCCGAAGTTTATTGTACAGGTTGCTCAAGACAATTCATTTGGCCAGAGTCAAGTTTCCGGAAGAAAAAGCAAAATCACATCCAAGTTGGTTTAGCTTTCTAGAAAAGTGCTTCTAATTGAAAGATCTCCTTCCCTCTTTGCCCCTGGACAAACCCCCGCCTATCTAGAGAACAGAACTTAGGGAATCCAACTGCAGTGTTTCCAAGTCTGTCTCAGATCCGAGATTGAAGGAATCCTGAAGTTGGACTAAATGTTCATTGATCTTCACTTCTCTCCCCGCCCCCGCCCGCGCCCCCCCCCCCCCCCCCCCCCCAGCGAAAAGCTGGAGGATTCATTGGATTCTCTGGTTTTTGAAGCCAAGAGCAAGGAGGATGGCTGCAAAGGCCTCACAGTAAGGAGGCCAAGCTGAACGTATTGACGTAAAGAAGCAACAGATGGTGTTCAGATGTCTTCTGTGTGGACAGTCCATAGAAAGCAATGCACCAATTAGTTTGGAAATCAGACGCTGTTGGGAGGGTCAGTATTCAAACCTGATTTTCCTTTTTTCCTAGGACCTGCTGAAGTTCCCATGATGTCACCCAACGGATCCATTCCTCCCATCCATGTGCCCCCAGGATACATATCCCAGGTAAAATTCATCATTTATCTGACCCAGTCCTTCTCCACCCCCACAGTCTTAGAGCCCATCAGTGGTATGGAATTTTGTGATTACCATAGAGCTTGAAGTGACCTTAGAGGATCCTATTTTACAGATGAGCAAACTCTCTGGGCCGGGCTCTCCAAATAGCAGGTGGCATGGGTAGGATCTGAATCAAGTTCCTTGGACCCTAAGCCTCAAGGCTTTTGTACTCCCAAAGCTTTCATATTAGTTGGCAAAGGGCAGACATGTTGGGTTGATCAGGGCCTAAACTCCTCCCTCACACCTCCCCCCACCTCAGCATCTACATCAACCTGTCAATCTCCGGGCTTTTATTAAATAATCACTTCATGTGCCAGGCCCTGGATTAATTGTTCAGAACACAAAGAAAATTTTTTTTAAAAAGAAAAAGAAAACATTCCCTGAACTCAGGGAGGTCATGATTAAATGGGAGAGGCAGCCTATAAAAACCAGAATGTGGGAGATAAAAGCAGAGTAGATGGACGATTAGGAGTACTAAGGGAAGCCAGGGACTGTGTGAGTAGGAGGTTGGTTGGGAAAAGCCACAAATAGAAAAGAACTTCTTAGTAGTTGATCCTGATTGGACCCAATATATGAAGTGGTCCTACTAATCACAATGTGAATGTTGAAAAGGATCCAGGAAAAGCGACTGATGAATGGTCAGTCATTTAAGTAGGAGGAGATCCAAGAGAGCAAAATGGGGGGGGGGGCGGAAGGTTGTCAACCTTGTCAGATATTGCAGAGAAGCCAGGAACCCTGGGTCTGGAATGCTGGCCAAACACGGGTCCTTCTTGGGCACCCCTTCATTTCAGTGTCTTCTTTGCTCATACTATTAAAACTTGAGCAATGTCTCTATACCAGGGCCAACTGGTCATTGAGACAGGTTTCTTTGACCTCTGTGGATTTCCCTTCTCTTTGGTATGCTATGACAGAATGAATCCCTGCTCAGTGATGGATGTAAAGATGCAGTGGCATTAGTTGAAATTTACTGTTGTAGGGACCAGTTTTTAATTGGGGAGTGCTAGCTAAGCGGCTTGCCGCAATATTGGGGCAAGAAAGGAGACTGGCAGCCTCCCTCAAAACAGAACAAGATTTATTTTAACAAGAATGAACTTTAAAAAAACCAACACAAACAGGATCAATAGGATCAAAGGAAAGGAAATAAAATGGGGAAAGGGAAATTATAATACCTGAAAAATACCACCACCCAGGAATCAGCTGAAAATACGCAGCAGAACTTGCTTTCCAGCTTCTACCTATAATGCCCAATTCTCCTCCCCCAAACCTAGAAACACCCCACACAGTCCCAGCCAATGGGATGGCCACTCTGATAGTCACATGACTGCCCTCACTAGGCTTCTAACCATTATAATTTTGCCAGGCCTATGTAGGCGTATGCGAGTGGTGATGACTTGAGGTGCCAGAGCACTGGCATTGGCTACAACCAGTGGGTGGAGCACCCTGCGGTTTGCGGAGCCCCAGGCCAGTGTGCGCAGAGGCATAAAAAACTCAAATAACAATTAATTCTTTACACTGTCCTCTTTGCCTCTCTGCTACCAGCCCCATCCCCCCCCCCCCCATCTCATGCTTCCCCACTTGTGTGTGGACATGTGAAGGCTCAGGGTCTTTGTCTCTGTCTCTGTCTCTCTCTCTCTCTCTCTCTGTCTCTCTCTCTCTCTCACACACACACACACACACACACACACACACACACACACACACACACACACATACCCTCTAACCCTAACTTTTCCTACCTAAATTTCATTTTGAGTGTGCACTCATGTACTGGGGGCAGAGTAGGAAGCTATTGTGCATAATATCTCTGGCTGGAGTGACTGAGTTTCCTGGTAATCGGCCAGCAAGCATCTATGAAGTGCCAATTGTTTGCCAAACACTGTGCTAAGTATTTACTATATACAAAGAAAGGCAAAACTAGAAACAAAGGAAAAACCAGTCCCTACCCTCAAGGAGACTGAAATCTAATCTAAATGTGTACTTGCAAACAGTATTGACAAAGTATAAATGAGATAATTAATAAAGGGAAGATACTACATTAAGCTGGATAAATGTATTAGCGTTAGAGATAAACTGGAAGGAACTCTCTAGCTAATTCAGTCTTCCCCACGTGCCACCCCCCCCTTTTCTTTTTTCTTTCATTTCTTTCCTTTTTTTTTCCTTTCATTTCTTTCTTTTTTTTTTTTTTTTTTTGGTGAGGCGATTGGGGTTAAAGTGACTTGCCTAAGGTCACACAGCTAAGTGTCAAGTGTCTGAAGTGGATTTGAACTCAGGTCCTCCTGAATCCAGGGCCAGTGCTCTGTCCACTGCACCACCTAGCTGCCCCCGGCCTCCTTTTACAAATTAGGAATTTAAGGCCCATCCAACAAGACTAACTCATTTATGTTAAATGGTTAGTCCTTGGCAGAGCCCAAGATTTGAATCCATCTCCCCCCTGCCTCTTTCCACCCCTGTGCCCTACTGAGAAGAGCCCAATGATCCACTTGTTGCCATGACAGCAGCATAGCATTTTTAAGAGGCTCTCACACCCACCAGGTTAACACATAAGCACCAAGGCTCCATAGTGGCTGCTCAGCCTATTTTGGGGTTTCCACTCCCCCCTCCTCCTATGACTCAGAATATTTGCTTAGGAGCTCTGGGGACACCTGACTGTGTCAATCATGATTGTACAATGCGGAGTTTTCAATAGCACTGGTTAATCTAATTTAGAGCTCTCCTTTGTGAAGGGAGATTAAGAAAAGTTGCAGGCTTGTCTGTGAGAAGAAATGATTGTCCTCTAAGAGGCTGTCTGCTAGAATCTTCCCACTCCATCTCTGACCTTGGGAAAATTCTGTAATGACCTTCAGCCTCAGTGCATCATCTTGACTTGGCTAGATGGTGTGTACGTTTAGGGTCCTGTGTGGGATCCCAGAGGTGTCACTGGGGGTCTTTGCTATCAGAGCTCTAGGACAACCTAGAACATTTTTTTGGTGGGTACCCATGATCCATTTCGATACTGGGAGTGTTACTTGACTATGAAAAAACCACAGTCGATACTGAAGAGAATTCATTGAGAGAGAAAAACATAGAGTTTGGGCATTTTTTGAAATTTTGAAACCCTTTATAAACTCTGAGAGAAGTGGTCAGAGAAGAGAGAGTGAGAGCAAAGGGTGAACGATCTCTTTGTAGAAAGTACAAAGGAAGTCATATCCTTGATGACTTTCCACCCCAGGCCTTTTAAAACAGACTTGGGAGCAGAAGTGCCTGAATTTGAAAGAGTCCTAGATATTGGCTGTTTTTTATTTGCTATGTTGTTAAGAACAAAATTGTCTGCATTGGAGAGTTGTTGGATTTTTTTGGGCAGCAATCAAAGATTTCTAATTCTCTAAAAGTAAACATGTTTATTTCTTCATTGCGTTCGTCCAGCTACAATCACAGAAATCTTCCTTTCTCTGAAGTGAGCTGCTCTAAGACTTATCGTTTATTTTCTCCTTTTTTTGCACGGCCCAATTATTGGCACGTCTGCCTGCTTTGGCAGATAAGTAAATTGTTTATTCAAGTCATTGTGAACAGGGAACATGGAGAGAAAAAAACCAGAAAAGGTGGGGGGTGCATTTCCAACAAGGATACTAAATGTTAGAAAAGACACTGTGCATAGTAGATTGAGGGGCCAGAATTTGACTCAAGAAAGCCTACATTTGGGTCCCACTGTTAATCCTTGCTAGCTGTTTAATGGGGGTCCATCACTTAGGTAATTCTGAGTGATTTAGGAAAATTACTGAGCAGTTGAGTGGAGGATGGGTTGGAGTGGGAAGAGACTGGAGGCAGGGAGATCAATCAGAAAGCTGTACCAAAGTAGTGACGGTGTCAGAAGAGAGACAAGGATGCTTAAGAGAAATGAATGATAAGACTACACAACAGATTTTATATGTGGAGTGAAATTGGAGAAGAGGATGGCAGAAGTTTGGCAGAGGGGAGGTTTTGGGAGGGAAGGTCAATTGAGTTTGAGATATCAAAAGTCAATTAGTGATGAAAAGCTAGAACTCAGGATAGAGGTTAGGGCTGGGTGGATAGAATGAGGAACCATCCAGAAAGGAATGATAATGGAATCACCAAATCAGATAGTATAGAGCATGGGTTCTTTCTGCTTGTTTTTTTGTCATGGACCCTTTTCCAGGCTGAGGAAACCTGTGATATTTTAAAACGCATAAAATAAAATACAAAGGAGGCCAATTATATTGAAATAGAGATATTGCAATACTAAAAAGCAACAGATTAATGAACAACAGGTTGAGATATATTTCTCAATAAGGGATAAGAGAAGACGTCCTAGGACAGGTGCAAGGGACACCTGTGCTTCTTAGGCGACTGGAATGAAGAGTCTGTAGAGAAGATGTGTGGTCAGACAGGCAGAAGACAAATCTGGAGAGAGAGGAGAAGACTGTGATGGACAGTGTTGAAGGGACAAAGAGGGCCAACAAGGATGAGGATTGAGAAAAGGTCACAAAGAGTCAGACATGACTGAAATGAATGAACAACTAGAAGTTATTTTCATGGTGTCTCCTCTGTTAGGATGTGAGTTCTTTGAAGACAGAGGCTGTCATTGCCTTTCTTTGTCTCACCAGTGTGTGTGACACATAGAATATGCTTAGTAAATGGTTTTTACTCAAACGCATGCTCAAAAAGACCTCCATACATACATGCATCTATGCACACACTTACATACATGCATGCATGCATGTTTTGGGGGGTGGGAATTCTCTATGCCTATGCCACTTAGCATCCTGGAGAATTTTACTCCTGTGACCCTGGTAAGATAAGTGACCTCCCCAGCTGCAGGCCATTCATCCAGCCAGTCTTTCACCAGGCACTTGAACCAAAGGTCTTTCAGACCCAAAGCCATTGTCCTTACCCCTACAATAAGCTACCTCTCAGTCCCACAATTATCACCACCTACCTACAAAAAAATCACAAATTAGACTAGCCAAGAATATAATAATAGCTGTATTGATAAGGCAGTATACAGAGTGAGGAACTGTTGCACAAGAAATATCTTATGTTCTTGAGACTTTGCCAAAGAGAATCAATTAGAAGTGTTTCCGAGAGATGAAGAGAAGCTTCATGTTCTTAGATTATTTGGGGGGGGGGTCTTTCATCACAGGCAGAGCAAAAACTCAGAATCATAGAATGTAGGATAGAATTCTAGAGTTGCAAGAGACCTAAGTAACCTTAGTAAACTTAGGTCTTAACAATTTCTTTAGAATATCCAAGTGTTATTCATCAGCTGAAAACTCCTCGGGTGGTGAACACGAATCCAATTTTTCAGTGGAGAATTGTGGGAAGTTAGCTACTTTAGACAAATGACAAAAAATGGGAGTGTTTTGGGTACCTGATTGGAAAAGAGACAAGGCAACAGGAAGGTATTCCTTAAAATCAGTTAGAATCATGTTATCCAAAAAAAAAACATTCTCCAGAAATAAGAACACAGCATCTTATTCCTTTATCAAGACATGAAGGTAGTGAGTTAGGAGAAAATAAAGGAACATCTTAGATGTGAACAGATAGATCTTGTAAAAAGTATCTTCTGAATAGAGTACATCTCAAAGGAAGTATTGAGTAGAAGGAATCAAATTTAAGATGTTGTAGGTCCTCACAATTGCACAGAGATCCTTCCCTTCCTCTCTCTCTCTCTCTCTCTCTCTCTCTCTCTCTCTCTCTCTCTCTCCCTCCCTCCCTCCCTCCTTCCTTCCTTCCTCCCTCCCTAACTCTTTCTCTCATCTTCTTTCCCTCCCCCTTTTCCTTCTTTCTTTTTCTTTCCTTCCTTCCCTTCCTTCCTTCCCTCCCTCCTTCCCTTTCTTCCTTCCCTCCCTCCTTCCCTCCCTCCCTTCCTCTCTCCTTCCCTCCTTTTTTCCTTCCTTCCTTCCTCCCTCCCTCCCTCTTCCCTCCTTCCCTCCCTTTTTTCCATCCCCCTCCCTTCCTCCCTCCTCATGGTTCCTCTGCTTGAAGACCTCTATTCTGGGAGAACCAGCTCCACTTGATACAACCCTTTTGGATAGCTTTAATTCTCAGAAAGTCTTTCCTTTTCCCAAACCTTAATCTTCCTGTCTGAAACGTCTACCCTTTGTTCCTAGTCCTGGCCTCCAGGGCCAAGGCAAACAAGTCTAATCCCTTTCCCACATGTGGGCCTTCAAATACTTGAAGACAGTTACTATGTCTGTTCGTGGTCTCCTTTTCTCCAGGCTAAACATTCCTATTTTTCTCCACTGATCCTCACGGCCCTCCACCAATTTCATTGCCTTTCCTTTCCTAGGTGGGCGTAAGACAATTGTTGCCCACCCATGATATGGCCTGGATTTGAGAAGACCAGAATGGAATCTCATTTACATAGAGAAAGTTTCAGTCAAACCCCGAATTAATCTAGGCAATGCCTGGCTCTTTACCTAGTAGCTTCAACCAGCAGTTAAAAGACCAGCTTCCCACGTATATGGTTTGCATGTACATTAGTCTTTTCAGCTACATCTGAATATTGTCATCATTCCCAATAGTAACAGTTGTTCTTATAGTACCATCTTTATTAATACCACAATATTAATGTTAATTGATATTGATTAATTATTAATATAACTACAAATTATATAAATACCATTTCAATAATATATTAAATAAAACCAATGATATACTGATTACATATGCTTAATGCATTATATGTACTTATATTAATATAATATTGATGCCAATAATATTGTTAAATAACATCAATAATGAAAAAAAATTATTATTATTATTAATACCCTGTCTATAGCACTTTGAGGTTTGCAAAATTCTTTACACATGTTATGTCATTTGGTCCTCACATTAACCTTATGAGATAGTTACTATTATTATCTCCATTTCAAAAATTGACTAGTAAGTATCTGAAGGATAATTTGAATTTACGTCTTCCTGATTCCCAATCCCAAGCTCCATTCATCATGGTGCCTGATTTCCACCATTACTATTTTAGCTCACGGAGGCTTGTGTGGTGTAGTGGAATGAGTAGTGAATCAGATTTCAGAAGACCTAGATTTCAATCCTCACTTATCACCTGTTTGACCTTAAGTAAGTCACTTAAATTCTGAGCCTCCCATTTGCAGAGGTTTGGCCATGGGGGCAGCTAGGTGGCGCCGTGGATAAAGCACTGGCCCTGGATTCAGGAGGACCTGAGTTCAAATCTGGCCTCAGACGCTTGACACTTGCTAGCTGTGTGACCCTGGGCAAGTCACTTAACCCCAATTGCCTCACCCAAAAAAAAAAAAAAAGGATTCAGGCATTTTGCCATAACCTTCCCAGCATCCTCCTCGCTCTGCACACCTGTTGTCATCATGAGGTAGGAGGGAGAGTTCTCCTCCCATTTCCCCCAGACTAAGTCTAGTCTCCATTTTAACTCTGTCATGAGTTTCCTGTAGATTTGTGGAAACACTTTCTCCATTCCAGCCAGTGATTTATATTTAAGGTGTCCATAAGCAGATGCTCAGAATTACATTTTTCCATTCCAGCATAGTCTTTGGCAGTGGGTTTTTCTGTAGTTAGAGGAAAAACTATACATTGAACCCCAAATGAGAAAAGAAGCCTTGGAAACCCATCCAAGTCAACTTTCCACCATGTGGGAAACTCTCCTCACTGGCAGATGACTTGAGGTTGAAGACTGGTTTGAGAGTGTATGGAGAACCAATTAAGCCATGTCAGTGGCTCCTCTCCTGCCTAATAGCATTTGTTTTGCTTATGACTATTTTATTATTTCTTAAGGACATGGATCCCATTGAGTTTCTTTTGGTGTAAGGATATAGAGATGGTCAATGAACCAAACAAAGAAAAAGCATTTAAATTTGGATTTGACCCAACCAAATAGATTAAGTCACATGCCCAGGGTTTCACATCTAAAAAGTGTCTGAGATCGGATTTGAACTCAGGTCTTCTTGATCCCCAGGCCTAGTGCTCTGTCTACTGCACCACCTTTGGCATCCCCAGAATGAGTACCCAAGAGATAGCTGGTAGGAGCCGGTGTGCCCCGGGGTTCAACAATGACTTGGGGTTTATTGAAAGTCAAGAGAAGCTTTCTCTGTGGGGAGTCAGCAAACCATTTCAGTCTGAAAGAGGAGGGAGAAAAAGAATGAAGCCACCAACACCAGAAGTTTTCTTACTTTAATTGCTATCATCAGCTAATGAACAGTAGTGAGACTATTTTCTCTGTGTGTGTTCTGTTATTGTTGGGAAAAGGGCAGCATATTTCCATTAGGGCACTTCCTGCTAAAGCCAATAGCTGAACTTCCAATTAAATTAAAGGCTGATGTTAGATAAACGTCCCATAGAACTCAACCATTAAAGGACAATTGGCTAGGTCAAGAATTTCACCTAAGAAGAAGCAGGGGCTGGATTGCCTTTTGGGGAAATTTGCGCAGTTCTTTTTAATGGTCCCAAAATTCACCCTTCAACAAAGTGCCATGTTTTTATTATTTTGAAAATTGTTATTTTCAAAAATCTGGTCTGATTTTCAAAAATCAGACACTAAAATGGGCATCTTCTTATACACCAGAAAGAAGAAAATAAGGATTGTATAGGAAACTCTGAATGTCCATTTCATTCTAAATATTTGTTGAAAGATTGACGGATAACTTGCTTCTCCCACTAATACCTTTCAGTGTTCTTGGACCTTCCCAGTTTTTCCCCAGAAATTATTGCCATGTCTAAGCTTGTAGCAAGAGCATGGATTCAGAGCTAAAACATCCTTAGAGGTTATCAAGTTCCAACCCACCACTTTATTATTTTTTTTGGTGAGGCAATTGGAGTTAAGTGACTTGCCCAGGGTCACACAGCTAGTAATTTAAGTGTCTGAGGCTGGATTTGAACTCAGGTCCTCCTGAATCCAGGGCCGGTGCTCTATCCACTGTGCCACCTAGCTGCCCCCAAACCCACCACTTTATAAATGAGTTGAGTGAAACCCAAGGTCACAAAGAGATTGGCTTGAGGCCACACAGACATTAAGCACCAGATTCAGGATTTGAACTCAGGTTCTCGAAATCAGCACCATTTTCACTGTTCCACATTGCCCACTGTTTTTTCTTCTTGTTTGTGCTTCAGTTGTGTCAGACATTTTGCTGACTCCATTTGGCAAAAATACTGGAGTGGTTTTGCCATTTCCTTCTCTAGCTCATTTTTCAGATGAGGAAACTGAAGCAAACAGGGTGAAGTGACTTACCCACACAGCTAGTAAGGGTCTGCCGATGTATTTGAAGTCAGGAAGAGGAGTCTTCTTGACTCCAAGCCTGCCTGGTCTTCTATCCACTGGGTCATCTACCTACCCCCCTGTTTAATTTGGTTTTATTGACTTGCCTTTGTAGTGTGTACTTGAGGTTTCTACATTGCCTGGGGGTTGGAGAGGAGGAAGAAAGCAAAGGAGGAAATTAGTGACCATTTGGAAATATTAGTGGATATGACCTGAGAGGTGGAGGGCAGCTGTCTAAGCTACTGTGATTGCATCTTTTCCTTCTTGACTGTTGCTCAAAGATGTCTTCAACTCCCAATCTCGGCTCCTTACTTCTCTAAAAGAGATCAGAAGACAGCAAGAGTACCAGGCCCACAGCACCCATCGAATCAGACAAGAGACAGCAATAGGGGGAGGTTCTCTTCATCCACCAGACTGACTTTCTTTAACTCATGTGCCCAGAGGTCATTTAGGTGTTTATGGTGGGAAGAGGCAGATAGGTTTAATTCCATGTTGAGATTCCCACCTGGGCAGAGACTCTAGGGACCCGGAGCTAGAGAGAGTCTTGGGGGATAATATTAATGATGGAAGCCGGGCAGTGTGGTTTGCAGAGCCAGTCTTGGATACACCTCCTTAATGTTACTTCCTCTCAAAGTGTGAGATGACAGCATAAAAGTTGTTGGAGAGGGTCTTTTCTATGTGGACCATCATTGTCCTTAAGACTTGAGTTACCCCTTCATGGAAATATTGGGTTGAGAGGAGTCTGGCCAACCCGTCTGGGCAATCCACTGACTTTGGGCCATCCTGTTCTTAATCTTCAGTGGAACAGAGCACATTCCAGTGTCTCCCGTCTGCTTCAGGCAGGAAATTCTGATGTCTGGCCTAAATCCCCCTCCTCTCTGAAATAAGCCCATTTCCTTATATCCTACCTTTAGGAGAGCTCAGAAGGCTTCCTGCCTCATCTTATATCCCTTAATATGCCTGAAAATGGTCATTCATTTCCTTCTCTGCTTCTTCTTCCCCCTCCCTAGGCAACCTAGAAAGTGCTCCATGAAGCCCTTTTTCCTGAGATTACTTATTTGTATTCACAATGCGTAACAAGGCCGGCACATTAAAGACACTTAATAAAGGCTCGTTGATTGATTAATACAGAATTTTGAATGAAAGCCCATTGACGTCAGTATTGGATGGGAAAAATGTTTGAGCAGAAGTGTTTGTTTTAGGGATTTTAGTTGCCCTGGCTTTAGGTTGAAAATTTAGATTAAAAATAGAGTTAAGTGATGATTGTCAAGGCTTCAAATCCTGGCTCTGCTGCCTCTTACCAGTGCGGCCTCAGTCATATAATGTCTCCCTTAGATTCCTCATCTAGAAAATGATGAGAGGCTTGACCCAGACAGCCTGAGATCCCTTGTGGACCTAGAACTACCATCCTATTAGACCACTTTTTTTCCTCCCTCAGGGCCCATCTGGTAGCATGATCTAAATCTCAACTGTTTATCAGCCAGGACAGGAAAAGGTGATATGCCAATGGCATTTTTACAGAAGATGTAGTTAATATTTGAGGGTCCTCCAGCTGATGTTGGGGTTTCCCTGTCCCCCCATTCTACCTGCTTGAGCCCCTGCAGCCTTCAGCCCCAACTCAACGCCACAAGTTGGGAACAGATCAGTGGTCATGGTCTCTGGGGCTACTTGATTACAAAATCTGTGTTTGGGTAGACCCTGAGACTCATTCTGGAGAATGAATTGTGTTTCATTGCAAGAGGTTGAGTCCTAGGGGTGAGAGCCTTCTACCAGAACTCGCCTGTCTATCCAGATAGGTCTGGAACTGAAAAGGAGACCATCGAACCTAGCACTTAGTGGTATACAGTAGACCCTCAATAAATATGTATTTATCAATTATCAGTAATTATCCATTTTCAGTCAGTTATCAGTAATTGTGATAATTTGTCAGTTATCACTCAATTGATCCCAATTCCTCACTTCACATATTAGATAACCAACACTGCACAGAAGCTTCAGGGTGACTTGCCTAAGGTCACACAAGTCATAAATATCAGGAGTGGGATTTGAACTAAGATTCTCATATTTCAGAAACTATTGTGTGTTTTCAACTGTATCCCCATCATTCCTTCAGGCTCCATTACAGTCAACAGGACCCTAAGCAACTCATTTTTTTCCCCTCTCTCTGGACTTCAGAGACCCCTTGCCACTCTAAATCTATGATGCTCTAAACTATTCTTTAAGTTACTCATCTGTCAGTGTTGTTAATGTATGTAGCCTCAGCCAGGCTCCCAGCCTACGGGAAACGTGGGTTGAGAAGGTATTTGTCCAACTTCCTCACTGGCACAGCCCTTTATCCTGCTAATAATATTTCCTGTGACACGATCAGCCCTATTTGATGTCTCCAGAGTACCGCAGGCTGGTCCCCACATCTTTGATGAGCCCTCTGATCTGTCCATGATAGAGATTATGCAGCAACAGCAACACCTGGATAAGGGGAGTTTGTCTTCCTCCTACCTGCTTCCTTGACTCATTTTTGGGACTCTTCAGAATCATTCAAGGTCATGTCGTTCTTTCCCCTTCTTAATACTCATGTTTTCCTCTGGGTTCTAGAAAGAGACACCAGTAAACATGAGTTCTGATGTGCAGACAAATGAAAGTTCTATTTTATTCTAAAATTAGAAATCATTCTTGTCTGGGAGATTCTAAGATGTCTTTTAAGCCTTTGCTTAATTAAATTTTGAAGATGAAAAGATTTTTTTTCTTTGCTGATGAAAGTTTTAATGCTACAAGTGCCTGTCACTTTAGAACCTCATCTAAGCAATAGATAAGTAAAGTTGGCATCTCATTACAAAATCGTGCCCAGAGAATATTTCCCTTAAGCTCAAACCAAGGGAGGCTCCCTGCTTGTCGCTGGATCTCATGGTTTTTCTGGGGTAATATTTAGGATTTTAGTGGACCTGTTTCATCAAGAGGACTGTAAAAAAACTTTACAGAAGTCAAAAGGGGGAAAACTCTTTTTGAAGAGGTAGGGCTTTTCCCTCCCCCCTTCAGGGGGCAGCTAGGTGGCACAGTGGATAAAGCACTGGCCCTGGATTCAGGTGGACCTGAGTTCAAATCTGGCCTCAGACACTTGACACTTACTAGCTGTGTGACCCTGGGCAAGTCACTTAACCCCCATTGCCCTGCCCAAAAAAATGTCATTCGATTTATTTTATATTTTATTTTTCTACAATTACATTTAAAAATAATTTTAATATTAAAATTTTTAAAAATAATTTTGAGTTCCAAATTCTTTTTCTCCCCTCTCATTGAGAAGGCAAACAGTTTTATATAGGTTATACATGTGCAGTCATGCAAAACATTTCCATATTAGTTTTGTTGTGGGAAAAAAAAAGACAAAAAACCCAAGAAAACTAAAGGTTGTGGGGTTTTTGTTTGTTTGTTTGTTTGTTTGTTTGTTTGAAATGGATGCTTAGATTTGCATTCAGATTCCATTAGTTCTTTCTCTGGAGGTAGGTAACATTTTTCATCATGAGTCCTTCAGCATTGTCTTAAATCATGTATTTGCCTAGAACAGCTAAGTCAATCACAGTTGATCATCATATAATATTGTTACAGTGTACGGTGTTCTCCTGGTTCTGCTCATTTCATTTTGTATCAGTTCATGTAAGTCTTTCCAGGTTTTTCTGAGAACATCCTGCTTGTCATTTCTTATAACACAGTAGTATTCTATGACAGTCACATAACTTGTTCAGCCATTCCCTAATTGAGGGGCATGCCTTCTATTCCAGTTTCATTGAATACTTTGTACATCTTTATCCATGCTTCCAATTCTGCTTTTTAGGGAGTTCTTCTCTTCAGCGGACTTTTGCTCCTCTTTTACATTTTGGCCTATTCTGTTTTTTAAGTTGTTATTTTCTTCATTAATTTTTGTGCCTCCTTTACCAAACTATTAACTAACTCTTTTCCCCCACATGATTTTCTTGCATCACTCATTACTTTTTCCAATTTCCACTGTACTTCTTTTATTTGATTTTTAAAAATCCCTTTTGAGCTTTTTCCGGGAATTTTTTTTTTTTTGGCCTGAAACCAATTCATATTTTTCTTTCATGCTTTGCCTATAGCAGTTTTGATTTTGTTGTCTTCTTCTGTGTTTATGTTTTGCTCTTCCCTGTCACCATAGTAACTTCTTGTGGTCAGGTGCTTTTTCTGTTGTTTGCTCATTTTCACAGTCTATTTCTTGATTTTTATGTTATTATGTTTTGTCATTTTTATGTCTTATGTTAATGTTGGGCTCTGCCCTGGTGGTGGAGGGGGCAGTTCTGCCCATGTTTTAGGGGCTTTGTGTGTGTGTGTGTTTGTCTTATGTTTATTTGTTTTGTTTTGGTTTAGTTTGGGGCAGCTGTTTAGAGAGCTAGTTCTGGGGTTCTCTAAGTTTTTGGTTCTTTTGAAGTAGTATGATCTAAGGAAAAGTGTGGTCACTGGTCTCCTGACCTGTGCTCTGTTCTATGAGTAACCACAAGCACTTTTCTACTCTGTAACTATGACCAGGGTCTCTTTTCCCCTGCAGCTGCAGTCTCTGGTGTGCTCACTCTAACACAGTGCCCCAGACCCCGGTATAAGCAATGCAACCAATCCTGTACCTGGTGCCAGCAAAGGGGCTCCTGTAATGTCTTTCTGACCAGTTTGCCCAGCCCAATACTGTCTGTCACATGAGAGCTTTAGAACCCTCTGTGGCCTCTGCGCATTCAGCTTCCCCCAAAGTCTGCTGCTGGTTTGCTGGGGTGACTGTGTTGGCTCAGGCTGTCGTAGTTCAGGCTGTGTGGGACCGTGTTCACCCCTCACCCTGGTGCAATAGACCTTCCTTGCTGACCTTCTAATAACTTGTCTTGGGCTAGAAAATTATTTCACCTCATTCTTTTGTGGTTTCTGCTGCTCTGAAATTTGTTTTGAGGCACATTTAAAAGTTGTTTGGAGGGGAATTTGGGAGAGCTCAGGTGAGTCCCTGCCTTTTCTCCACCATCTTGGCTCCAACTCCTCCCAAAAAACTTTAAGTAATTATTTCAGTAGAAGCTTCTTAAGGGAGACAGCATGGTACCCTGGAAAAAACCCAGGATGTACAGGCAGATGACTTGGGGTTAATTTTTCAACTATAATACTTACCAACTATAGGACCTCAGTCTTATTTCTTAAAGTGCCTTGGTCCTCAATTTTCTCATCTATAAAGGGAGTGGATTGTACTAGATGTTGCTCCCCAAGAAGCCCCTCCAGCTCCAGCCAAACTTATTTATTATAATTTCTAAACCCTAATTTTCACATTCCTTCATCCAACAATGCAAGAAGAATTTATTTTGATTGGCAAGGTCTTATTCATGATTCTTATAAAAATTAGACATTTGTATTCTACCTGACAAATACAAAATACACATAGGTGAGCAAGGAGCATAGATTAGTCCTGTATTCATCCTTCAGAGATGTATACAGGTTGTTCATTTCAATATGCGTAGCATAAAGTGGCCTCAGATTAAGGATGGGGAGAAGGCAAGTCTGGATTTATAAATTAACCATAAAAACTAACTCTTCCCTCAAACCCACATACAGAAAAGGATGTTCTTTTTAGTATGATCTGCTGAATCAAAGGTCCATCCAAATGGCTAGACTACCAAGGGGATAAATCCACCAACCTGCAGAAATGTAGAGTAAATTTGAAATAGAGGTTGGAGGTAAGGATTCAGAAAACACCTGGCTAGTTCTGGGAGTTGAAGTTGCAAGAATGGATGGGACCACCAGAGAGAGAAGATAGACAGCCCAAGAGGACCAAGCACAGATACCATGGAGACTGGAGGAGAAAGAAGTAGCCTAGATCAAGAGACAGTAGGACCCCAAAGCTGAGAGTTAGTTTCCTGGATAGGACAGTTAGGGGAATGAGATGTGACAAAGTCTTGTTGGCTTGATGAATGGCCTTTGCCTCTGGTTCTGAGGCATTCATTTCTGACCTTTCATCGCATACTGGGAGATATAAACAAGACTGAAGTGGCTGAAAAAGAAGTAAGTGGGGGGTGAGAAGACTCCAGTGGTAGAACCACCACGCTCTGCCAAGACTTTCTGCTTTCTTTATTATTCACTGTAAACCAGCTCATGAGTATATCTTTGGGTTATTAGTTTGTCTTTTGAAAATGACATTATATGGGGGCAGCTAGGTGGCGCAGTGGATGAGGTACCAGCCTTGGATTCAGGAGGACCTAAGTTCAAACCCAGCCTCAGACACTTACTAGCTGTGTGACCCTGGGCAAGTCACTTAACCCCCATTGCCCTGGAAAAAGAAAAAGAAAAAGAAAGAAAGAAAATGACATTATAGAACCATATAGTCAGGTTCAGGAAGACCTACCTTTTCATTCTGCCTTCAACTTGTAATCACTCTGTGGCCCTGGACAGTGTCTTCATCTGTAAAATTGGGATGTTAAGTACATCTGCCTCCCAAGTTTGCCAGGATCAAGTGAGGTAATCCTTAAAGATGCTTTATAAACCCCAAAGAACTAGTCAAATAATAGCTGGGGGGGGGGTTTAATAGTAGTTGTTGTAGTGAGTATTCCCTGAATGTCTTCTATGTGGAAAGATGAGAAGGGGTAATTCCAGAATTTTTAAAGGGTTAGCTGACATATTTTTCCTTTTTCCTTCCTCTGTAGGTGATTGAAGACAACACGGGAGTCCGTCGTGTGGTGGTCACACCCCAGTCTCCTGAATGTTATCCCCCAAGCTACCCATCGGCCATCTCTCCAACTCACCACTTACCTCCGTACCTCGCCCATCATCCTCATTTTATCCATAACTCTCACACGGCTTTCTATCCACCCGTCACAGGACCTGGAGACATGCCACCCGGCTTTTTCCCACAGCATCATCTTCCCCCCACACTATATGGAGAGCAAGGTGAGCGGTGAGGTGCTGATATCCATGGGTATTTTTATCTGGCCACAGCCCAAAATGGGCTTCCTTTAAAAAAAAAAAAAAGTGGGGGTGAGAAGATTCTACTGGTAGGATTATCATTCTTTGCCAAGATTTTCTGCTTTCACAATTATTCACAGTACATCTCCTGGTTATTAATTCTTCTTTTAAAAATGACATTATAGAGCAATAGATTTAGAGATAGGAAGACTAAGGTTTTAAGCCTGCCTCATGACAAAGTGAGATTTGTAGAAGGCTGAACCAGAAATTGTTTGGTCATCTAACATCATGAATGGACAAATAAATAACTATTTATTAGTCCCCATGAGCCTGGCATTTTATGAAGGAGTCAGGATAAAACACACAAATGGAGATATTCCCTGTCCACAAGGAACATACGGTGGGAAAGTCAGTACATAAAGGGAAGTGGCACCCAGGGAGCCATATTTTAATTTGGGACATTATGGTTAGTGGAATCACAGGGGAATAGATTATTGATCTGATTGTGATTCCAGAGCTGCCAATGATCCAAGCCTGAAAAGCTGAGTACGGTGACATGTGGCAGCCATGTGATTGGGTGGAAGACTTTGGGGGATAAAAGTGAAGTACAGCTGGGGCCCCCTTGATGTTGTGGATCCTTCCTCTTCATGGACTTCACAGCATAGGGCTAAATTTATAGCTCTAATATTTCTAGCACTTCTCCAACACTTGGTGTCTCCAGTAGCAAGATCGCGGGGAAGTCATTGTCTGTGACCAAATGCCATGGTGTAATTGATGACAAAAGTTGGGAAACCTGAAGGAAGAGTGGCAACCATCTGAGCCTGCCTTTCACCACATGGTATTACCTCTGGGAGACCCAACTTCAAATCTCCTACTCAGCCCTGAGTGACCTTGGCATCTCTCTGGGCCTAGCTATGTTCATCTCTTTAATGAGTGATGGCTCCTGAGGCTTCCTTCATCTCTCGATCTAGGAGTCTTTGCTTCTTTTACATTTGGGGTAGGGGGTTGTGGTATTAACACCCATGTAGCATTGTTTCATCTAAGGTGTTATTTGGGTCATCAGCCACATTAAAAAGGTTATGCTTATATAAGGGCTCCCAGAGAGGAAGTGTCCTGGCACCATTTCTTTCCTCCCTGATTACATTTTAAACCATTAAATAATGGGACACCTTCTATTTCCTGTCTTCCTCCCCTAAAGAAATAAAAAATGCAACTTTAGCAAACAGTCGTGTTTGTTGTTGATATTGGTCAAAAATGTCAGGCCTGGTACGTTCTAAAAGGTTCTCAAGAGATTTATGTAATAGTTTATGGCACCAGAACTAAGTGTAGAAGTATAATTTCTTACACTGGGCTTGTAGTTTCACTTCTTTTTGTCTGGTGCTCCCCTATTCTGCAGCTCTCTCCCTACATTTTCTTTTTTTTTTCTTTTTAAAAATTTATTTATTTATTTATTGCAAGGCAATGGGGTTTTTTGCAGGGTCACATAGCTAGTAAATGTCAAGTGTCTGAGGTCAGATTTGAACTCAGGTCCTCTTGAATCCAAGGCCGGTGCCCTATCCACTGTGCCACCTAACTGCCCCTAACTCTCCCTACATTTTCAAAAAGAGTCTAGGGGTCAGGTTTCTATGTAGAATATTTCTAGACATTGGGAGCCCTCATGGCATGGGCCACTGAATAAGTGATTCCCACAACATGATCAGTTGGGTCTTAGACCTAGAGTTGGAAGGAACCTTAGACACTGTGGTATAACCTCCTCATTTTTACAGATGAGGAAACTGAGTCTGAGAGGTTAAGTGGCATTCCCAAAGTCATACAGAGAGTTTGGGGCAGAAGCAAGATCTGAAACCAGATGCTATCATTCTGTTGTTCCATTCAGTACATCATCAAAGAAGGGGAGAGGAGAATAAGGTTTTTTTTGTTTTGGTTTGGTTTTTTGGTGAGGCACTTGGGGTTAGGTGACTTGCCCAGGGTCACACAGCTAGTAAGTGTTAAGTGTCTGAGGCCAGATTTGAACTCAGGTACTCCTAACTCCAGGGCCGGTGCTCTATCCACTGCGCCACCTAGCTGCCCCTAAGTATTTATATATTACCTATTATGTGCTAGGCACTTTTTTTGGGGGAAAAAATATTGTCTCATAATCTGATCCCCCATCCACAATTATAATACATGGCACAATTGGGGGGGGGGACAGGGCAATGAGGGTTAAGTGACTTGCCCAGGGTCACACAGATAGTAAGTAGTGTCAAGTGTCTGAGACCAGATTTGAACTCAGATCCTCCTGAATCCAGGGCCGGTGCTTTATCCACTGCGCCACCTAGCTGCCCCTAAAGTAAGCATTTTTAATATCAACATCCTGTAATGTGCCCCTCCAATGTGACTTGTTTCAAACCAGGAACATGCTGCTCTTTAGATTTTGAGCCTACCTATTTCTCAAATGAAGAGAAGACCCTTCTAAAGGCTTTTGATTAGGCAAAGGTCCAGGTAGTGTCTAAAACAGACAATTTGTGGAGGGAGAAGGCACTCACCAGGAAGCTGCTCACCAGGGACTAGGGATGGTACATGAGCCTCTGGACGTTGGAGAGGTAGAGGGAAGATTCCAAGCATGACATGTCCCTTTCAACTGTAAGGCATATGCTAAGACCATTAGAAACTCTCTCAATTGTAATAGGAGGGGGCAGCTAGGTGGCGCAGTAGATAAAGCACTGGCCTTGGATTCAGGAGGAACTGAGTTCAAATCCAGCCTCAGACACATGACACTTAACTAGCTTTGTGACCCTGAGCAAGTCACTTAACCCTCATTGCCCTACAAAAACAAAAACAAACAATTGTAATAGGATTGTCTTATTTTTGACAATAGGGAGCAGAATGATTTTCCAATAATTTATTGAAATTGCAGAACAACTTTTTTTTTCATTTTTCATTTTTAGAAGCCAGTAAATATCTCACCCACTACATGGTTCCTTTCCTCCCTCCCCCTAACATTAATCACATAACCTTTTTTGTTGTTAGTATTCTCAATAATGCCTTGTGGTGGTTTAAAACTAATTTAGATTGGGGGGGGGCTTTATTCCTTAAATTTTTTATAACTTTTTTAAAAATGTCACATTTATTCCCATATGTGTCCCCTCTCCTCCCCCTCCCCAGAGATTTTACTTGTAACAAACATTATAGAACAAAAAGGGAAAAAAGCAATTCAGTCAAAGGTGATGGCAGTACTTCTTAGAGTGTTGTCTGGGAGTCCCTAAAGGGTCCCTAAGACCCTTCCAGGGGATCGATGAGATCAGAACTATTCATAGTAATACTTAGTATTACTAAGTAATTATTATTCTAAAAATTATTATTAGATGATTTAATATTGATTACAATAAATGTTGATGGATATATAACCCACTTTGGGGGCCTTAATAATTTTTAAAGTGTAAAGGGGTTTTGAGACCCCAAAGCCTGAATCATCCTAAGATGACTTGGGAGTCTCAAAGTTCTAGTTGCTTTTGTTATTTTTTATTATTGTTAGCAGAATTACATGCTCATAATATCTCGTTTTTGCAAAGAGCACTGAGAGGTGAGGTTCATTTTCTCATCTTTTGTTTAAGTCTGGGCTGAGATTTTAAAATGAAATCGTATGAATTTTGTCTTTGATCTTGTGCCTTTTTCCTTTGAAAGGCAAATTCCTAGTTTTCTCATGCATGCATATTCTAAGTAATTTGAAAAAGACCGCATTTGAGGTCAGTAATATTCTGACAATTCAATTCCCTTCTTCTTAAGTCGAATATTTTTGTTGTTCAGTCATTTTCAGTCATGCCCAACTCTTTGTTGACCCCATTTGGGGTTTTCTTGGCAGAGATCCTAGACTGCTTCGCCATTTCCTTCTCCAACTCAAATACAAATGAGGAAACTGAGGCAAACAGGGTTTAGTGACTTCCCCCAAATCACACAGCTAATGAGTGTCTGAGGCCAGATTTGAACTTTTGAACTCAGTTCTTCCTGACTCCATGCCTGGTGTTCTGTGCACTCTGCTACCAGCTGCCCCCCCTCCATATTATAAGTGAAATTTTAAGATGAGAACTCACTCCACGTGTCCCTTTGTCATATAGCCAGTTCTTCTCCTCTTATGAATGAGGGAAGAACTGTAATCCAGGAGTGAGGTGACTTGTCCAAGGTGATGCAGAGCTCTGATACTCAGTCCAGTGTTCTTTGATCCCATCCAGGATGAGATTGGCAAGATGAGGCAGAATTGGTCACTGTGATTTTGTTTTCAAATATGGAGCCAACTTATACGATGATTATATGACATGATATTGGTTTCAAAAGGTCTATGGCGACTTTAGACTTAATTAAGAAGTTTTGTGGGGACTAAAAAGTCACGGATATATCACTGCCTCACAGCATGTTTTGTACCAGGGACCACAGTCAGGTTTAGTTACAAGACCTCCATCAGGGAATGGTGCCACATTGTCACCTGCATTATGATGCAAACTTTTCAGAAGTGTATCGACTTTTGACACATTACTGAGATGTGCTTGCTAAACTCATCGATTGAAAATGATGGAAGATGGAACGTAGGCAGTACCTATGACAGTTTGGATCCATTTCCATTCAATTTGGTCATATTTTCTTCAACTTATTTCAGCAATCAGGCACCGACTCATATGAGTCAGCTAGATTGCACGGTGATAGATCACTGGGCCTGCAGTCAGGAAGACCTGAGTTCAGATCTGGCCTCAGATACATACCCTTGTAAGTCACTTAAAACACTGAGTACCTCAGTGGTCTCAACTATAAAGTAAGGTTAACAGCCCCTACCTCCCAGGGTTTCTGTGCTGAGAAAATGAGATAATTTATTCAACATGTTTATCTAAGTATGTTTAGCATGTGGAGCATTTAGTATAATGCTTGGCACATAATAAACACTTAATTCATGCTGGTTCTCTATCCCCTGCAAACACAGACGTGGGCATCCAGTGTTTAGATACCAATCACAAGCCGTTCCTGCTCTCCAAGGACTTCTTCTTCTCTGGTGCACGTAAACAGATAAACCCTGTCTGTTCTTGCACCTAGTGGGTGTTTTCTAAATGCTAGACTTGAGTTGAAATAAGTAAAATACAAGGCCATTTGGGGAGGGAAAGGACCCTAGTCACTGGGCGGGGTTCCCAAGCTCATTGTGATGAACGTTCCACCCTCTGTTGCAGAAATCATACCACTATATGGCATGTCCAGCTACATTACAAGAGAAGACCAGTACAGCAAGCCCCAGCACAAGAAACTGAAGGATCGCCAGACTGACCGCCAGAATCGTCTCAGCAGTCCCCCCTCCTCTCTCTACAAGAGCCACCTGAACAACTGCACAACAGTCTACAATGGCTACGGCAAAGGCCACAATGCCGGGAGTGGTGGCGGCGGGGGAGGTGGCGGTGGGGGGCCCGGCCTCAAGAAGGCAGAGAGGCGAGCGCGGAGCAGCCCCAAGTCTAATGAATCTGACTCACAAGGTAAATCCACAAGTTACGGGGTTTAAAAAAGTAGTTCTTATTTCTTCATATGTTGTTTTCATTAAATGATTGAGTGACAGACAGACAGATAAATAGATAGATCGTGTGAAGCAGCCCCAAGTCCAGTGAAACTGACTCACAGGGCAGCTAGGTGGCACATTGGATAAAGCACCAGCCCTGGATTCAGGAGTATCTGAGTTCAAATTCGGCCTCAGACACTTGACACTTACTAGCTGTGCGACCCTGGGCAAGTCACTTAACCCCTATTGCCCTGCAAAAAAAAAAAAAAAAAAGGAAACTGACTCACAAGGTAAATCCACAAGTTAAGGGGTTTTAAAAAGAAAGTTTTTATTTCAGCATATTTTGTTTTCTTAAAATGATTGAGGGGCAGCTAGGTGGTGCAGTGGATAGAGCATTGGCTCTGGAGTCAAGAGTACCTGAGTTCAAATCTGGCCTCAGACACTTAACACTTAGTAGCTGTGTGACCCTGGGCAAGTCACTTAACCCCAATTGCTTCACTTAAAAAAAATATGATTGATTGATTGATAAATATACAGACAGACGATAGATAGGTAAATAGGTAGACACACAGATATCATAGGTAGATGATATGATGGATAGATGGATGTGATAGATTGACATATGATAGATCAATAAATGATATGATATGAAATAGATGATATGATGTATGGATGGATGATAGATAAATTGATATGATTGATAGATGGATAGAAAGATAGATGAATATGATGGATGGAAAGATAGCTGAGAAGATAGATGAAGAAATAGATGCATATATGGATGGATGAATTTGATGGATAGATATAACAGACTGACGGGTAGATTTGTACATAGAGTGGATGGGCAGTGTGGTATATTCTACAAAGAAGCAGCCTCTTAGACAAGACAGTTTTAAGGTTCAAATCCTGTTCTTTATGTATAGTAACTGGTCAATCCTAAGCAAATTAATTAATGTCTTAGTGTCC
Organism: Dromiciops gliroides; assembly: GCF_019393635.1. Classification (NCBI taxonomy): domain Eukaryota; kingdom Metazoa; phylum Chordata; class Mammalia; order Microbiotheria; family Microbiotheriidae; genus Dromiciops; species Dromiciops gliroides. Next base: position 33,599,984 of record NC_057863.1, read on the forward strand.
CAGTCCACTTTCCAAGATGTCCGTTGCAAATAGGGTATTGATACTACAGTGATGTCTATTAGCTATACCCATGTCTTCACCAACACATATACCTACACTTACACTGACATCTATCTCTACATCTCCACCTCTTTTTCTGTCAGTATCTGTATATACATATATTTATCTGTGTTTTACTACATATGCCCATATAGATGGAAGCAAAAAGACATACAGGTATGGAAAGTTTATCCCTCATAGTGAATAATGAACTTGCCTTGGAGTAAGAAAGACCTAAAGTTGACATGCCACCTTGGAGACCCCCAGGCTGTGTGTCTCTGAACAACTCGCTTCACCTGTCAGTATATCGGGTCACTTTCCTGAATCGCCATTCAGGAAAGGAGGGGGAAATAACATTGGGATCGAAACAAAAGTTATCACTCTTTTTTTAAGATAATCATTTGCAGACTAGCTTCGTATGGGTAGAAGGTAATTTCACACCATGAGTTGCCTCTCCTGAAATCCATAGGTCCAGAATTTAAAAAAAAAAAAAGATGTATATGTCTATTTTTGACATATACTTGTAAATGGTGGTGTCTGTTGTGTTGCTGCCCCCCACTACACACACAGGGAAAAGTGCCTGTATGCTCTTCTCTGAAATTCTGCTGTGAATCGGCATGCTTACTCCAACATATTTCTTGCATACGAACAGTATTTTAGCACCTTCTTTCCTATTGCTACTTCATATCAGGCTACCTTTTTTTCTCGTCACATGCCCTGTATAATTTTCTGCTCCCCGTGATCTCTTTAAGTTAAAATGTCAAAAAGAGTTTTTGCCTTGACATACTCTCACCCCTTGTGATCCAAGCCAAAGCAATTAGTCTTCAACAGAAGATGGGCACGTGGAGGACTTCAAATCATTATACTTCATCAGACCAGATGCCATTCCTTCTAGACAGTTCAGGAGGGAGAGCTAACCCAGAGAAATGGAAATTTATTTATATTTCATTTCAAATGCAATTCTTTGCCTGATCCCATCTTTGAAGGCCAGAGTAGTGTATAATAACATAAGAAGAATATAATTCATTGTAAAGGACTTTACCAATGTCATCTCATCCGAGCCTCACAACAACGCTAGGAGGTAGATGCTAATATTAGTCCCCTTTTAGAAATAAGGCAACTGAGGCTGACCAAGGTTGAGTGACTTACCCAGGGTCACATACCCAGTAAGTATCTGAGACAAGATTCTAACTCAGTTGTCCCTGATTCCAGAATTCTGTACACCACACTTCCTAACTACCTAGGACTGAGAATTGACATTGTTAAGTGGACCCCCACGTGGCAATTGCAATTTAGACAGGATATTTTTCAGGTTTGCTTTGACTTTGATTTCTGCTGCTTCCTCACTGACCCCTTTGTTTGGCCATTGAGAAATTTGGGTGACTTTCAGCTACAGGGATTCTGGTCCAGGGTTCATTAAAGCTTGTGAGTTAGCCTCTTATTATGGGCAAAAGCCACTCCTTCATGGATGTCCTCATGGGCATGAAGCACCCATCCCCATGATTCTAGAGTCTGACAATGGTGTGGGGCAAAGCCCAACCTCATGGGGTTTTTTTTGTGTTTGTTTTTTTTTAATAGACCAGACACTGTCACTGTCCTATTTCCTGTAACCACCAAACCCCACCTGACTGTATCCCTATGGTGAGATCCTTATAAGCAAGATTCTGGACCAATAAGGCTTCAGGTAGTTGGGAATATTTTTATGAGGTGTGATTTTTAGACCAAATCAAGCAGGAATGCCAAACTTTGTGAAAGGCCAACTTTAAAATTAATGTCCTAGGGGTATGTGTGACTATTTTTATACAATGGGAAATTGACTTTAAAATTAGGATCCTTGGGACATTACTGTTTTTACAACGAGAGGACAGGAGTAGGGAGGATGTTCTCCCTCCCTATTGTCCCTGAGAATTTCAGTCCTTGAAGGAAGCTGGAATGGTATCTTTGGAATCTGAGAAGCCTACAATTAATAAAAAGATGAGAGTCAAGAATAGAAGTAAATTGCATGTATTCCAAGGGGCCTTCAGCCCCTTGGAGTAACTCAAGGAAATCAGCCAATATTGGTTAACCATCATGAGAAGCAAAATGTCTTAATGCATAGAAAGTTATCCTCAGAGCATGGGTGACCCTGGGTGAATCATGTAGCTTGTCAATCCTCTCAGAAGCTTCCTAAGAGTATAATATATTAATTCACCAAGGTAGTGCCCTCCTCTGTTATCGCCTCAAGTCAAGAAGCATTTATTGGGCTATCTGCTGGGCACTGTGTTGTGCTAAGGCTAAAATGAAAGGGAGTTAGCAGTCTTAAGAATCTCATTGGTTAATGGCAGAGACAATCCGCAAACTCTGTCCACACAAATAAAATAGAGATAATTCCAGGGAGGAGGTGCTAGCATTAGGCAGGTAGCAGTAAAATTTTAGATTTGGTCCCTATCCCTAGGCAGGTCTATAACCAGAAGTTTATATTGGGGGGAGTGCTGGGAGTGGGAAAGGTAAAGAAATGGGGCTTGGTGTAATTCCTACCAAATCATGGTAGCTAGGTTTTTGTAGGCCTTGACATGTGTGGTAAGGATTGTGTTTCCAATATTTATGTACTTTACTATTTATTTAGAATTTTTTTCCCCAAATTACATGTAAATACAAATTCTGACATCATTTTTTTTTAATTCCAAATTCTCTTCCTCCTCACGCGCCCCCCAAGAACTCAAGCAATTCAATATAACCTCTACATGAGCAGTCATGCAAAACATTTCCACATTAGCCAAGTTGTGAAAGAAAACAGACAAAAACAAAACTTCAGATAAAGGAACTAACCCAAAAAAAAAAGCTTCAATCTGTATTCAGACACCATCAGTTCTCTCTCTGAAGATGGACTGCATTTTTCAAAAGACTTTCAGGGTTGTCTTGGGTCATTGCAGTGCTGAAAATTACCAAGTCATTCACAGCAGATTATTTTTCAGTATTGATGTTATTTTGTATATAGTACAATTCACATTGCATCAGCTCATGTGGGTCTTTCTGGGTTTTTCTGAAAGCATCCTGCTCATTTTTTTTTTTTATAGTAAACTACATTTATATAGTACTTTAAAGAGAGATTTCCTTATAATAAACCCATGAGGTTGACTCTTCCTACAACAGTGATAGATAACATTTATATAATATCTTATACTTGACAAAGAATTTTCTTCACAGTAGCCCAGCAAAGTATGTACCTTACTATTTAACACTCTTGTCTGCCTTGGAATGGGTAACTGTCACATTCCCACCCTGAAGCACCTGGTTACTCTCCTTGGGGCTGACAAGCTTCTCATCAGTGTCCTGAAAGATCAAGGGCCTGAAATGTAATTTGTGACTTGGAGTTGATAAGGATGTAGGTCGACTGGCCTCTCGTTATGTCCCGCATTCCTCGGCCTGGCTGGAGACAGTGGGCAGACTTGGTGTAGGGTCACGTCACCCCAGAAGCAGTGCTTGACGGTGTTCGTACTGCCTGAGCTAGGACAGTAAGCCTTGGTAAACTTGGGGCCCAGGATTTCAGAGCCAGAAGGGCATTCTGAGGTTATCTACTCCCGCTATTCATGTGAATTAGTTTGTAACTCTTCGGTTAGGCCGGTCATTTTGGTCTTCGCCATTCCCCACACCCAGCATAGCCCCTTGGGAAGAGTAGGTGCCAAACAAATGATTGTTTTGTGGGAGGTCCTGTCCTGGATGCCTCTCAGTAGGTGATTAGCAATATAAGGGTAAAGATGAAAACACTTTCTGGTCCCACGGAGCCTATGTTTGAATGGAGGTCTCTATAGACATATATGGGAAATATATACAGTATAAATAGAAAATGAATTAATGACTATATTTAAGGATGAATTATGTAAATTAATGGACGCATACATCTATGTACACACATATACCTACAAAATGGCTCAGTCTGAGGAGATGTCGAGTGGTCTTATCTTGCCTCCTTCCCTCAGGTTTGAGATTTTGGCTCAAAAGGAGGGGCAAGGGGATCTGGAGGAAGTGGCTGGGGTGGGGGGGAAGAGGGTGGACTGAGTCAACAAAGATGGTGGAGGAGAAGGCAGGGTGATGCTTGAGGACAGACTTCATTCAATACTGTAGACCATAAGAAGGGGCCTGGAAAGATGAGATCATTGGGTTGTCTTTCTAGAGTTCTAAGTGACCTTGAGTGCCGTCAATCCCCTTCATTTTAGAGAAGAGGAAGCTGGGGGTCAGAGGAGTTAAGCCACTTCTCCAGGTTCACCTACTTAGTGTCTAAAGCTGGATCCTCAAATCCAGCATTCTAACTACTACACTACCCAATCCCTTCCATGCCTCAGTTTCCTCATCTGTCCATTGAGCGAGTTGGACCCTTGGCTTCTAATACCCCTGTTCTTAATATTTGATGATGCTGTGTTAGGGGTCATGATGTTCAAATCCTGCCTCTGACTCATAGTAGCTTTATAGTAATAGTCATTAATTTCTTACTTGCCCTGGCACCTCTTTCAGACAACAAATTACATTTCCTCACTTGTGGTGGGCGTTTCAACAGGGGAAGTCCCCTAGACCTAAGACATTTCAGGAACAAATAAAAAAAGCAAAGTACCCAGAAAGCAGTTGGGATCCCTCCCTTTATCTGTATAATCATGGCAGTCGGTGTGGGGTGGTTGGGGTCCCCTTCGTCTTCTCATGCTCCTTAGATCAGCATTCCTCTGCTTCAGCTTGGGTTCAGGGTCAACCTGCTCCCAGAGGACCTCTCCTTCTGGGGCCTGCTGGCTCCCCAAATCTATGTCCTCCTGCCTATGTGTGCAGATCCTGAGAAAGTTAGGCCTAGGCCCACCTGGGCCTTCCTGACACTGGGTCCCTTTGTTTCCCCATGGTAGGGGTGGATATTAATAGGGATTGGAATGTTGGGGTTGGAGACAAAGCCTCTCTCTAGGCATATTTCCTTGTGCCAGCCTGATGTAACAGATAACTTCAGCATTTTTTTTTTTTTGCCCTTTAAATTAGGAAATCAAACTGAGCTTTTCAATATCTCCCAAAAGGGACTACCATCCTTTTGTCCATTGTATTAATTATTGACTGCCTTCTTCATCTGACTGAGGTCCTGCACAGTGTGTTGGACCCAGGCCAGGAGTCTGGTCAAGGTATCCACCTGCTTGGGAGGAAAGAAAACTTTCTTTTATCTGCTCTAAGCATTCTTAACCTTTTTAAAAAAATTCTTCTTGTCATAGGCCTTATTGGCTGGCAGACAAAGCCTATGAACTCCTCAGAATAATGTTTATACACACACACACACACTATTTAATGCATGAGATTGCAAGGGGAACCAATTAAAAAAAAATACAGTTATCAAAATAATTGATGGACCCCCCTAGTTAAGAACCCTGGGTTTCCATTGTACATTCCCCAAAGCCCATTTGAAAATGAAGCACCCCCAGATTGGTGTTTGGACCATTGTGTTATAGCAACCCCTGATCTGAAGAATGATTTTCTTTGATCTAAAATTCAGGCCTTTCCTCAACACAGTTGTACTATATATATATATATATATATATATATATATATATATATATATATATATATATATATATATATACACACACATATATATATATATATACACATATATACATATATATATATACATATATATATACATACATACACACACATATATACATATATACACACACATATATATACATATATACATATACACACACATATATACATATATACACACACATATACATATATACATATACGTATACATATACATATACACATATACGTATACGTATACACATATACATATACATATACATATATACGTATACGTATACATATACACATATACGTATACGTATACACATATACATATACATATACATATACATATACATATATATACATACACACACACACATATATACATATATACACACACACATATATATACATATATACATATACACACACATATATACATATATACACACACATATATATATACATATATACATATACACACACATATATACATATATACACACACATATACATATATACATATACGTATACGTATACATATACACATATACGTATACGTATATACATATACGTATACATATACATATACATATACATATACATATACATATACATATACATATACATATACATATATGAAACCAAAATGTGAAGGAAAGTTTAAAAAAAAAAAGAAAATGATTAAAAGTGAGCTCAGGGCTTGAATTTCACGTCTCCCCACCATGTAGTGTCTAAAAAAGAAAAGGACGGGAACATATCAGACATTTTTAAGAAAGAAGAACATGGCTCCCTAGATCATAATAGACAAAGCATTCTTTTTGGCCAGGAGACTGGACCCATAATTAATACTCTTTCATTTTAACTTGGGCCTCCATCTTTATCCCCCAGAGCCCATGGTCTTAAGAGTGATCTTGATTCTGGATTTGAGTTTACTCCAAAGAAAAGAGATGAGAGAGGAGCAACCAACAGAAAATAAGAGGAGATGGGCAAAGGAGAGACTGAACCACAGTTTGGAAAGAACCAGACACAGGAAATGGGAGGGGGGACAGGGGATTCCATTGCCCTAGTTTCAGTTGTCCTTGTCTTCCCACTAGATGAACATTTTCCAAAGGGAAAATCTTCTCTAACAGGGCAGGGGAAAAATAAAAGACTTATTAGTTATAGTCTTGTGGTCAATGGGCCTTATACAGGGTTCTGAAATTTGAATAAATCTCCATTTCAATAAATCTCCCATTCTTTTCCTTTTTGCATTTTTCATTACCCTTGCAGGCTACACTCCACTCAGCCCCCTCAAACACTAGATATAGAAACAGTCTGGACAAATGCATAAAAAGAAAGTTCAGACAGATTCACGTTATATACTATTTCACATGAAAAAGATATTGGTATTTCAAGGCCTTCTGAGCCGTCATCAGTAATTGCTCAACTGGCCTTTAGAACCGTTGTAGTATTTCATTAAGACTTTAACTTAATAAATGTCCCTCATGCCATTTCTATGGAAGCCTATGGAAGAAATCCTTCAATTTTTCATTCTCTAACTAGACTGCATTTGGCCATGCTAATTTACAATGCATCATGTTAATTATCCAGGTACTCCTAGAGATTGACCTAGCTTTAAAATACAATTAGATTCATTTTTTTCTTTTTTCTTTTTTTTTTCTAACCTCTACTTTAAAACCTTCTTATCCAGGGGCAGCTAGGTGGCGCAGTGGATAGAGCACCAGCCCTGGAGTCAGGAGTACCTGAGTTCAAATCCGGCCTCAGACACTTGACACTTACTAGCTGTGTGACCCTGGGCAAGTCACTTAACCCCAATTGCCTCACTAAAAAAACAAAACAAAACAAACAAACAAACAAATCTTCTTATCTACATGGCTTAGGAGACAACAGGTCCCACTGTACCCTGCACTGGTCAAACCCCATTTAAAATTTTGCACTCTGTTTTGTGCCCTATTTTGAGAAGACCAGTAAGGAGCCAGAAAGTATTGAGAGAAGGCAACCAAGATGGTGAAGTTCCTTGAGTCCATGCTAAACAAGCATCACTTCAAGGGGCTGTGGATGTTTATGATGGATCAAATAAGACTCGAAGATTCCATGACAGCCAAGAAGTAGACTTATTCTTCTTGGCCCACTGAGAGCTGTAACAATGAGGAGGGTAGTATAGTGGATAACGACAGAATTAGGCTTAAAGTCAAGAAGACTTGGTTTTGACTCCTTCCTCTGACACATCTGTGACCCTAAACTAGTCACTTAACCCTTGTGCCTTATTATGTCATCTCTAAAATGAGGAGGCTTGGACAAGATGGCCCCGTGATTTCTTCTGGCTCTGAATCTATGATTTTAAAAGTAGCCAGTGTTGGGGCAGCTAGGTGGTGCAGTGGATAGAGCACCGGCCCTGGAGCCAGGAGTACCTGAGTTCAAATCTGGCCTCAGACACTTAACACTTACTAGCTGTGTGACCCTGGGCAAGTCACTTAACCCCAATTGCCTCACTTAAAAAAAAAAAGTAGCCAGTGTAGCAAATTTCAGCTTGGTGAAAAGAAAGACTTCCCTCCAAAATGCAGTGTCCTGCTTCTAGAAGTCATGCACCCCTCCCCCCTCTTCTCCCCCCCGCCCCCCTCATTTGGAACAGAGACTGGAGGACCATCATTTGCTCTGCTTCAGAGAGACTGGACCAGATGGCTTGTAAGAGCCCTCCTAGCTCTGGGATTCCATGAAAATCAAAGCATGGAACAATGTGGGGTTTTTGAAATCAGTTTCTCTCCCATCAGAACATCTCAAAGATAGATGTTTCCCAAACAACCCAGACCCCCAACGATCTACAAATAAAGAAAGTCATCCACTTTCTGTTGCTGGTCTCAGAGCACACGCCGGCCTGTCTCTGACCTCATACTTCTCTTTACCAACACTTCTAAAGACACGAGTTATGAAGTGGAACAGAACGGTCCTTAAAACAAAGAGAGATGGACGAGCTCGGCCGTGATTCAGGTTCACTCAGTTCCTTAAAACCATGTCGGGCCTTTGCCAAGCACAACTTTATTAATATTTAGTCTCTGTAGCAGATTTATCTCAGTGGAATGTCTCTCCAAATTGTTCTATAAGGCCCCAGCATCTCTCTCTCTCTCTCTCTCCCCCTCCTGCCTCTCTTTCCTTCTCTCTGAAGCAGGGGCAAAAATCACCAACTGTTTAAATTCAAGGCAGAATCTCCTCAGGACTCCATCCATCAAGGAGACAGCAGTGAGGGTGAACAAACCAGCAACCTAATGTTATTTTACTGGTCACCCTGTGCTCTGTGGATGGTGAGTTCAATGATCTCATGAATAGACCTACTGGAAAGATATATTTATATATGGTTGGAGATTTTGGTGTCTGGGTGGTTTTTCAGCTTTCAGTAGTTTTCCTCCACAGGATGAAGCTAGGTGACTTAACCTCAATAAGGGTGCTCAACCAGTGGGTCCAAGACTTCCCTCCTAATATAACTGAGAAGTCAGTGGATTGGTAGTCCATGATAACAAGGTGGTGGTGGTGGTGGTGTGTGTGTGTGTGAGAGAGAGAGAGAGAGAGAGACAGAGAGAGAGAGAGAGAGAGAGATAGAGAGAGAGAGAGAGAGAGAGAGAGAGAGAGAGAGAGAGAGAGAGAGAGAGAGAGAGAGAGAGAGGAGTGGGGGGTGGGGGAGAGAGAGGGAGAGCGAGTGTTATAGTTTCACAGTCTATTGGCCCTTCCTTTCAGGGAATGAAGTTCCTTTCTTCCCTTCTTTCAGGGAACTAGGTCTCATTTCCTTGAAGTGGTCATGAACACCTGTTTGTGGCTCACATCTGCTTTTCATGTTAGAAGTGGATACCATACCCACGTGGTATGAGAGAAGCTCTTCTGACAGCTGTGTTCAACATATCCTTCCTGGGGTGATCCACCATTCAAGTCCTGGTTCTGAAAATGGCTTCTACAGAGGCCTTGGGCAGGTTACCTCCCTCTATGGGCCTCGGTTTCTCCAGCTCTCAGTAGAATGAAACAGAGTCAAGTCCCTTGACAGCATCCTATGATTTACCCTCTTTCTTCATATCTGTTCTCCTGATGCTGAATTTTTTTTTTTAATGCTTCTTCTGACTTCCTCTGGCAGATGAATTGATTTCTGTCTTCCTCAGTTTGTTTAGCTGTATAGTGATAATAATGCCTCCACCCAGCATTTTAAATTAACTGGTATTTTCATTTTCCATAATAACGCCTACCCCTCCGGGTTGTTACATGATTCAAATGTGATCATATCTGTAAAGTATTTAAAACAATGCCTAACACACAGTAGGTGCTTGATAAATGCACATTTCCGTTCCCCATAGGGATACAAAGGGAGACAGATTCAGTCCCTGTCTTCAAGGAAATCCCATTCTTTGGGCAGATACAATGTTGTGCATTCAAGTTATAAAGTGTCAGTGAGAACCCAGTGCGTTATCTCTCACTTCCATGCCTCAATTTTCTTGGTTCCAGTCAACAAGCATTCATTAATTAGTTACTATCAGGCAGGCACTGTGCTAAGAGTTGGAGATGTAAAGAAAGGCTAAAAAAAATGTTTTTAAACCAAAAAAACAACCCTTTTATATTATAATAGAGGTTTGGACAGTCTACAGTGGCTTACCATAATTAGTGTGTCACCATGTTGTTTGGGATGGATCGGTGGCCTCAGAGTCACCTAAGTTCACATCCTGCCTCTCGACCTTCATGAGCTCTAGTTTCTGCATCTGGAAAGAGGAGGAAGTGATCTCTTGGGGGAAGGCATTTTGTAGACCTTAAAGCAGTATTCCAATGCGACTTGTTCTTTTGAAGTATAGATAGAAGAGACTGGAGTTTGAGGGTGTGAAATGAAAGGAAGAAAGCTAAATAAATAGGGAGGTGTGTACCTGCAAAAAAGAGAAAGCCTAGATGAAAGTATGAAGGCAAAAAGACAAATAGATAGGTATGCACCTATAATAGATAGGTGATTTCCTGGAAGACACAAAAATATTACCCCTAAATCTTTGGAGAAACCTGTAAAGCATAATAGGCATATTTAATGATCTGTAAAAATTTAGCATTTAAAAGGTGAATTCATCTACTTTCTAAAGGCGAGTTACTATTATTAAAAATTGAATGTAATCCCTGTCTTTCACCCTTTTTCATATCACCTTCATTTCCAAATATATCTCTCTACTCCCCCCTCATCCAGTGAGTCATCCCTTATAACAAAGAAGAGGGGAAAATCAGCAGTGTTCACTGATCATTCTTTTGATAATTTTTCTATTTGCAAATGTACTCCCCTGGAGTATAAGTGGGCTCCTGGTAGGTGACATCCTTTGTGAGTACAGCTACATTTGGCCAGCTCTAGTGAAAGGTTGGGTGAAGATGAAGGGGGAATGCTAAGCTAAAGCCAGAGTGGGGGATTATTTATGAATTTCATGGGCCCCATATCCTAACCCAGAGACCACAGATCGTTAGCTGTATAATTCAGATCTGTTAGATCCTAAGGAGACTTGAGTTCAAATCTGTGATCTGTGACTTAGCACTTGGGTGACCTTGGAGAAATTACTTAGAGACCCACTCTCTGGGACTCAGTTTCCTCTAGATCCCTTTCAGCTCCAGGTCTATCATTCTGTGGCCTCTTGTGCTCACCTCACTTATTCTTTTGAGGCTAGAATGAGATGATATATGTAAAGTGCTTTGCAGCCTTTAGACCCCTAAATGTCAGTGGTTATTATTCTTATGTTCCTCACCACAGAATCAAACTTAATGAAACCATAGTAAATAAGGGCTGTCTTAGATGGTTTGGTCTCCATATGTGTGTGTAGATTAATGAGGGCAAATGAGGCACCTGCGTAGATATGGACCATTCCCAGTCATTGGGAATTCATAGGCAGCAGTCATAGTAGACATTTTATTTAAGGCTTGCTCTTGTTCCTAGAGATTCTGTTTTTCACAATAAACAAATATGAACAAGGATGTGTGGCGGAGACTCTTGCATGTAATTTTTTGGAAGTTCTGCTCAGTTACAGAAGTCTTCGGGGCTTGTTAAAGAAGCCCTCCCAGCCATTCTCACAGTCAGAGTGATCAGGGAGCCTGCTACATGTCTTTCTGTTCCATTGTTTCCTACAGATGTTCTCTTGAAATTTTCTAAGTCACTTCAACGTATGGAATGGAAAATGGAAAAATAAAAGAATCAGAATTGGCAGATTTGAGTTAATTTCCTGTGGCCTGATAGCTCCATATAAAAATAGTCACTGATTGCATTTTAAACAGATATTATTTAGTCCAGAGCTGGAAGCCATGTAGTAGGAGACCAGATAGTGGTGGCCAAGAAGTGAAGAAGATGCCTGCAGCTGAATAGATAGCGAATTGCAGACTCCCTCCTTGTATATATCCCCAGGCTGCCCTGGGCTGTCTCCTCCTTTTACAATTCCCTTTCTCTGTCTTTTGTTTCCATATGTACTAACTTTTCTCCTACTTTGGTACAGTGGAAACACCATGGTCTCTGGAGTGAGTGGGCACAGGTTCAAATCCTACCTCTGACACTTCCTCGGTGGTGACCTTGGACAAATCACTGGAGCTCACTATTTCCCCCTCAATAAAATGAGGGGGTCTGACCAGCTGACCTGTGAAGTCCCTTCCAACTCCATATCTAGGATTCCCCATATTCCCCCTGTAAGCATCAACCTTGACTTTGGTCCCCTCCCAAAGACTTCTCCAGTAGAGGAAAAAAAACATCGGACCCCAGATCTTAAAGGTTGGACTGGGCAACCTTCAAGGTCCCTTCCAGCTCTGAGAAACTATCCCCTAAACTGCCATAGCAGTCCATACTGTCTCCCACTCAGCTGAATTTTTGTTTAGAACTTGTGGTAGTATTTTTACATCATGAATTACCAAGTTAATTTGGGGTGGAGGGGGAAGTTTCATTTTATTCCTTGCCTCAGCTGCTACTGGCTGTCCTGGGTGGTAAGCTTGCTAGCTTTGGGCACACAGGAAGGACAGGTGTCAGAGTCCATGCAGAAGGCTTGTCCGGCTTGGATGCCTCCTTTGATGGATGGCCAACCAAAGAGAATCACAAGGCATCCAAGCTGGAGGAGAACTGAGACCTTTGCTGGTCCCTTCCCGCTGCCTGTGAATGCCTTCTCCACTGAGATTGTCATCCATCCATTCTGTGTGTCCCTTGTACATATCGAGTTATTTACTTGCTTTTTCTATGTTACAATGTACCTTCTTCAGGTCAGGGATGTTTTTCACCCTTTATTTGTATCCCAGTGCTTAGCACAATGCCTGGCACAGCGTAACCACTTAAGAAAGGTTTCCTTCCTCCCTATCCCTTTTCCCCCTCCCTTCCTCGATCCTCCCTCCCTCCCTCCTTCCTTCCTTCCTTCCTTCCTTCCTTCCTCCCTCCTTTTCTTCCTTCCTTCCATCCCTTCCTCCCTCCCTCCTCTCCTCCTGTCTCCTGGAGTGCCACCTCCCTTACCTCTGAGTCATATTCTTCAGCCTCCACTTCATGAACCATTCCCTCACCTGCTGTGTCATGCACAATTGATTTTTCAATAGGTTGGAATTAATTTCATATTAAGTGTTGAATAGTAGCACCATAGTCCTGTCTTCCAGTAACTTGCTCCCAGAAAAGAAAAAAAATTACCAGAAGCTTCAGCTTTTTATCATGGCATCCGCATAAATTACCCTTGCATCCATTACACCAGACCAATTGAGGCAGTTCTTAAAGCTGAAAGCTGTGATAACACTGCTCCTAATCTGCTGAAAACAACCGTGAATTAGCTTTGGTTTTTCGAGTGAGTAGGGATGAATATATTCTCCCCATTATTATCAGTCAGACTGTTGAATATGTCAATGTAGTCACTCAGGAGAGAGATGAGTATGAAAAATAACTGACTTTCCTCAAATCCTCAATCAGTAAAAATTTACCAAGTGCCTAATTCATATTATATATCCTTGAAGAGACAGATGTGAGTTCAAGTCTTATTTCTATTACATACTGGCTGTGTGAGGCCAGTCAAATAATTTAATCCTTCTGTTCCTAGACTATTGGTATCAAACTCAAAAAGAAATGGGGGACACAAAATGGTGCCTCAGTATCCCTCCAGGCCACATGTTGAACTTAGATTTAAAATGTAGTGTTATTTATGTTTTATTGTCTTTTCACAAGCATCCTGTGTTCTTGACAACATAATGAGCTCTGGAAAATTTAAAGAACAAGCAACCCTATGCCATGGTGGCTTACATTCATGCTCTAGGGGGACACAGCACATGCAGGAAGAGGGATGCATTAATTTTTCACCTTCCTTTATGGCAACATAGTTTTAGAGCTGGGAGAATTATTAAAGGCCATTCAGTCCAATCCCCTCTTCATTTTACAGCTGAGGAACTGAGAGACCCAGAGAGGTCAAGTCACTTGCCTAAGGTCACACGGGAATAAGAGGTAGGGTAGGGTCATGAGTCAGAACTAGGTACTCTGACTTCATCTTTGACCCTCTCTCCAACGTAAAACTTCACCCACAACCATGGACTTAAAAGGGAACGGTCCTTAGAGGCTACCTCAAACAACCCCATCATCCCTTAAAAGCCAATGTGGATGGGGCAGCTAGGTGGTGCAGTGGATAAAGCACCAGCCCTGGATTCATGAGGACCTGAGTTCAAATGTGACCTCATACACTTGACACTTACTAGCTGTGTGACCCTAGGCAAGTCACTTAACCCTCATTGCCCCACAAAAAACAAACAAAAAAAGCCAATGTGGAAAGATATGAGAGCTTGAAAAAAAAAATGGAGGGGCAGCTAGGTGGCTCAGTGGATAGAGCACCGGCCCTGGAGTCAGGAGGACCTGAGTTCAAATTCGACCTCAGATACTTAACACTTACTGGCTGTGTGACCCTAGGCAAGTCACTTAACTTCAATTGCCTCACCAAATATGTGTGTGTGTGGGGGGGGGCTGCTTGCTCATTAAGTGTTAGGAATTCAGTATTTCTACCTGTCCTTAGACCCTTTGTGCTCTGCTGGTATGGGTCACTGCCAACACACTGCTTGCCCTGTGGGATCCTTCAAAACCTGATAATGACTTCCCCCAGCCTGGCTCTCTTGAAAATTAACACCTGCCAGTGAATTCTCTTTATCCAGCTTTTTACTAGAAACCAGCATCTAAAAAAAAAATCAACTGTGGCAGCAAACACAAAATGAAGTTTGGATGAGCCCTAGATTCTCATGGAGTCATGTAACCCAACATTATTAAAAGGGATTAGGGAGCACAGCTGGGGAACAGATGGAATGCTGGCAATAAGAGTCCAAGGTAGCCGAAAGACTGGTACCAAGCCCACGTGCTTCTTCATTTGCTCATTTCATTCTTCTCTCCTGGGATAATGTCTGAGGTGCTGTGCCCATTCCTTTAGTGGTAGCCAGCCCTGGTCATCATGATTTATCTTTAGGGTATGGATCATTGGTCCTTCTTTCTTGCAATTGCCTTGCTTGATGAGCAGCTCTTTGACTGTCCAGAGAAGCAGTTTAGTGCAGTAGATAGGAGCCGCTCTGTGACTGGACAGATCCCTTGCCTTCAAGCCTCAGTTTGCTCAACTGTAGAAGAAAGAAGCTTGAGTTGCCTAGTGGATAAAGCCTTGGGCCTGGAGTTACAAAGACCAGAGTTCAGAGGTACTATCACAGCAACCCTGGGAAGCAATCTTATGATCCTAACTTTTTGTAGTGCCTACTATTAACCAGGCGCTGGCATTAAAATTATTATCTATCTCATTTAATTCTCACAACTGCCCTGGGAAGTAGGTGGTGCTGTTACCCTGATTTTGAGGTCTGGGTGCTCTAAGCAAACTAGCATCTGGTGTGGGGGCTTGGCAAGCCCTTTTCAGGGCTGCTCGTTTACCTTGGGTGTCCATGTTTCACCCAACCTGTGGTTCCAAGAAGCTGTAGCTGGCACAGCTGCCACACCTCGGTAAACCATCTTGGTAGACGGGCTGAACCAGGCTGAGGTTAAGCAACAGGACTCCAACCTGTCGATGATTTAAGTTGATTTCTACCTTGAGCACGTGGCAGGATGGGGGGATGAGAACAATTAGTTCCAAAAGCCATGAAGGCAGCTGGTCTGGGATGCAGTGGGTGACCGATGTCTGTCTTATTGACGTTTGTCCTGTGGCTGGACTCTGATGACTCTGGAAGAGTGAGGCTGATGACTTTGTGCAACTCTGTCTCGCTTAAATCCAGTTCACGTTTGAGTCAAGACATCACCCTCTTGATGTCATTGGTCCTCTATGATGGACAAAACAAAACAAACAAACAAGCAAAAACCAATGGACAAATAAATAGCATCCACATTTTAGTGATAAGGAAATGGAAGCAGAGGTAAAATGACTTGTCTAGGGGGACACAGTACTTAGGAGCCAGATGGGAACCTTTTTTGAATTCCTGCCCTCTAAAATGTATTTCTATAAGCCTTTTATTTAAGGCGAGTGCTACCCAAAGCTTAGTTCAAGCACCCCATTCTCCAGGAAGGCTTCCAGGTTCCCCATCATATACATCACCCCCAACCTGCTAGTGCCATCCTCTCTAACCTTACCTTCCTTCTTGGTATTTAAATCTTGTGTGTTCTGACTTACATCTGTGATTTCCCCCCACCCCAATAGAATATAAGCTCTTAGAGGGCAGAGAATATTCTTTGCTTTTTCACTCATAGCCATAGAATCCCTGCTCTCTTGGTAGCATAGTGTTTGGGATAAAATAAGCACTTTATAAATGCTGGTTCATTGACTGATGGAAAATTTAGAGCAAGAAAGTACTTCAGAGCCTATTGAGTCTAACCCGCTCGTTTTACAGATGAGGAAAGTGGGGCTCAGAGTCAGACAGCTAGGATGTTAGGTTGTGAACTCCACGATTAGGCAGGGACTGGTTGACTTGGTTTTCTCCTTTCATGGCATCCCCAGCACTTTGCCCAGAGTCTTGCAAAGTAAATGCCAATCAAGTCTTATTGATGGATCATCTGACGAGTACCCAAGACAAGATTCCCATGCCATGTTAAGTCATGAGCAAAATAATATTGAGAGTTTTTTAAAAAATTTACTTTAGTTCAAGGGACAAAGTCAGGTTGTCCAAAGGGGTCATTTCTCCTCAATGAATTAGCTACTCATGGCCCGTTTTATCAAAATTTAGTAAAGTCTCTTGGCTCGCGTTACCGGGCTCCTCATCCATGTTGACCCCGTGCACAGCGAAGTGGCTTGGGCCATCCATCTGGGGAGTCATGCCGATCCTTTTGGGATTAGTTACTCTGTTTTTCAGGTGGTGTTGGACCTCAGACAGCTGTGGCCAAGGCTCCAACATAGCCTCTATTCTTTGGGAACAACAGCAGGCCTTTCCACCGAAGCCGCAGTCAGCTGCAAAAATATTTGAACATGTGGTTTGGAAGCAACTGCTACAGAATACATGGCGTTCCAGCCTCCAAACATCCTGAATTGTATATTCATGGATATGGAGGGGGTGGGGGTGGAGGGGAGCTGGGGAGAAAGTGGGGGAAACGATGAAGCTTCGAGAATTGAATGACCTTCCATCAAGCTCATTGGAATGGGCACGGAATTGTGTTGACTAGACTCTCTCTCTGACCAGATCTGAGTCTAACACTGAGTGACTTTTTCTCTGGCTTTCTCCAGTGGACTTGCTGTTATTGGATGCCGTATCCATTTTTCTGTTTTGTTTCCAGGACAATTATTTTTATATGATCATAAATTGAAAGCTGGATGGAGGTCATCTCTTCTAACCTCCCCCCCCTGTGAAATGAGGGGTTTGGAATTGGTGGCATCTGAGGTGTGTCTGTGAGAGAGAAAGAAAAAGACGAAGAGAGAAAAAAGAAAAGGGAAAGAGAGAGAAGGAAAGAAAGAGGCAGGAGAGCAAAAGAAAGAGAGGGAGAGAGAGTAGAGGTTCTTTCAAGTGGGTGGGCAGCTAGGGAGAAAGAGGAGTATGTAGAGTCAGGGAATAAGAACTCATAGACTTGAGTTTCAGACCCAGTTTTTTTACTCCATATCCAGAGTATTTCTCATTGTAATGTCCCAACTCTCTGTCAGTCAAGTATTCTAGCTATTGCTTTCTACTGAGACTTCCATAGGTCCTAAGGAAACCCTCTTTTTTCTGTTCTCTTATTCCTGGCATGGTTCTAGAAAAAATGACACCTGATAGTTAAATTGAGCCCAAACTCATGGATTTGCCCAGTTTTCACACTTGGCAAGACTTTTACATTTTAAAAGAACCAAATTTAAATTGAAAACTAATTGAGTTGTATTTTGGTTCTATTTATTTGGGGGTGGGGTGTAAGCATTGTTGTTGTTGTTCAGTCATGTCCAGCTCTTTGTGACCCCATAGACCTTAGTACTGTCCATAGGGTTTTCTTACCAAAGATACTGGAGTGATTTGTCATTTCCTCCTCCAGTGGATTATGGCAAAGAGCAGTTAAGTGACTTGCCCCGGGTCACATAGTTAGTAAGTGTCCGAGGCTGGGTTGGATATGTCTTCCTGACTTCATGCCTGGTGCTTACTGGTGCACCAGTAAGCATTGAATTGGCTATAATTGCCATCTATCAATCACAATATAGCTAACATTTTAGGTTACATAAATGAAAATAAATGGAATAGTATTGAATTATAGCTTTTCCTTTAACACCTACTGTTCCCTTTAGTATCCACTATTTCATTTGAAAAATGGAACTACAGAAGACTCCAAATCATTTTGTTGTAATGGAATTTTTGTTGTAGTGGACTCTGTGCCTGAAAAATCCCATTCTGCCCCTTTGGTATTTTGAGGATGGAATTTTTTCCCTATCTTATCCTCTTCTAGCAGAGGAGTAAATTCCAAGAAATGCTTTGGACCCAGGAGTAGATAGGGGGCAGAAGAATATTGTCAGGAAGTGTTCAGAAGTGCTATATAGTCTATAGCCAGCATTCCTTCCTTATTCAGCCTCCTGGATCTTCTTGGGTTTATCGGGTCTTTCTTGGGTGGCTTGAGGGGACTTTAATGGGATGGTTGAAGAAGGAAGGGAGGAGGAAAGTGGAAGGGTAATTGCTCCTTCATGAAGATAATACTTGTGTTCAGTTCTGAAGTTAAGCAGAAATGATCATTGTGCATCCAGCTTGCTGGAAGAGGGGTCCTTAACCACTTTGTGGACTTCTTTGGCAGAGTGGTGAGGCCTTCACAAAAGGCTCAGCCTTCTCAGGAGATCCTGTCTCAACATAATGGCTTAAAAAAAAAGTTTTTCCTTTTTTGAAAAACTTAATAATTGAAGGCAATACTAAATTTCCATTAGAAATTAGTGAAAATACAGATATAATTTTCCCCCACCCCGTTCCTGGGCCTTTCCCCATAAAATCTCTCCAGAATTTGGGGTCTGCTTAGATTGTGTGACCACTAGAGCAGATAGAGGGAGTTAATGAGTTTCTTTTGGTATAAACTCTCTCCATCCTCTGCTTCTCCTCTCCCCCTGCCTCTTTCCCCACCCCCAACACATACCCTTGAGTCTGGGCAGAAAAGTACATTGTGGAAGTAGCCCATTGGGCACAACCAAATCCTCTTTGTGAAAGAAGAAATTATAGAAAACACTCATTAGGTGCAATAGTTCCCAAACCTGAACCTCTAACGGTACAGTGGTTTGTCTACTATGGGACCTCATTTTCCCAAAATAAGTTCAGCATGGAGGTGATTGACAAATTATCTTCAGTCCTAAGTGCTCCATTTAATGGGTCCCTGGCATTAGATCCAAGATGTCATCTTTTCATGGAGGATAAAATCCCTGATTTGGGCTTTGTTGTAAAGTCACACTCTCTTTTGCCTTTTTATTGTAATTCCCTTGATGGCTTTCTTGAGTTCCTTGCCAAGAAGTTTGTTGGTTTTGGCCACAGAAATGTTTAAAATTCTCACCAAATTTAGGACTCCCTTGGGGTTCGTTTAGAATATATAGACTGATTATTTTCCTCAGCCAATAGGCAGATCTGTGTGGGTTTTATTATTATTTTTTAAATTTGGTCATATAATAGGATTGGTTCACTATTGTCTTCCTGACCCTTTGATGATGGGATCATGCTCTTGGTTTTTTGTTTGTTTGTTTTGTTTTGTTTTTTGGGGGGGGAAGTGAAGCAATTGAGGTTAAGTGACTTGCCCACAGTCACACAGCTAGTAAGTGTCAAGTGTCTGAGGCCCCATACTCTTGTTATCAACATCAATGAAAACAGCTGTGGGTAGACCGCTGCCGCTCCCCCCTCCCTTTCTCATCTGAATATCAGGAAAAGTAAGCTCTCTTTCCTCATCTGTGCCTCATCATATTCTGCTCAAGAAATCGGGTTTGAGTTGCTTACTACTTTTCTGTAGCTCTTATCAATAAGAGACCTGGAAATTTAATTGATAGAATGCTGAGCCTAGAGTGACCAGAAATCCTGATTGGAGATTGAGGTCTCTACTTTGGTGAAATGATGGTGGTGGTGGTGTTGATGTGGACATGTGTGCATTTACATGTGAATATAGACATAGATCAGAAAGATAGACCACTTTAATAGCACACATTGGTGTCCCCATTTGGTGGTAGTAGGAAATATTTATATAGCATTTATTCATAAATCCCACAGCCAGGAACCATCAGTTGATCTCTTTGACTCCAAGCTCAGAACCCGTTTTCTTCACACTGCACTATCTCAGTGGTAATGATAAGAAACAGGCTTCTGAGCCTCAGTTTCCCCATCTGTGAAAGTAGATAATTCAATGTGGTCTGTGTGGTGCTTTGTAAATAATAAGCACCATGTAAATGTGTTGATGTGATTATTTATTTTCCCTCCCACTCTATTTTTAGTTTGACTCTCCATCTTTGCTTCTCTGGTGCACATACTCTCTTTTCCCCTCTTCTCCATCTTTATTGGCTTAGGTTGGCCCTTCATTGATAATCTCCAACTCTGGGGCCCCATTTGGGGTTTTCTTGGCAGAGATACTGGAGTGGTTTTGCCATTTCCTTCTCCAGCTAATTTTATAGATGAGGAAACTGAGGCAAACAGAGTTAAATGACTTGTCCAGCATCATACAGCTATTCAGTGTCTGAGGCCAGATTTGAACTCAAGAAAATGAGTTTTCCTGCCTCTAGTCCCAGCTCTCTGGGCACTATGGCGCCCCCTAGCTGTCATTGATTATTGTCTTTGCTCAGTGATGCCCAGAGAGAAACAGCATCAGGGATACAGAGCTGACCTCAAAGTCAGGAAGAACTGGGTCATGCCCCACCCCTGACATATCCTGACTGTGTGACCTGGGTGGAATCATTTAACATCTCTATGCCTTGCGTTGGATGTTCTCTCTGGCTGGAGGTTGCCAAGCAGATGCAGATGGGCCTTGGTAGGTAAGGAAGTTTCCTCCCTTGGAAACTTCTAGTTCTCCTCATGGGAAACTAGATTTGTAGGTTTGTAGATTCACATCTGGAAGAGAGCTTAGAGGCCATCGACCCTAATCCTCTCATTTTACAGATGAGGCAACTGAGGCACAGAGAGGTTTAGTGACTTGCTGAGGTCCCACGAGTCATAGGCACCAGAATCAGGGTTTGAACTGAAGGGCGAGATGCCAGAGCCAGTGTTTATACTACGACGATACCAAAATATATGCTGAATGTATTTTTTTTTCCTCCAGCTTTCATGTTTCAAAAGATGAAGACAGTTTATTTCGGCAACAGAGATACCAGCTGCCGTAGCTTATGAGATTCCTTCATTTTGCTCAGGAAATTGCTTAATTTAAGTTCCATATAATTTAATTTCACAGCAGGAATAGAATGAGACAGACAGACGGGGTATGCACCTTTCCCATAGAGAGCTTCCTTTGAAAACAACCCCAGGCTCCTTTCAGGCGAGCTTCAGTCTGTTGGGATGTCCATCTTACTGTGACTGAACGAGAGAGTCAAGGAGGGGAGAGGCAGGCAAGGGGGCTCCTAGTCCCCACTTCCCTGGCCTAAAGGAAAAAAGGCTTTCACCCAAGATGGGCCTAGCGGACAAACTCTCCAGTGCCCTCTGCTTCTAGAGGAGTCTTTGTCTCAATCAATTTCTTAGTTCCATGCACTTGGCACGCAAACCTATTTCTCCATAGTGGTTTAAGGCAGATGGTGCTGAGTTTTTGTGATCGTAAACAAACCAAAAAAAAAAAAAAAAAAAAAAGGAAGAGGAAAATGTTTCTGGGGAAGCCTGAGAAAATGGAGGCGGGGGGGGGGGGGGTAGGCAGAATCCTGATGAAGGTAAGAGGAAATTATTGACTTAAAACGGCACCAAATGTTTCCAGTACTCTTACTTAAACTTTTTTTTTTTACTCTTAAACTTTATCCTTTTTTTTTTTTTTTTTTTTTGGAAGGGGATGTGAGATTTCACCCGTGTAGGGATCTTCCTTATTGTTTTAGAATGTTTCCTGGGACCATGAGAGTTTAAGTGACCTCCCAGCTATAGATGTCAGAGGTAGGATGTGAAACCAAGTCTTGGGAGAGCCACACCCAGGGCAGCTGTGAATCCCCTGACCTGTGTCTTTAAACTTGATGACAATTCACATCTGGACTTCCGTGTTTGTGAGGAATACTTTGGGCAACTGCATGTTCAGAATTCAGGGTGAGAGTCATGGATTTGATTCTATTGAGTTTTGTTTTTCCTCCACTTCAAAAATGGTACCC
Organism: Dromiciops gliroides; assembly: GCF_019393635.1. NCBI lineage: Eukaryota > Metazoa > Chordata > Mammalia > Microbiotheria > Microbiotheriidae > Dromiciops > Dromiciops gliroides. The sequence goes on from NC_057863.1 coordinate 33,622,228, forward strand.
ATAGGGGCAGCTAGGTGGCATAGTGGATAGAGCATCTGCCCTGGATTCAGGAGGACCTAAGTTCAAATCCAGACTCAGACCCTTGACACTTACTAGCTGTGTGACCCTGGGCAAGTCACTTAATCCCAATTACCTCACCAAAAAAAAAAAAAAAATCGGTACCCAAGTCAAAAGGTGCTTTCCACCTCCTTTTTTAGAAGCTTATTTGAGGAGAAAGCCTGTCAGGTTTTGTTTAAATCCAAATGGTCTGACAGAGTTAGATATGTCCCCCTTGAAATGGTCAAAGTACCACTGTTGACTGCCGATCTGCCATGTGCCAGCAAAGTGGACATTAGTTCTTTGATGGTGGAACTAATGTTAACTGGTCAGTGTTCATTGGTTCAGCTGGAAACAACACTAAAGTTTTGGGGACACTCTGTGTGTGTGTGTGTGTGTGTGTGTGTGTGTGTGATGGAAGGAAGGAAGGATGGGAAGAAAGGAAGATGGGAGTGAGAGAAAGGAACGTTTAAGGGATTATTCTGTGCCAGTCACTACACATTATCTCATTTGATCCTTACAACAACACTGAGAAATAGATGTTATTATTCCCAACATGCAGTTGAGGAAACAGAATTGTATGCTCAGGGTCATACAATTTATGTGACTGAGGATGGATTGGAACTCAGGTCTTTTTGAGTCTAGGCCCAGCACTGAATGTATATATGAATATAATGAATCAAATACAGATGTATTATATGTGTGTGTTATATACAAATTATCCTATACATAAATATATGATACATGCACATACAGTTACAGTTAGTTCATCATTGCTATTGGTGGAAGTGGGGAAACTGGGCCCCTTTTCAAGTGAGATCATCCTAAAGTTCTTAGCACAGTGTCTGGCACATTTAACCATTATCTCTATCATCATTATCATCTCATCATCCTCCTCCACACTGATTCTTCCTCCCTCCTCCCCATGGTGATGGGTATCAGAAGCCAGTCTGGTTGCTTGTCAGGGAACAAGGGGCCCTTTACACTTCTCCCATCTGCCTTTATGGGATTGTGGGGAGGGAAGTCCTTTGCATACCTGGAAGCCTTACAGAAATGTGAACCATCGTCCTTGCTATCTTCTGTAAAACATTGGCCTTGATGGTCCAGGTATTCCAAGTCAGGACCTTCTAGGAGAGTTGTCAAGAACCACAGGGCAGAGAGCAGAGTCTAATCTCTCATTACCTTTGTAAGGCTCTATATCCTGTGTTTAAGCGTCTGCCTTGCTGTTACACACCCAGGGAGGGTAGCGGTTTTTGGTCGATAATCATGGAGTAGAAGTTTTCCCCAAAATATACATGCTATATCTGGCCCACATTAGGGCTGAGCTAGCCGGTAAAACAGCCCAGACACACAAATGGAAGTAGAGGACTCGGGCGCTGCTTGTCTGCCAAGCAAGCATGTCTACCTTCTACTTGACCCAATTCTGTGGGTTTGTTATCCCTATTTAATTGGCTGTTCTTTTGGGCAAATGTGCGTGTGTGTGTGCGCGCGCGCGTGTGTGTGTGTGTGTGTGTGTGTGTGTGTATACATATGTATGTGTGTCTATACATACATACATATAGATATATAGACACACACATTTTTTATTTTTATATATATCTGTATCATCCTTGCCCAGGTGCATCCATATGTGACCCCGCTTTGTGGAGTTGACAAAAAAGTTTCTTATGGGATAAGAGGAACGCTTTGCTCTAGATCTCCTGGGATCTCCATTTTCATTAGGATCAAAGGGTTTGGGGGTGAGGTGTGGGTGGTTCAGGTAATTCCCAAAGAAAAGATCTGGGATTTGCACCTTCCCTTCTTTCATTAAACCTCTAGACATGACCCCTGTTGCATGTTTTATTCTTCAGGTTTTTCCCCATTGGCTCCTTTTCCCCTACAGGTGAGCTGTCTTAAATGCACACAGTAGGACTTCTCTCAGATGTGTGTCCAGGAAAGGAGAAGACAGCTCTGTCATGTTCTAGCCAGAGTTATAAACGGTCATGAGAAGGCCAAGCCCATCCTACTGGCTCACACCCACTAGGGCCCGGGTCTCCAGGGCCACGTCCCACCTACAGACGTTGTCCTTTTCCTTTGCTTGCTTTTTGGAAAGCTTAAGATTCTTCTTAGCAACAAGATCTCCTTTTAGAGAAAAGACCTAGCCCAGGTGTCCTCCACCATTCCCTATGTGATGACTCCAAAGTTTCCATTTTACATTCTCTTATCTGTAGGTCTGTGGAATATTATTTAGTTTGAGATACTGAGTCTTTTATCACTTACTTTTTAAGTCAACTTTTTTTTGGGGGGGGGTGAGGCAGTTGGGGTTAAGTGACTTGCCCAGGGTCACACAGCTAGTTTGGTGTCAAAGGTCTAAGGCTGGATTTGAACTCAGGTCCTCCTGAAGCCAGTGCTCTATCCACTGTGTCACCTAGCTGCCCCTTAAGTCAACTTTTTAAAAAATAATTCCTTTAAAAAATGGATATTCTCTCCCTACTATCCACCATTCATTAAAAGGGTAAAAAAGAAAAAGAAGGGGACAGCTAGGTGGCGCAATGGATAAAGCACCAACCCTGGATTCAGAAGGACCTGAGTTCAAATCTGACCTCAGACATGTGACACTTACTAGCTGTGTCACCCTGGGCAAGTCACTTAACCCTCATTGCCCTGCGAAACAAAACAAACAAACAAAAAGAAAAAGAAGATTCTCATAAGGAATAGACACATTAAAGCAAAACAAATTTCCGTATCAATCATGTTTTTTTAAAAAATGTCTCAATCCATACCCTGCATGCCTTACTTCTCTCTCATGAAGGTGATAAGTCACAGAGAAGGGGCAGTTCTGCCTGAGTAGAGAGATTTTCCTCACCAGAGTTTACTATATTGAAAAAAAGAGCTCACATTAAGTTTAAAAAAAAAAAAGTGAGGCACCATTGTCACAGAAATTAGTACTACTAAAATGTTGCTGGCCTTCACACTTCAAGCAATAGACTAAAATGTCGCCTATGTAACAGGGATGTTTGCATTTGGGACATTTCCACCACTGAACTTTCGTGAGACATTTTTCTTTGGGCTCTGACATTAAACGTCCTATTCAATGCCTTAATCACAGTGTGGAGGGGGATGCTCAGTAATTAAAGACTATACCAGCAGGAAGCAGGCTTGTACAAGTCCTCCAGGGTCAGCCTGGTTACAGACTGTGTGTTTCTCCCCCAAGGACCCTCCCCCTGGGGCTGCCATTGACTGAAGGTCAGCTTCCCTGGGATGAGTTTTCGTTTTTTTTGGGGGGGGTGTTTGTTTGTTTTGGGGCTTTTTTTGTGTTAATGCACAAAACTGGAGACTTGCAAGAAACTCATCTTCCTGGGGCACAGGATTATTTTAAAAACTCAAAATCATCTGCCAGAATTGCTGTCTACATTGTATTGATGGAGGGAGTGCTCACACTGATGAAATCATCAATCTTCCAGCATATTGATTGTAAAAACCATTAACTATTAATACTGGTTATTTAGTAGATGTTATTAGTTGGTGATAAATCATGCTTTCATCTGAGATACTGCATTTATTTATCTACCTACTACTTCTCTGGGCCTTGGTTTCCCCATCTGTAAAATGAAGAGGTTAGGCTAGAATTCTTCTCTAATCCCTTCCAGTTCTAGATCTTTGGTTCTTCTATGGTCCTGTGACCCCCTGATCCCTAAGATCTCTTCAAATCTATGATTTTCTTTGTCCTTTTTTGGGGGGGGTGAGGCAATTGGGGTTAAGTGACTTGCCCAGGGTCAGACAGCTAGTAAGTGTCAAGTGTCTGAGTTCGAATTTGAACTCAGGTCCTCCTGACTCCAGGGCTGGTACTCTATCCACTGCATCACCTAGCTGTCCCCATTCTTTGTCTATTTTTAAAGCCTCTCCTCCCACCAGCTACTAGTTCCGGCCCGTCTCAGACTGTCTTGTCCCTTTGTCAGTACCTTTTTTGTATCTCCCTATAACTACAGATTATTTCCCTAATAGAATGGATTAGAATGCCATCTCCTTGACAACAAGGACACTTGGATTGTTGTATTTGCGTGCTCAGCATTGGAGCACATGATGCTTGGCACAGAGTAGACACTTAGTGAATGCAGATGGATCAGTTGAATAGTTTTCTCATGGTACCTTTTCTGTAGCATAGCATCATGGATAGAGCGTTGTTCTCAAAGCCAGGAAGATGTGGGTTCAAGTCCAGCCTGGGACATATAAGTGGCTATGTGGCCATGGAACCAGTCACTTAAGCCTTTCCACATACTACACACTTCCCTAGACTGTAATTTATAAAGCGGGTGCCAAATTATAATGGAAGCTGATAGCTCCTTACACCAGTGACATCAATGCTCTCCCCTTTGCCCATTCCCCTTGCTTAGCACCAATGCCTTTTGGTATCTCCATTGCATTTTCTTTTGTATCACTGGATGCATAACAAGGAGTGTTTACCTTGATCGTGATGATCCTTTTCTTTAATTCCCTAACACGTTATAGTATTTTGTGGTTTCATTGATTTTTGCATTGACCTTACTTGAGATGGTTCTTTGCTGTCTCGTCTTATTTTTGCCTGCCTCAGTATCTTGCAAAGTCCCGAGTTTCTAGTTCTGACATGTGTGGCTTGATGTAATGATCCTTTGGAAACACAGCAAGCCCATCTCCCTGGCAAACCCTAATAAAGCATATGATGTTATGACTAGCCTCTCTGCAAATGCAAAAGCTGTTCTTGAGAAGGAGATATGAGGGTCACAAGACAAGCCCGGACTGATGTCATCCCCTCAGAATGAAGGGGCTATTGAGACATTAGATATGGTCTCTGGGCCGCTACCAAGGGTCCAGTTGGAGAACTACTATTTCCGCAGAGGACCAAGTGTGGAGCCCACCATAAGGTGGTGAACTGTTTTAACACGGGGCAGTTCCTGAGTTTAGGGCTTTCCATGGTTTAGACATGGAAACCATTGTTGGTCCAAAGTTCTCATGGACGGTTTTGCTTTTCTGTGTGTGGTGGCAAGAGGTTGGAGAGAAAAGCATGGAGCATTGAAAGGGACAGTCATTGTGGCATGAGAGGAGGCAGGCTCAGTTCTACCCCTGAATCTTCCTCCTGTGTGACATCAGGCAGTTTCCCTGAACCATCTATTGTAGACAATGAGTGTTGTTCTAAATGTCTTCAAGGACCCTTCCCGCTCTAGAGCTGCTCTCCCATAACCCTCTACCAAATAAGTAATCCCATCTTTATTCCAACCTTCCATTTCTTAGAGACGGAACAGTTTCCCCAATGGAGGTGTTTTATTACCAAAACTAAGAACTTGATGATTTGGCATAGGCACTGTGCTGAGTGCTTTCTATATAGTATCTCATTTCATCTTCATAACAACCCTAGGAGGTAAGTGCTAATATTATCCCCATTTTACAGATGAAGAAACTGAGGCAAACAGAGGTTAAGTGACTTGCCTAGCATCACACAGTTAGTGACTGAGGATGGATTTGAACTCTGGGTTTCCTGACTCCACACTCAGCTACATATCCACTATGCCACCTACCTAGCTCCACTCCACAGCCTTCTGTGTGTGTGTGTGTGTGTGTGTGTGTGTGTGTGTGTGTGTGTGTGTGTGTGTGTGTGTTAGATTATTAGTTCCTTGAGTTTTTCTAAATAGCACAGCTGTCTTGGACAATTTCTACATTTGGACCATGTGTACACACACACACACACACACACATTTATGGAATTACCAGGTTCCTTCCTGCCACCACTGCAGAATGGCACCTTCTCTACAACATAGTCCTACGGCATTGCCTAGAACACTGAGAGGGTGACTGGCTCAGGGTAATATAACTAGTATAAGTCAGAGGTATACCTTGACCTCAGACCCCTCTAACTCAGAGAACAGCTCTCTATCTCCAGGATTCCACATGGCCTCATCACACATGTATGACTTGATCTTTCAAATGGACATAACTGATGCTGAAATGAATCAGATACCAATTAATTTACAAATGCTCTAATCTGGTACAATGCCAGCAGATCCAATCTGCTACCAGCACGGTACTGGAAACCGTGCCCGTTGAATAAAGCGTGTTTTGTTCAGCCTGGAGAACCCGGAATTGTTCCATGTCTTGATGAAGAATTAGAATGAAAGGTGTAGAGAATAGAAGATCTTGTGGTGTTTGCTGATAGTTTTGTTTGTTTTTTTTAATTGGCTTAGGATCATAAAGTAGCCTGAAGGGTTGCTCTTCGCTGTTTTTCAAAAAGCTGCCTTCGATCTCTGTTAATATTCTTGGATAGATGCGACCGGGGAGATAAGTTTCTTCAGAGTTATTCTGATTATCAATAACAAAAGAGTTAAAACAAAAAGTTTGTGCTTGCCAAGATTATTCAACACTGACATTGAAAAAGATATACAGTGTCCTAAGGAATAATTTCCATTTGGAAAATGTAAGCTTCTTGAGTCAGGAAGACCTGAATTCAAATGTGAACTCAGACACTAGCTATGTGACCCTGGGCAAGTCACTTGACTCTGCCTCAATTGCTCATCTGTAAAAAATGAGATGGAGATGGAAATGGCAAACCTCTCTGATATCTTTGCCAAGAAAACTCCAAATGGGCTACCAAAGAGTCAGACACAACTTAAGTGAATGAAGAAGAAAAAGTTTCTTGCGGGAGGGACTACTTTTTCTTTATCTTTGTATTCTGAATGAACACTTGGCGTGGTTTCTATCACATAATAATGTCCTAATAAAAATGCATTGATTTCCCTGTAAATGGTGAAAACCCCCAAATTCTGTTGTTTGCAGATCACACTGTACAGACCTCAAGTCCCCAAATACTATGATTTCCCTCAGTGATAACACAACCATTCTAAAGAATTTAGCCTGACCATGCATATAGGAAAAACCAAGTGGATGGAACATATTTATTGTTCAGACAATGATGGGGTGTTGGATTATTAGTTCCTTGAGTTTTTCTAAATAGCACAGCTAGCTGTCTTGGACAATTTCTACATTTGGACCATGAATTGGCCCAGTGCTGAGTATGAAGAAATGATAGTCATGGGTAACACTTAGGAAATTGTGCTATACTTTTCTTTGGCTCCAAGTGTTCCCTGATAAAATAAAAAGTTCTCCAACATCAGTGTCCCATTGGTGATACTGTAGTACCATATGATCATAGATTTAAGGCTAGAAGGGATTATTGTCTGATCCACCCCCCTCTCATTATATAATGCATGCCCATTAAATTGAAGTAACCCATTCTGGAAAACATTTAGATGCCCTGCTCTTATAAAAGGGGTCAAAGAAAGTAAAAAAAAAACCCAAAAGCTCCCTCGGTAATAAAACATAGAAGCACTGCTTTTGTAGTAGAAAAGAACTGGGAGGAACCAAGATGGTGGAGTACAGCTGAACTCTCCCAACATTCCCCTTCAAACAACACTGGATACAGATTAGGTGTTGCCCATCAGTGGGGTGATGGCAGCCCATGAAGAGAGAAGGAAACATTCTTACACTGTAAGAAACAAGGCATGTGAAAAATTCAGCACAGTAATAGATTGATATGAATTGATACAGAGTGAAACAAGCAGAACCAAGAAGTCAATGTATGCCAGAATTGTGACAATGCAAATGGAAGAACTGAAACATGTAATCATAATGACCAGTCATGGTCCCAGAGAAGAGTAGAGGAAATATTCCCCTCCTGTCAGAGATGGAGGAGCATGGGCATGAAACATGGTTCTATTATACTGTCAGACTCACCTGATTTGCTGATTACTTTGGCAGAATTGGAGGATGGTTTTCTTTCCCCTTTCACTTTTCACTTTTTAATAAAAGGGCTACCTCACTGGGCAGTAAAGGGAGAAGAATTTATTTATTTATTTAAAAATAAAATAGAGATACACAGAGACTGGAAAGCATCCTACACACATACACACCATAAAAACAAAAAACACCACTTTTTAAAAACATGAAAATGCAGCCAATCCTCAATTATCTTTAAAAATAAGAGAGAGAATATTAGGAAAAGTCCCTTGATGTCAAAATAAGGGATCTCTGGACAGGCCCCGGAACTGTTGCTTTTAACAAATTTTCATTTTCTTAGAGAATTACATTCTGTTCCTGTTCCCTCCCCACTCCCAGACCCCCTTCCTGGGAGCCCACGTCTGCATGTTTGTGACTGGCTTTGTTTCATGGAAAACTTAAGCCAAGCTTCCTAACCTCTATTGGAGGTGCAGCTGGGACATGGAGGGATTTTGTGAGCGGGATGAGTCACGTCCAGGTCACTCCCTCTCAGACACATGTCAGTGTTTCATAAAGGAGAAATGCGTGGTGAATTCAATTAACTCAGTTATTCAGATCATGTTGGGAAAGACAACATATTCATATTGGCGCATTAGCTTTTGAGGAATATTTTCTATGCAGCTGCCACCAGATTGATTCCTTAAAAAAAAAAAAAAAAGGTTTAATGATGCTTTTTAAAACATCCTTGTCATCTAGTAACACTGTCTCCCCCCTCCCCAGAGCATCCTTCCTTCTCTGCATAGCAGAGTAAATCCACACATTGCACAATGCATATGCCTCATCTCATACCCCTAGTCAGCTACTTCTCTGCCTCAGAGGATTTTAAGCTTGGAGGAGACCTTTTAATACCAAGTCTAATGCTTCCTTTTTGTAAATGAGAAAATTCGAGAAACAGAAAATAAGGAATGAGGTCATGTAGGGAGTAAGTATCAAAGGCATGCTTTGATCTCGTGTCCTCTCAACCCAAATCCAATGGTCTTTCCATTGCCGCAAAAGGATGTATGTTTTCAATCAGTCTTTGGGTTGATGGGTTATCAGAAGTCTAATATGTTCTAGTCAGTCAGCCTTCATCATACCTGCTATGTCCCAGGCACGGTATTGAGCTCTGTTGTCTTACAGTAACACTTCTTATATTGAAGCAATTAATCAAATTAAAAGAGGGAGCATTTATTGAGTGTTGGCTATTTGCTTGGAGTTAAGATTATCAAAACAAAAGTGGAATCATACCTTCTTTTAAGTAACCTATAATCGGCCTGGAACATTTCTTTCTTTCTCATTAATTAGTTTATGTGAAATCTGTGCAAAGGGTTTTATATTCTTTTATACATCTTTCAGACTAGGCTAGTATTTGGATAAATAATCAACAAAGTATGTGTGTATTAGATATAATCTTGCCCCTTGTCTTCCCAACTAGCAACAACAACAATAAATAGCATTTATGTGGCACTTTAAGGTTTGTAAAGTGTACTACAAATATTTCTTTTGATTCTCACAATAACCCTGGGAGGTAGGAACTATTATTAACATTTTTATTATAATTTATTATTATAATTTTTTAAATGAGGAAACTGAGGCATGTAAAAGTTAAGTGACTTGTCCAGTGTCACACAACTCATAAGTCTCAGATTCGATTTGGGGGGGTGGGCAATGACGGTTAAGTGACTTGCCCAGGGTCACACAGCTAGTAAGTGTCAAGTGTCTAAAGCCCAGATTTGAACTCAGGTCCTCTTGAATCCAGGGCTGGTGCTTTATCCACTGCTCCACCTAGCTGCCCCCTCTTTTTCTTTTTTTATTATGAACTTAACTATCATAAGGTAAACATGAGCATTTTAGTATACACCGAAGAACAAAGAAGGAGGATTATTTATGAAACCATAATGTTAGTACCGTTTTTTAAAGTATGTATGAAATGTAACCCTGTATTAATGAAATCATCATTTGGAAGTTAGAAGGAACCTCAACAATCAGATCTTCCAACCCCAAAACAAAAGGAATCTCCTCCATAACATAATCATTAAGCATTTGATAAGGGTTTACTATGTTCTAGGCACTGTGCTAAGCCCTGGACATACAAAAAGAGCCAGAAGGCAATCCCTGACCTCAAGAAGCTTTCAATCTAATGGGGAGACAGTAAGCAGTAAATTATGTACAAAACGATATTTGTACAGGATAAATAGGAAGTAATTAACAGAAGGAAGGCACAGGAATTAAGAGAATTGGTTGTTTCTCCTTTGCTTGAAAAATCTCAAGGGAAGTAGTGGGATGTTTTATCAAAAACTTTGCTGATATCTAGATGAACTATATGCACAGTTTGCCCCTCCCCACTTAGTTTAGTAATCACATCCAAAAAAGAAATAAGTTTAGTCTGGTGTAATCTGGTGAAGTCAACTCTTTGTAGTCAGCACTTCACCATCTAAACAGTCCCCAGCCGTCACTTAATGACCCCTCCTTGAGTTTTCCCAACCATCAAAATTAAGCTCACCGATTTGTCGTTGGACAACTCTTTTCTCTATGCTCTTTTACTTTTATTTTTGAAAATTGGAGCATCTGCCCTTCTCCAATCATAGGACATCCTTTTGGCTTTTCATGATTTTTCGAATATCACTGACAGCAGCCAGCTCAGCCATCACCTCCACTTGTTTTTTTGTTTTGTTTTGTTTTGTTTTAGGACCAGAGGGTGTAGTTCATTTGGTCCCTGTAGCTTGCAGTCATCTGGGCTGCCAGATGCTCACCTGCTATCTCCTTACTTATCTTGGGCACCAACCCCATTGGCTATTTTTGTCCTGTCATTTTCAGTATGAAGGTCATTCTCCTTTTCTGAGAATACACAAACCACACCACCTTTTTTTGTTTTGTAGCTTGGCATTTGTTTATTTATTTTGTTTGTTAGCTTGTTTGCTTTGGGGAATTTTACATTTATTATCTTTTCTTTCCTTTGCATTTCTATCACTACCCACTAATTCACCCCCTGCTTTTAGGTTCCCAGCCCCCAGGACATAAGCCTTCTTTCCATGGGGCAATTTCATTTTAAAAGCATTCTTTCTTTTACCAGTCTTTTGTCTCATGCACTCCTGCAAAGCTCTTAGCATGCACATCATAAAATATTCCTGCATCAACCTCCATTTGCTTCATAGCAACCTGGGCTTTGTCTTTGACTGTTGTTGTTGTTGTCATTATTATCATTATCACCCTCACCATTATCATCCTCACCACCACCACCATCATCATCATTTCTCTTCTTTCGAAAATGGCTCTCAAGCTGCTGCTTCTTCCATGTTTTGCCTCATCTCTTCCCTCATTTTCACCACCAGTGAATTTCTTAAGCCCGGGGTCTTAAATCCTTTTGAGTCCATCTCTGTTCCTTTCATTCCACTGGCCAAGCAATAAGTGTTGATTAAGTGTCTGCTAGGCATACAAAGACAAAAATAAGACTGTCTTTGCCCTCCAAGGGCTTTTAATTTTCTGTAATCATTTTGTAATTCAAACAAACAAACAAAAAACCTCTCTAAGTCTTGAATGTGACCAGCAACTGTCCATGTGCCCTTTCATTCTTCTTCCTCTGGACACTTCTCACCAAAAGGAGGGTCTGAAGTGCAGCCCAGAGAGAGATGAAAATATATGTTGCTCTATTACTTCATTCCCTCCCAAGGATTTGATCAATGAACCAGCATTCCTTAAATATCTGCTGTGTGCCAGGCATTGTTCTAGGCTCTGGGCATAGAAAGATCCTTTATCTTTTTGGATCTCCAGTACAGTGCCTGACTCCTAATAAAAAGATGTTAAATTAAATTGAATCAATTTGATTCAAAATGTAGCGCCTACCACCCAGTCCTACCATTGAGTCACAGTGGCCCTAGGCAAGTTACTCTTCATATCTGGGCTTCTTTCTTCCAACATACAATGATAAGATAAAGTTCCTTTCAGCTCTAATTCTTTCTCATAAGGCTGACATCTTGCTAAATAAAACCTAGTGTTAACCTCATCAATATGTGAATACCAGTTGGATGTGTTTCTAAGTTGGTGCGTCCCACATCCCTCCACCCAGAACTCCTGTCCTTATGCGGAGTTGGCTTTTTTCTAGGTGAGATATATTTCTTGTGGTTTTCATTCCCTAATTGAAAAGTGTTGCCTAGAGTTAACTTGGCTCCAAGTTCAGATGCCATTGGGAAAACATGAAGGATTTGGGGGTGGGTGCCATCTACTGGTAGTAACTTTTTCTTTTCTTTTCCTCTCCCTTTTTTTTTTTTTCCTCCATAGAATATGACTCGGAAGCAAAGAGGGTTCAAGACATTCTTTCAGGAATTGAGAAACCACAGGTATGTCTTCGGGATTTCTCAGCATCAATGGCAGTCTCATAAATATTTCAAGTTGTATTCTTTTCTTCCACCAGATGGTAGTTAAGAGGAAGGGCCATGAACTTTTGCAGGTTCCTCATAAAATATGAAATCGTCTTTGGTTATTAATAGAGCATAAAGAATTCTGAACAGGAGACTCCTGTGTTGTCATAGTATACTCAGACCTCTTTATTTAGATGTTCTGAGCGCAAAGGGATAGTCTTCCCGCCTTCCAAGTACCTCAGGATTTCCTTTTTCAGATCCCCAGCCCAGACTGCTCTTGTTTTCTTTCGGAAAATTGTTCCTTACCCATATAAATAGCAATTTAACCCAAACTGGTGCTCTGATTATTTTGACTGGTTAATTCTATACTAACATTTGGATGTTATCAGGAAGAAATTATGTCCAGAATATTCAGTCCACCTGGAGTAAACAAAAATCAGCACAGTGGGAGATTCTGTGGTTTAAATATTTAGATTTCTAACCTGCGAGTGCTCTAAAATCTAAGTTTCAAAAGCCAAAATGTTGACTCAGTTTTTCTCCAAAGACTGGGCACATCAGAGCCAGAGGAAGTCTTTTCTGGCCCAGTGTGGAAACATTAATTCCTTCTTCCTTTGTTTTTTTTTTAAGGCTGACCCATTTTTCAAATCCTCTTCAATAGTTGGGACATCTCATCAAGATGACTAGTTACCTGATTTTGTCTCCTTAGATGTGTGCCCCAACTCTGCTGTTTGATTGATATAAATTTTCCACCTTTTCTTTCTTTCTTTCTTTCTTTCTTTCTTTCTTTCTTTCTTTCTTTCTTTCTTTCTATTTATTTATTTGGGGGGCGGGGCGGCAATGAGGGTTAAGTGACTTTCCCAGGGTCACACAGCTAGTGTCGTGTCTGAGGCCGAATTTGAACTCAGGTCCTTCTGAATCCAAGGCCAGTGCTTTATCCACTGTGCCACCTAGGTGCCCCTCACCTTTTTATTTTCAAAGCCGTTTGGAGCTTTATCAAGAAAGCAACCACTCATGTATACATATAGCTGCTTTGATTTATAAACATTTGTGCATATGACTATGTATAAATGTTTTCTCATATATTAAATGAGGAAGGTTCCTTTCTAGATCTATTTATGATTTAAATATATCTGTCTTATCTATCCTTCCATCCATCCATTCACATAGCCATCTGTCTATCCCTCCTCTCTTCCCTACCCACCCATCTCTCTGTTGTATGTACATATTTATATGCACATGTGTGTAAATGTACATCTATACACATATAGGTACAGACACGCATACCTTCATCCCAAATGTATTTCACTTTGCCTGTGTGTGTGTGTTTTCTTCAGGAGAAATAGGGATAAATGAATTTTTTCAACCTGGAAACATGGTATATCCAAAGTTAATATAGCCCATGATTTGAATGTGTCAGAAGTCATGTCTCCATCTCCTCCATGACACTTCTTTTTGTATCAGTCTTATATTGGTCATATTACTATGATTTCCCTATAGAGTTCTCTCAGCTAACTCTCCTGAAGACTTGTCCCTTTTAAGAAAGGGGAAAAAACTGTTCAGCAAACGTAGCCAATGTATCACCCAAGTCCAACATCATGTGTACCCATAGTGCCCCATTTCTTCATAGGAACAAGGTACTGTATTCAGCTCTTAGTACTCTGAGTACTCTATTTTAAAGCTGAATGGTCTTTGAGGAAGAATAGAATTGCCTTATGATGTTTAGCCTAAGGAACAGATGTATTTGGGAGAAAGAGGTGTATCAAAGCTATTTTCAAGCATTTAAAAAAAGGTATTATAGGGAAGAAAAGTTTAGACTATTTCTGCCTCATCTTAGAAGACAGAACCAGGCATAATGGGTGAATTAACAAAAGTAGGAGATTTAGCCTCATTGTAAGGGAAAACCTCCTAATAATTACAACAGTCTGAAAGCGAAATAGGCATCCTTGGTAAATAGTTTTCCTCCCTTACTTGAGGTCTTCCCTCAAATCAAATGACTTTGAGATCCCTTCCAACACTGAGGTCCTAAAAAAATATGATGACCTCTCCAGTGAGTAGCATTAAGTAATAGAGATAGAAGCAGTGACACCATGGTTCAGCAGCAAGAATAGTGAAATTACCAGCCCCAGAGATGGGAAGGAGGATTTCAGGTGTCTTTGTGGAAGATAAGAAAGAGCCAAGATGGCAGCCACTGCAGTTGGGAAGCAAAGGATGAACTCTCATACTGGAAAAGGGCCTTGTTGCACTTACCTCCTATTTTCTAGCTACACTTAATAACTCCATGACCTGTAGCTCTTGGAATATAAAAGTTGTACGTTTAATTTTTAAATAACGGCTTTACGCTGGATTAATGACCAGATGGAAGAAACTCTCTGAGTGTGGGGGGCATGTATATCTTTCTTTGTACCCCTCATCACATAACACAGTGCTGACACTCATTGATTGATTGATTCATTGATTGAATTCATGTTTTCTTTCTGGTAATGGAAGCTTTGGTTTCTAGGCCTGAGCTGATGTGTAGGTGGAGTGAGGCAGGAGGACTCATTAATGGAGAGAACACCATATTTGCAGACTTAAAACCCAAATCTGAATGCCACCCCCATAGCGTGGCCTAGGAGCTCCCAAAAGGCCCTTCCCCTCGCTCGGCCTCTATTTCTTCCTCTATAAAATAAGGCCTTGGAGTAAATCCTTTCCAGATTTCAATTTTATGATCCAGTTTAACCTACCCAGATTCACTCTGGAGGTGCTATTCTGTGAGAGATGTAAACAAATATTTTTGGATTTCCAAGGTCTCCAGGATATGGTGATGAGGGTGTGTCACCCCATGGGAATTGTGCAAAAGTAAGTCAGTGATTTGGAATTTAAAATCATAGCTGTAGTATAAAAAATAATCTTAAATAGTTTGCAAGAGGTATCTACCTTTCTCTAAAAAAACCTAAAACAACCCTCCTCTAAATTGCTTTATTACTCTTTGGTAGTGATGTTGGAAATATTCTCACTAATACTAATGAGCAGTTTACTTTGCTCATGTAAACAGACAGGAGCTGGACTTTGCATTCACTGTTGTTCACACTTGCTAATGAGTAACTCCATTGAACTTCAAGCCACAAATGATTTGAAGGGCCCAGCACTGAGCAAACTGACCCAATATAGGCATCTGTCCTGTGTCAGAGAGATTTCTTTGAAAGGTAAACAGCTGCATAGAAGCAAGACCCTTTGATGGTTCTCAGACAATCAGGAATTGGGAAAGGAAACTGTTCGTTGTGAAATTCCTAGATTTACAAGGACCTCTTTCTTGGAGAATGCCCTCTTGGGTGGTTTGTTTTCCCTTGCTTTATCACACACTTCTCTTGGGGCACTTTTGAAGCTGGAGTCCCTTCCCGTGGGACCCTGAAATGCCTTCATGGACTTCTAAATTCCCTCCCTGAACCATCCCTCCTGTACTTCCTTCTCTGAAGCCAAGCCAAGATGAGTCAATCTGAGCCTCTCTCTGCAGGAAGATGGCAGCCCTAACTTGGATGCTTGTTGAGAACATGATGGATATTCTGATTCAGGCAAAAACCTCATTGCTTGGCACTGATGTCCCTGAAATCAGGATTACCTGAGTTCAAATCCTGCCTCAGATACTCATGATCCTGGGCAATAATAGATCGATCAGTTAATTAATTAGTTAATTGATAGATTGCAGTAAGCAGCAATCTTTTAAAAGTCATTCTAGGGGCAGCCAGGTGACACAGTGGATAGAGCACTGGCCCTGGATTTAGAAGGACCTGAGTTCAAATGTGGCCTCAGACACTTGACACTTACTAGCTGTGTGACCCTGAGCAGGTCACTTAACCCCAATTGCCTCACCAAAAAATCCAAACCAAAAAGTCATTCTGTTTAAAAAAAAAAAGATAGATTATTATAATCAGCCAGGATGAGTGGTGGGAAAGGGTTAGAAAGGAAACCAGAATGAGGAGGGGGAGAAAGCCAAAAGTGGAGAGAGGAAAGGCAGACCGAAGATGTGAATGATTAAAAGGAAATGAAATTGTAGCACTTCCTAGTATACAGACAAGCTAAAATTAGGCTAATTGTTTTCTATAGCAGTTCCTCAGGATATTGTTTTAATAAACAGATGAGAATGATATATATTTGAATGGCTAATAATGGATACTTTATGTGATATCTAAATTCCTTTTTATATCAACTTCCATTATTAATATGCCTAGCAAACCCATTTTTCCTTCTATGGTAGGGGTTGTTAACCTGGGAGTCTGAACTTTTTCTTTTAATATTTTGATTGCTTCATTTTAATATAATTGTTTTCCTTTGTAATCCCATGTATTTTATTTTATGCATTTAACATTATTCTGAGATGGCATCCTCAGGTTCTAGACTCCCACAGAGATTCATGTCCTAAAAAGGGTTTAGAACCCTGAAATTAAGCCTGACTCCTGTCCAGTTATCACACCTCCTGATGTTCATATTGTCCAAAATTAATGGTGGTGTATTGCTTATTACCTCCTCTAACGTCCTTCTGGATTAGAATTCCCCTCTCTGATATTTGTTGGTTCTGTGATTTTGGAGAAATCACTTCTCATTTGCCCTCCTCTCCCCCCCCCACCTCAGTTTCCTCATTTGTAAAATGAGGGGTTTGGACTAGGTGGCCTTTAAGGCCCCATCTGTGATTTTGTACTACTGAGAAATAACTTCATGTCTCTGAACCTCAGTTCCCTTCTGGGTTAGCCGGATAATCTCACTACAAATTCTCTAAATTTTTCTAAATGAAGCACCTTATTACCTAAAGATAGGGATAATTATTTTTCTCTGTGGCCAGTACTTTTATCTTTAATTTCTCTCTTGCCATATGACTTTTTTTATAACTGTCTAAAAAATAGGGAGAAGGGGCCATTGTTATGTAACCCTCTAGGGAAGCTGTCAGTATTTTTCCATTGCAAATTAAACTCTTGCTACCCTTAGTCATTCCAAGCTCCCTTAAATAGGTTCCCAGAAAGAGGTCCAAAGTAGCCTTTGTAGAAAAGTGCTGTGGTTCAGGAATTCTTTTTTTTTTCTTTTCATAAATCTGGCACTGAAGAACCAGAGGAAAATACATGTCACAGGTTGAATATTTATTGCAATGCAGCATGCTAATTTAGCTAACTTCTCAAAAGAAAAATGGTGCCCAGATAAGCTACAAAGCTGGGAATGCAAATTGATATGAATCCACAGCCATTTACCATTTTAAGGGACATGATTTATATTCACTATTTATTGAGAGACAGAATATTATTTTAAGTAGCCATTCATGAAGTCATTGCTTAATCAAATGAGATAATATATGCAAAGTACCCTACAAACCCTAAGGAACTGTATGAATAGTAGCTATTGCTTAATGTATACCATTTTCTCAAAATCATATAGAGTTGTCATTACTTTCTCTGATTTCCAGGACCTAATCAATTTACTTAATTAAAAAAAAAAGTCCTTGACTTAACAAAGACCTACTTAGCAAAATTTATAGTGTATACTAACAGTGGATAAGAAAAGTATTTCTATCGTTCATTCCCTCCCTTTCCTTATAGTTTGATAATGAATTGATAATTCACTAATACTTAAGAATCCTCTAATAATAATGATGACTATTATTAGTGGTAGCTAGCATTTATATATCACCTACTATATTCAGGCACTGTGCTAAATGCTTTACAAATATTTCATTTGATCCTCACACCTACCCTATTTTTTATACATTTTATAAAAATTAATGTATCTATTATTTTATTTTATTTATCATTTTAAAGCTGAGGCAAACAGATTAAGTGACTTGCCCAGGGTAATTTAGTTGGTAATTGTCGGAGGCTGGATTTGAACCCTGGCCTTCCTGACTTGAGGCTCAACACTCTATCCACTGCACCAGTTAGCTGCCTGCAGAATTCTATTCCTTATGCTACAAGAGATGGTGAATTTAAACATGATATAATCCCTGCCTCATAGTTTACAGATTAGTGTGAGGATATAACACACAGATGTCAGTCCAGATACAAGATACTATTGTTGTGGGCCCAGAGCACCCCAGAAGTTCTCTGGGGCACATCAAGTAATCTTCTCCTTGAGAAACTAAACCAGAGGACAGATAAGCCTAGAGAGATAAGATGAACCAGTAAGGATTGAGCTAGTTTTGGGACCCCCACCCTTCATTCAAGTCTCCCTCAACCCTGGGGTGACAAGATTAGGTGTGGCTGCTTCCTTTGTGTTGAAGAGATCTGCAGCCACCCCTCACCCAATCCCTCCAGCCACCACCAATGGGGGATGGCCGTCCCTCACTAAAGGAACTTTCCACCTTGAGATGGTCACTCCCCTCAGTCCCCTATAAAAAGTACCTGCCAGTCTCCTGCTCAAGGAGATTGGTATCTCAGAGCCAAGCTCTATGCCTTTCTCCCCATGAGAAGTCCAAGGATTTCTCTTGGTTTCCCTTCCCCCTCCCTTCCCTTGCCCCTAAATAAATTACTATCTTATTCTAACTGGTTTTGTGTACAAGAGGGTATAATTCTTTAAAGAGGAATTCCTAAGGACCCCAAAGCCCCTACTCATTTTCCCCATGACACTATGTTATCAATAGTATGGTGGCAGGAAATATCAGGTATCTTTTCAGAGCCTGGGATGTCAAACATGTGGAAGAGAGAATAAGATTAAGCTTGAAAAATAGTGATGGCCAAAAAAAAAAAAAAGAAAAGAAAAATAGTGCCATGGGAGGATTATGGGCCCCGGTTACCCCAACAGTTCTCTGGGGAGTTCAAGGAACTTTTTCCTTGAAACCTCAAGGGTTTTCCCTTGAAATCAAGTAGGCCTCTCCTTGAACTCAATCAAGGAGACACACACCCCCAAAAGAGATAAGGGGCAAGCTTGGTTGAGGAACACCACCCTGCATTCCAGCCCTCCTGAGCACCTGGATGAGGTAATCCAGGAGAAGATCACCTGGAACCGCCCACCAGCAGACTGTTTAGACCCATCAGGACAAAGTTGAGGCCCACCACCAGATTGCTCTGGAGGGATTCCTCCTACCCCAGAGCAATGCAGAAGGACCCCCAGCCCCTAACCCAATAAGAGACTCTTACCCACCCCATCTAATAAACCCTATAAAATGGCGCTCCCCAGCTAGTTGGGGAAGAAAGCATTTTGTTTCTGCAAAACCTTCCTCCCGGCCAGTTTCCCTTGTACCCCCATAAACCTGTTCTTTCATTCCTAATTAGGTCTTGGGCGAGAGTGTAATTCTTTACAGAGGAATCCCAAGGACCCATGTGCTTTCTCCCCATATCAATAGTGATGGCTATAGCTTGTAGAAGAGCTTATACTTTAAATATTGGAGTTTGAACTTTACTTGGTAAGGAATAGGGAATCACTGTAAGTTACTGAACAGAGGAATGAGAGACAAAAACAAATTTAGGAAAAGGGGCATCCTTCTCAGGCAGATACTCTCCCTGTTGAAATTTTTTAACAATAAACCACTAAGTAGAACTCAATTGCTTTGCTAAACTAGAGTTTACCATGTTTCTCTTTTTAAAAATATTATACAGTCAAATTTGCAAAGAAAGCAAATAACATTTCCTTTGACCCAGAAATTCTACTGTCGCCAAGGAAGTCGGTGACTAAAAAGAGAACTATCTCAAGGAAAGCAGTGATTTAAAAAAAACTCTCATAAACATCAGATATTTATAGCAGCATTTTGGGGGGCCCTTTAATAAAGTAGATTCCAATCAGTTCTAGAATGGGTTGACCAAGCTGTGGTGCATAAAAATAAGAAAATAGTTTTATGCTATGAATATTTATGAATGTGATGAATGCCAAGAAGCATGAGAAGACATAGGAACTGATGCAAAGTGAAGGATGCTGCCCTAGGAAGACAATATATATGTTTACTACCACATCGTAAATGGAAAGAGTGATGGCCACTAAATGTATTACAGAGTTACGTGGTCATTCAGAGAGTGTAGGTTACACAGTATGTGTTAGAAGTAGCATGTGAACCTAGTTCTTCCATAGTTGAGATTTGCTCACTATGCATCATGCTGATATCTTTTTTTTAAACCAGATTTTAAGTCAAAGAATTATCTAATTTTATTCTGTCGTTGTTAAATTCAACGTTGAGAGAATTGAGTTTTATCTTAATTGTAATTATATGAAAGTAACAGACCTCATCAGGCTCTTCCCAGAACACACAATGTATCCACTTTGTATGATATCACTATCGTTGGTGCAGATGTTTTGTTATCAGGCCAGATGTTGAATGACTACAGTGTGGTTCGTGATGCTGTTAAAATTTTGGTAAAATATATTTCTTGCCTTTCTTCTTATAATGCATTTTAATTAAAAATTCTTACCTATTGGCAAATTAAAACTCACTCTCATGTTTGGGTTTGTAAGTACAATGCGTTTATCATCCAGTGTGAGCAAGCAGAAGGTGAGGTATTGATCTGACCATTTTTACCCTGATTTTCTTCCTTAGGTCTCCAATGTCCAAGCAAGGACAGTCCTACTCTCATGGGCCCCTCCCACTGGCCTTTCAAGTGGAGATAGGCCCCACAACAACCCACCCTACCCCTATAGCTATGAAGTGGCCTTATCAGACAAAGGGAGGGATGGAAAATACAAGATAATTTACAGGTAAGGTTAATTGTATCATTTATTTCTATTCCCTTCCCCCTGAAGGAAAATGCCCATGTTTTGGGCTTGAGGCCCTTCCCATAATTCTTTATCTCTCCCACCCTCCCACCGTGCACCCCTCTCTC
Organism: Dromiciops gliroides; assembly: GCF_019393635.1. Classification (NCBI taxonomy): domain Eukaryota; kingdom Metazoa; phylum Chordata; class Mammalia; order Microbiotheria; family Microbiotheriidae; genus Dromiciops; species Dromiciops gliroides. The sequence continues at coordinate 33,643,148 of NC_057863.1, forward strand.
CCCCTTCACCCCCACCCTACCTTTCCATCATCCTGACTCCTTGCCCCAGTTCATAGAGGTCAACACAAGGAAGTGAAACACAGAAAAACCTCCCTGTTTTTCTGCCTTACAGTTGGAGAGGCATTAGGGACTGACAGTCTCTGTCCTCACTATAGCAAAGCGAGAATAAATGGCTACTAACTCAAGTCAAGAACAATGAATGTTCCCCACTGACGCCCATTAGAGTCTTTGGTGCTATTAGCACACTCCTGACAGGTTTTAGGCACACTGTGGAGTAAATAGGATTTTGGGGGCCAGCCTGAGAACTTAACCACTGCACTGAATGTTGATGCTCTTTGTGAACGTGTTCCAAGATCCAATCAACTGATTTGGCAGGAAACTGTTGGAACATAACTATTCATAATTTGGGGGCTTCCTCTTAATTGAAGGGGACATTTTCTATCAACATTTCTGAAGTCTTTCCTGAAATTAAAAATAGGACAGTAATTTGAACACATTCTTACCTTTGAGTTTATTTATAAATACATTTTCTGTGTTGTGGTGTTTTTTTTTTTTTAATTGAATCATTATTGGCATCAAAAAGAAAACTCCATGGAAAGTCGGTAGAGCTTCCCAACAGAATTGAACACATCCATTCTGAGAATATTAGATGAGTTGAGTAATCTGGGCTCTGACTTGATCTAAACGATTTCATTTCTAATTCAACTCAACAAGCATTTGTTCAAACTGGCTGTTTACAAAGCTCAGTGCTAGGTATTTGGGTAGGATGGGAATGAAATGGTCCTTGCTCACAAGGAGTCTGCAGTCTGCCTAGGCCATGAAATGACCACATTAGCATCTAATTACAAAGTACAGATGGAGACACACAGGTGAGGCGCTCAGGAGGCTCATTTCAGCCTCTTCTGTCCTCAGATGACAAGGGTGATAACATTAGCTCCTTATAGTTGGTTGTTAGAAATGATGTGATCCTACTGTGGAAGACAGGCCAACTGCTGCCTTTTGGAAGATACCTTTGGGAAAATTAGTCTTTCAGGCAGCTAGATGGCGTAGTGTATGGAGCACTGGCCCTGGAGTCGGGAGGACCTGAGTTTAAGTCTGGCCTCAGACACTTATTAGCTGTGTGACCCTGGGCAAGTCACTTAACCCCCATTGCCTCACCAAAAAAAATTTTTTTTTAAATTAGTCTTTCATGTTCTGAATATAAGAAGACCTCCCTCATTGTTTATCCCCTGCCTTATCAAGTCTGATATCACCTTTTTGTTCATCTCCTTGTCTCCTTTGGGAACCAAAAACTAGTACCTGTATTCTTTGAAACTGTTTTCAAAACTTCATAGACGATTTCTCTTTTCAGTGGAGAAGATTTAGAATGTAGCCTGAAAGACCTTAGGCCAGCCACAGATTATCATGTCAGGTGAGTTATGGCGCCCAAGTTGTGTCTTACTTGAAGAGATAAATCTATGGGCTTAATGCATTGTATGTTTGTTTTCTTGCTTTGCATCTTTTTTTCTTTCTCCTTTTTCTGTCTCTTCCTTTCTCCCATCTCTCTCTCTCTCTCTCTCTCTCTCTCTCTCTCTCTCTCTCTCTCTCTCTCTCTCTCTCTCTCTCTTTCTCTCTTTCCCTTTTCTCTCTCCTTTCCTCCCTTTTTTCCTTCCTTCCTTCCTCCCTTCCCTCTTTCTTCCTTCCTTCCTCCCTTCCCTCTTTCTCTTGCTTTCTTGCTTTCTTGCTTTCTTCTTTCCCTAACTCACTCTCTCACTTGCCAGAATCATGGATCTTTGATTTAGCTCTGATATTCTCTGTATTTGGTATAGTTCCTTAACATTTAAAGCATGCATCTACATACTCCATGACTAACCAAGGATTACTGGAACAGGAAATATATAAACTTTATCAAAAGTAACAGAAAACTAGATAAATATAGATAGGGAGACTTAGCTCTTTATAATTAAATTCCCAGAGAAGGATTTTTTTATAAGTGTTGTATGACATTCTAAGATCGGAGTGATTATTTGTTTAAACATTTTCTCCCGGAATACCTTGACTCATAATATACCTGATGGATTCTATGGTCAATTATTAGCTACGACTACTATTTCGTAACCTGTGTAAACTTTCCCATTCATAACAAAAAGGCAGACAGGGCCTTCTGTCATTTGGAAAGTTGCTAATGACTGTATAAGAAAAGCAACCATGCTTTTCAATGGGTTGATGGAAATCTTTTGTTTGAGCTAATAAAAATTTTTAAAACATCACGCTCATCACTCAATCAGTAAGCATCCATCCATTTTTCTTACCTATCAGACACTGTGCCGAGTTCTTGGGATACAAAGACAGAGTGAAACCAGTCAATCCGTTTTGGAGCTTACGTTTTAATGGGCTTCACTCCCATTTGTTAAAAGTCATGGAGATGTTACAGCTGAAAGGGACTAGAGCTGTTCTTCACTTTCAGCATCTGTCTCCCACCTCCATGTGTTTGTACAAGCCTCATGCTGAAAACCAGTGCTTTTTCCTCTGCATCCTATAATATCCCTTCTTTAAAAATCCCCTTCATAAATATGGATAGCTCAGGTGAGCATTGTGCCACTGGGGAAGGACCAGTGGTAATATTCAACCCTAGTTGTACTAGGACACCTCAGGCTCCACCATCTATCTCCTGATGCCCTCTATCTACACTTTGGGTGTAACTGTCAGGAATGCTTAGATAAATATTTGGTTTTTTGGGTTTGTTTGGGTTTTTTTGTTTGTTTTGTTTTGTTTTGTTTTTTGTTTTTGCAGGGCAATGAGGGTTAAGTGACTTGCCCAGAGTCACACAGCTTGTAAGTGTCAAGTGTCTGAGGCCATATTTGAACTCAGGTTCTCCTGAATTCAGGGCTGGTGCCCTATCCATTGCCCCCTCAGATAAATATTTAACAGCTGGGGTGCAGGAAATGTACCCATAACATACTTTTAAGCTTAATCTGAATTATTAACATTTTCTCCATCACTTTCTTAAGTTTAGATAATTAGCAAAACAATAAATCTATCCTGATTTGTAGCATTCCCTAATTTCCAAGGTGTAAATATTCACACTGCAGATTTAACAATCTTCTCCCTCCAACTAACTAAATGCCTCCAGGACACCAGTGTCTTCTAGCCTAGTGCTGTCAAACTCAGATAGAAACATTTTTTATGTTTTCACTTTGAAAATCACAAATTAACATTATCTATGTTGTATTTTTTTTCTTTTTTCTTGTTAATTATTTCCCAGATCCATTTTCTTCTAGAGTTGGACACATCTCTTCTCTTCTAAAGCAAAATCTTACAGCTCTTGGTCTTCTTTTGTCTACCTAGTATATATTAGAGCTATTAAAGCATGTTATCACTCACTTTATTTTATTATTTTATTTATTTTTTTGTGGGACAATGAGGGTTAAGTGACTTGCCCAAGATCACACAGCTAGTAAGTGTCAAGTGTCTGAGGCCAGATTTGAACTTAGGCCCTCCTGAATCCAGGACCAGTGCATTATCCACTGTACCATCTAGCTGCCCCCATGTATTGCTCAGTTTGAAAAGCATCAGCATCGGGGCAGCTAGGTGGCGCAGTGAATAGAGCACCAGCCCTGGGTTCAGGAGGACCTGAGTTCAAATCTGGCCTCAGACACTTGACACTTACTAGCTGTGTGACCTTGGGCAAATCACTTAACCCCAATTGCCTCACCAAAAAAACTAATAATAATAATAAAAAATAAAGCATCAGCATCATTTAAATTTTCCAAATAGCCCTGGATTTGGAATCAGCAGCCTTGGACACAGATCATTTAATTCCTTGTATTTATATCCCTGAACTTAGCATCATGCCTGCAACACAGCACTGAATTAACTGGTTCTCTGCCAGGTGTGACTCTACCTATATGACTGGGCAAGTCATTTCACTTTCCTTGGTCTCTATTTCCTTCTCAGTAAAATGAAGGCATTGGACAAGTTGGATTCTAAGGATCCTTCCCAGACCTAAAATTCTGTAAAGCCTTTGATTGTCCCACCAGTTTCAGCAGGGTGTTTTTGGCCTCTGCTTTTTAGTGACAAGCATTGTTCTAATCACTCAGCAGCCGCAGGAAAGTTTGGCCCCGTAACTTTTCCAATGATGTGATCTTGGGGGATAACATTTCCCAGACCAATTATCACATGATGAAACATCTCCAAAGCTTTTCAGTCTGTGGCCATTGCTGCTGACAGGGTGATGGGGCACCAGCCGATCAGGTTACAGATGGGCTTGAGGGAGGGGGGGAGTGGAGGGCACATTTCTGAGAATCCTCATGCACCTGTTTCATCAGCATTTTGCCAGGACTTGACCTCAAGTGAATGTGGAGAATGTTTGCGCCAACACTGCATTAATTGTGGGGCTTGGCTTTGTTTTTTTGAGGTGGGTCTTGATGTTTTATTTTGTTTTTTCTTTAATGAAGTGGTTCTCCCTTCTCTGGAGAGAGGCAAACTGGTACCCCTGGCTGGCTGATTTATTTTTCTTAATAATATTTTCCCCTAATTTACACGTAATAAGACTTTTTAACATTCTTTTTTAAAAAAATTCAGTTCCAATTTCTCTTCCTTCCTCCTAACCTCCCCTCTCTGCCTGTCTGGTATGCAGCAACTCAGTGAAGATGTTGAAAACAAGTAAGAGGGGCAACTAGGTGGAGCAGTGGATAGAGCACCGGCCCTGGATTCAGAAGGACCTGAGTTCAAATCCAGGCTCAGACACTTAATACTTACTAGTTGTGTGACCCTGGGCAAGTCACTTAACCCCAACTGCCTCACAAAAACAAACAATGAAAACAAATAATAACGTGAAATATAGTGTATCATAGAACCTTAGAGAATTTCTAGTCCAGTGCCTTCATTTTATAGACCAAAAAATAGCCCTTAGGAGATTAGGTGACTTAGAATCTTAGCCTTAGTCTAGAGACCTAAGAAGTCAGCTAGTCCAACTCCCCTTCATTTTACCGATGAGGAAACTGAGGGCAGAGAAAGTTAAATGACTTGCCTAAGACCACCAGGGTCAGATTCCAACCGAAATTGCCCCTCACTGAATCTACTTTCTCCACTGGGTCATGCTGCTTCCCGTGTAATGGATATAAAAATGCTTTGGACTCAAAGTTTTTATAAAGCATATAACATGAATCTACCAGCGTTTCCCCAAGAGGACTTGTTAATAATGATGGAGCTGGTTTATCTAATTCCATTGTTGTGGCCTTTGGTTTATCAGAACGTAAAAAATTTAATTTAAATGGACAGAATATTTTGATAGATCCCCAGTACCATACCTATTTGGAGTACCTCATTTTTCATAAGCATTTAGCTATACTGTATTCACAAATATAACTACTTCTCCAACCCAAAGCAGTTTTCTATATCTGCTGGGGATCCCTGCCAAGCATGGGTTGGGTTTTTTTTGTTTTTTTGTTTTTGCCTAGCAGGTGGGTAGAAGTACTAAAGAGACCGTCCCCCCATCAGAAAAACAGGCTCATCTCCTAGTTCTGACACATCATACTGGTTGTTGTCGTTGCTGTTGAAGAGAATTAAGTATTTTAGTGCATATGAACAGCAATAAAAGCACAAATATGAAGAAATTCTAAAAAAACTGTGTGACGAATAAATTAATGATGTCCTACTTTTCACCTCAGAATATGTAGGATTCTACATTGTTACTTCATTTTCTGCTATATTCATATTAATATAGCCTAGAAATAGGACTGCTAAACTAATTTATATTCAAATAAACTATTATATTTTCTTCTCTTTCTCATTCTTTGGTGGAATCCAGAACACTAATGGAATTCCATATCAGTGAAAATGGCAGTGACCTCTCGCTGTGCCATGGTAGCCAAGTCTATTTAACACTGTCCATTTTAGACAAAATGCCCATTTGCATAGGGAGAGGGAGTTCCCACATGATGATTTCACCTTAATAATGAAATCTCAGATCTAGACAACTGATAAGTCAATTGGAATAAATCTGTTTTTATATGCATAAAGTAGTTGTGGTAGGTCCTAGAACAAAATGTTGGTAATAAAATGTTCTGGCTTAGAAAAAAGCTCTTTTTTTGGTGGGCATGGCTTGTAGGATCCCTATAAATGTCAAAATAATGGTTATTCTTCCCTTTTTGGAAGAGAGAACATTATAAGGCAGATATGACCATTTTGTGTGGCTGGGAGAAAAAAAATGCCAGTGTCAAATACCCCAGCAGGCCAGGAAATGTAAGTATCAGAGGTTGGAAACCGTTTCAGATATCCATTGAACAACTTAGTTCCTGCACTTTTCTAGAAGGGATGGAGAAAATGTCGATGAGCTTTCAGCACCAGAGAAGTACTAATATATCTAGAGAGATTTGGCTTCCATACCTGAAATCCAAGCGGATTACTTGAATTTGAATGCCTAGTTTATATATTTCACATTGGCATCCTTCACAAGGGTTTGTTTGCACAGGTTCTGCAGTGGGTTAGACATGTAGATCTGCTCTTGGCAGGAAGCAAGGGTGTTTCTAGGTGAACCTTTAATAGATAAAAGCACCAAATTTGAGTGGTGGGGAATGCACCTTAGCGTCCATGTATGCTGATTCCTCCCTGAATGAAATCTCAACTTTTACACACCCAAACAGTGAGCATCCAGCCTCCAGTCAGGGGAGAGCCACTGCCTCCTGCAAAAGACTCTCATTCCATTTGGAACCAACAGATCTACTCTCTCACCTCCCCCATGGCAGCCCTTGAAATAACATGACATGGGGCATCTAGGTGGTGCAGTGGATAAAGCACTGTCCCCGGATTCAGGAGGACCTGAGTTCAAATCCGGCCTCAGACACTTCACACTTACTAGCTGTGTGACCTTGGGCAAGTCACTTAACCCCCATTGCCCCGCCAAAAAAAAAAAAAGAAATAACATGACATGTCCTCTATGAGTCTTCCCATGATCAAACACTCCTCATTCTTTGTACCTGAGAGAGAGAACGAGGTAGCATCTATGGGGTCCAGGAAGGGCTTCTTATAGAAGGTGGCCCTTGAAAACGTTGATGGACGAACCTCTGTTGAGATAATTCTACATCCCAATGATTCTGAATTCAAAAGAGATCAAGGGCCAGCAAATGCTGAGAACATGTCATAGTTTGAATAGTGAAAGGAACAGGTGGGGAAAGCTCTCAGATAAAAAATCAGGATCATTTTTGGTCTTTGCCACTGAATCCACATGTGTGTGTGTGTGTATCTATAAATATGTGTGTGTGTGCTTCCTTTCAGGGTATATGCAATGTACAATTCGGTAAAGGGATCATGCTCTGAACCCGTTAGTTTTACCACTCACAGCTGTGCCCCCGAAAGTCCCTACCCTCCCAAGATGTCACATCGGACCAAAAGTTCACTCACTTTACAGTGGAAGGTAAGTAGACCTGAGTGCCAAAAATGTATCTCACAACTGATCTAAATGTAGAGTTGTGATCATTATTTAAGTTTTATGTTATGGTTTCAGTAACTAGTAATCCATCGTTATCCTATTTTCATGACTCTATTCAATGAATGTGTCTAGTTGGATGCTGTTGATTGGACTTTTGGTGCAAATGGAGGAGAAATTTAAAAGGGGACATTTTGGAAATAATTTGTATTTATTTGTTAATTTCAGTGGGAGTCAGCAAATGCATCTCCAGCTATAATAGAAGTGGGGGTGGGGGGGTTCAGTGGTCAGTATAAGAACATGAGTGTCCGAGTCGTAATTAAAACTTAGCCCAGGTTTTACCATTCTATGGAATGGGCAGGCAGGTGATCACTCTGACCTGCATTCTTAAAAGGTTCACCCCTCACACCGCGCTCATAGATCCATTGGACTAGTAGAGGACCACCTTGAATTTCAGGATTTTAATCAAATGAAGCTTCCCAGTGACTTCTTGATTTATTTTTTTCTCTGCTTGAGTGGTCGTAATTCTCTTCACTTCAATCGATGATCACTGCAAGCAGACCTTTTCAAATCTGGTAGAATATTTATATACACAAATCAAAGGTCAGATAGTATAACTGACCTGTAGGAAATGTGCTGGGCGAAAACTGGGGTATAAACTCTAGTAAAACCTCTTTAATTCAGGCTAGATGCTGACCAAGTCCAATTCCCAAGCGGGAATATAGAGTCATGAGAGGTAGGAATTTTAGAATATTTGGAGGAAATGCCTTTTTATGCATTTCATTTTTCATTTTTTATTTATTTGTTTTTTGGGGGTGAGGCAGTTGGGGTTAAGTGACTTGCCCTGGGTCACACAGCTAGTAAGTGTTAAGTGTCTGAGGTCGGATTTGAACTCAGGTCCTCCTGACTCCAGGGTCCGTGCTTTATCCACTGCGCCACCTAGCTGCCCCCCTTTTTATGAATTTCAAAGATTGCAGATAGCTGTAGACAGCTGTTGTTAGTCCCTGAGAAGCATTTCCTCCTCCTCCTCCTTCTAGAGACTAATAGTCCTGGTCATTAAAGTCTGATGCTAGCCCTGAAAGCCCATGATAACCGACATTTTTCTAACAGTCATTGCTTAGAGGCAGAATTAGTCAATTCTCATAAAAGCTACAAGTCTCATTAAAACTACTATTGTAGGGGCAGCTAGATGGCGAAGTGGTTAGAGCACCGGCCCTGGAGTCAGGAGTACCTGAGTTCAAATCCGGCCTCAGACACTTAACACTTACTAGCTGTGTGACCCTAGGCAAGTCACTTAACCCCAATTGCCTCACTAAAAAAAAAAAAAACTACTATTGTAAAGGGGCAGCTAGGGGGTGCAGTGGATAGAGCACCGGCCCTGGAGTCAGGAGGACCTGAGTTCAAATCCAACCTCAGACACTTAACACTTACTAGCTGTGTGACCCTGGGCAAGTCACTTAACCCCAAGTGCCTCACTAAAAAACAACAACAACAACAACAACAAAAAACAACTACTACTGTGTGTCAGTGACTAAATCCTTCAAACTCTACCTCACCACAAAGTCCCTGTGTGGAGTCCCCCTCTCCAATGTGACCCGTGGTCATCCAGACTTTGGTTCAAGGCCTATGTACTTAAAATCAGAGAAAGCAGACAGCTGAGAAAACCAAGTATTAGTGAGGCTTAGTTACACGTTGTATTCCTAGAACAAGCAGGAGGAGTGGTCCAATCTTTCTTCTGACGGTTCCCTGTGAAGCACAGGCTTTTACCCTGCAATCCTACCTGGGCAGGCAACCGCATGATATTTATCTGGTAGTCAAGATGAAGTCACCATTTTATGACTGTCTCAGCCAATAGGCCAAAGTTGAAATTGGCTTAGAAACTGAACCATCCTATTTTCTCTTCTGGCTTCCAAGGATAATCCAGGTCAGTGATTACCCAAATGTCTGGACTCACAGCTCCCTGTCATTGTTGACTTGATTTCTTGACATGTAGACATCTCCTCCTATAAGTGCTGTATGACCTATATTTAATTCTTGGGGGGAAAAAAAGAATGACCAGTTTTGTTTTGAGGATCATGTGGCAATCTTCATCAAGATAACTAAAGTTAGCCTGGGGAATTACACAACAACCAGGGTTGGGCATCACAGATTTAGACTCTGCTTGAAACAAACTGGATGAAATTGTGATCTTTGGTGGTCTGTTGCCTGCTGTCCCAGCAGCTTTAATAATTAAGAAGAAAGCAATCCTTTCACATCGATGTTTTCTTTTTATTGACTTAGTCCTCAAAAATACTTCCCAGGCCTCTTCAGTACTCTGGGAAATGAAAGCACCTATTTCAGTTTCAACTTTAATTTCTTGATGATGAGCCTCCCAGACTTTAGCATTTCTCAAGTTACCAGAGATTAGTAGACACGAGGATTCTCTGAACAGCTCTTTGGTGGTGAAGGTGACAGTCAGTACCCTCCTCATCCCCCTCACCACTATATTTTAATTTGTTTTGCTACCGAGAGAAGAAAGCCAGCATAAAAGATTCCCAGACTACTGTTTGTCAGTGTATCAGCTGCATGCATTGACTGCCTGTGATGTGTAAAACTCTTAAGGGCAGCATCCCAAAAAAGAAATCAAATGCACAGTTTCCTCCCTCAGGAAGTTTAAAGTGTAGCTGGTTTTGTAGAGAACATGCTCACTCTAGTGTGATTTATGAATGAGCTTAAAAATGAGTCACTGAGGGACATACATTCTGTTCAGTAGCATCTGGAAGACAAATTGTAAGGTTTGGTTGCTGGGTTGGTTTGTGACTGGCTGGGTTAAGTATGTTGGGACTTTGGAGGTCTTGAGAGCACTTGTAATTCATGCAATAATATGGTAGTCTTTGTTACATTGAAGAATTGGACAAAGTTGTTGGGTTAGGCTCTTTGTGGAAGATACGCTGAAAGATCACTTCACCAGAACAGAAGACAAGGGTAGGCTGCAGTCTACACTGGTGAGGAGAGTTACTCACACCAATAAGATCACAGGCCTATCATAGGTAAAGTAGAGGGATAGGACGTTTGATTTTAAGCTGTACTAACTTCCTTTTCTTTATTTTTTTTAGGCACCAATCGACAACGGTTCAAAAGTCACCAGCTACCTTTTAGAATGGGATGAGGTGGGTATCTTTTTATCCATCTGTTAAAATACCACTCATTTAAAAAAAAAAAAACCACCTCATTGACCAAGCGGCATCATACTTGTATTAAAGAAATATTGTGCATAAACAATAACTATATGAAGCATGGAAAAAAGTGGTAAGGCTCAATTGTAATCGCTGACTATTGAAAACCAAGGCAGAATAAAGTTAGTAGGTCTACACCTCTCATCGAAATTAATGCATCTCGTTTGAGTTTAAGAATGCTTCTCAAGTAACAAATAAGCTCGTCTTTCTTATCATTTCTGGCAATTTTGTTCCATGTGTCTATAACTATTCATCAGCCATCATCAGTTATAGTTTTTTGAATCTTTTGATGATACCCACAAGCCATCACAATTAAATTTGAATTTCAAATGGTAAGAAATCATGGTTATGGCTGAAGAAAAATATTCCTTTTTCTTTTCCCGAATTTGTCAACTCAATAGAGTTATTGTGACTCATTGAGTCAAAGTCAGTATCTCATTTTGTACTTTTTTTTTTCCTTTGGACAGTTCTTTCATGTAGCATTAGTTAAGAACTGTTCCGGAGTCTCTAGTCTATGAATCCATTGATGCCGCCATCTTGCGGCACGGATGGGGTGTGTTTGTTTTTATGTTCAGTCCCCTTGTGCTTTGTATTGATTATTATCAGGACCTAATTCCAGTGTGGTATGATGTTGATTGACGGATCCTCAGTTTGAAAAACAATTGCTTAAGAAAGCCTCGGTTTCTAATACATGCCATTCATTTTTAGCAATCTGGGTCTTGGCTCCATTTGGCCCTTTTTTGTTGCTCTGTGCTGTTTCCCCGTGATTATCTCAGTATCAGCGATTTTGCAAACAGCCTGGAGATTTTTTTGGCACAGGAAATAGCAGGTCTAGGAAGAAGAAGGTCATTCCATTGCAAATGCAAGATAACTAATATCCGTGGATTAAACTTTAGGGAGTAGAAAGATGGAGGAGATTGCAGATTTGGGCCAAAAAGAAAAAAAAAAATGAATCAGTTTTAAAATCTTGTCAAATGTGGAAAACCAAAGGCATTATTGTTGCCATTGCTGTTGTTGTTTGTTTGTTGTTATTTAATTAAATGTAAAATGATCATTGCCTAGTGGGATTTGCGAGATAGAATTTGACGTGTGAGAAGAACCTTCAGCACTTTAGGCAGAAGCTTATTTCCCCATCTGGATTACATCTGACCAGACCGGGTTCCAAGAAACCAAGAGACAATGATCTTTTGTTCTTAGGAACTCAGCAACGAGCTCAGGGCGTACAGGCTGTTTAAGAGTCGAGCTTGACCAGGATGCCTTACAAATAAGGCATTATTTTATGTAAGGTGGTCTGATTGAAAAATGAAACCGCCCAGACAGTCCCTGCTGAGAAAATGTTATAGGAGACAGAGCGAGTTGGGAATGAGCTCTGCTGGACTGTGAACACGTAATCAGTAGCATCTTCCCATTCCCCAAAGGATGAGTGAAATCCTAGCGAAGGCGAGCTTGCAGCTGCCTTTCAGATTTTCATTTTCTTTGCCCCAGCTTGTAGTTTGTCTTGTGCCCTGAAGTTTCACAGGATCTTTCTCTTTTCTGATTTTGAGAGTGGCTCAGTTTTACCACCGGATCCTCTGATGTGAGGTGTGCATCTCTCTTTGTGCTTGTGTGCAGAACAGGCATCGATTTATATCTCTTGTGTTTCCTGGGGCCATTTGGCCTCTGACTATGATTTCATGAGTTAACTGAGTTCATGGCGACTGGTGGAAGACTTGGATGGGAGACCTGCTAGGAAACCCCAGGTGTTACAGGAAATGGTGTTTGTGACTCAGTTGTTGGCCTTATTCCTTTTCAGTCAGTAATTGCAGTATCTTGGCAGGATAATGGAAAGAAGCAAGCAGATCCTGTCTCCTCAGTTGAAACGTATAAACGATGTCTACTGACCACTTCCAGTCACAAAGGTCCTAACACAGGTGGCCCGGGGTCCAATGCATGATGCCATCTTGGGTCATTGTTCTTTGACCTCCTTCTCTTCTGTAATTTTTTCTTTCCTATTTTTTTCCTTTTTTCTTTCCTTCCTTTCTTCCTAATTTCTTTGTTTCCCTCCCTTCCTTCCTTTCTTCCTATTTTTTCCTTTTTTCTTGCCCTGCTTCTCTTCCTTGCCTCTCTCTTTCCTTTTTCCTTTTTCTCTCCCCTCCCATCTTTCCCTCTCTCCTTTCTTTATTTGTTGGGCCATAGATACAGGGTGGGATGGGACTTCAGGTGTCAACTTAGTTCACAGTTGAGAAATGAACACCAATAGATTTTCTCACTGGGAGTTCCCTGCATGAGTAAAGCACTGGGTCTGAACCAGAAAGTGCCCTTTCATAGCGATCTTGTGATACCCAAATGGGATCTCGAACTCCTTCCCTTCCAGAGTCACCTTGTATGGGCTGTGAGGATCCAATGAGACAAGCCACTTTGCAAGCCATAAGATGCTAGCTATTAGCTCTTCTCACATACATAGCTTCAACTTATTTAGCACTTCAGACTTTGAAAAGCACTTTTAATTTTAAGAAAAAAAGCTCACATTGCTCTGGCTCTATTGGCCAAGAATATTGCTATCATCTTTTTAGGGTTTGCAGTCAAGTGACCATCCTGCATAGTCACAACATTGTGGAAAGTCTCCTTTTCCACAAGATACTCAATGAACTGTCATCTAAAATTCTAAATATTAGGCCACAACTGGCATGAGTGAGCTAGAGTCCCTCAAATGGACCATCTTGGCCATCCGTGAACCTTTGACTGCTGCCTTTGACTCATCTTTTTCCTCGGCATATACCATTTGTCCCAGGTCTCAGCCATGTGCCTTTTGGTAGCCCATCTCCTTGTCCCCTGGGCTTCCTTGCAGGGCTCTGGTGGGCTGTCAGAATTATTTCCTGTCCTGCAGTGTTCTGAGCCAGAAGGTATTTTTCCTGCAATTCCTCTGGGTGAATAGCAGCGTCGTTAAAGGCAGGATATAATTTTCAGGGCAGCTTCCAACTTGACGGGTTGCGTGAGTCATCACCACATTTTAATTTCCTTCTGGTCACAAACCCCGTGTTTACATCTCCGTCTCCCTCCTGATGCTAATGAGTGATAGTCCTATAGAGAGAAGGGTTGGAATGCTCCCATCAACTTCTCCTGCCTTCCTCTGGCTGGCTGTGCAGATGTCAGACATGGTGCTTATCAGCACAGAAAAGCCATATTTGCCAAACTGACATCGCTTTTCGTTTATTGATGAGTTTACTATCAAGAAAACGCCTGGGCTATGAGGAAGCAGCTTTGTGCCCTGTAGTATGTCGGGAGCCCAGTTAAAAGCTGAACGCTTGGGGAAAGAATCCAACATTTCGCCTTTCCAACCTGTCCAGAGTATTTCCTGTCTCACCTTCCACCTTTGTATGGGCTGATCCCCTAGGCCCAGAGTATTCTTCTCATCTGATCCTTTTGGGAGTCCTAACACCCCTCGAAACTCAATTCATTGGCTCTTTTGATTAATAACTCAGAAGCAGCTATGTAGTACTGTGGAAAGAGTGCTGGCCCTCGAATCAGGAGGGCCTGAGTTCAAATCCAGCCTAAGAAACTTACTTAGCTGTGTGACCTTGGACAAGTTCCTTAACCTTTTTTGCTTCCATTTATCATGTAGAGAGCCAGGGAAGGCAATGATAAACTACTCCAGTGTCTTTGCCAAGAAAACCCCAAAACAGGTCACAAAGAGTTGGACGCGACTGAAAATTAACTAAACTACAAGAACTAATAATTCCCCTCCAATACTTTTAACTTATTTCACATCTATTTTGAACTTATTTATCTGCGAACATCTTGTATCTTTCCCTGCTTCCCCCAGTCACCAAATGTCAGGGCAGGGTTTCATACATTGTAGGTCAATGAATGAATGTGTATGTGCCAAGAACTCTGCTAAGTGCTAGGGATGAAAAATGAGGCGGTTCCCCTTTCCAAGGACCTCACATTCTAATTAGGAGAGACAACACATATACAAAATGTCAGCCCCGGGACAGATTCCACTTCAATGGCAAGGCAGTTAGCATATGACAGTGCCAGGCCTTGCAGGGTATAGTGTTGGCAAGGCGGATGGTAAAGGCTAGAAGCCTCTGGGAGGCAGTGGCTAAGTAGATGGAGAGGCCTCTGTTTTACTAGGAAGACTTGTCATTGACTCTTAGCCCATCCAGAGGGTGTAAACAGTGATGGTCTTCTTCCCTGTGGGCTCAGGACCATGCCTTGGCCATGTACCCTGACAGATCTTGTCATGGATCTGCAGGATCTGCCCCCATGCCTGGCCCCAAGTCCTCACCTTCAGCCTGGTCAGTGGTTTCATCAGATATTACTGTCAGTCTCTTGGCCCATCATGAGCACTTCATGCCCACCTACATCGTCTGTGAAACATCTCTTCTCCCAGGTCCTGCCAATTCAAGCCGATGCCATTGCCGCTAAAACCAGGCAGAATAGGTGATGATAGGCCCCATAATTCCACCGTGGTGGATACTCCTGAGTTAGCCCCCTGAGTTAGGCAGTCTGGTGAGGATCCTGTCTGAGCTTATGGAGGGTGGGAGCATCTACCCCCAAGAAAAGCTCACATCTTCAGCTGTTAAAATGTCCAGAAGTGTAGTCTTCTCAAGACGCTCCTGTATGGAGTTTCCTAGTGAGACTTGTGAAGTTTCTAATGTATTGTTACTGACTGAGCAGAAACTTGTGCCTGGCACAAGTAGGTGCTTGATTGATAGGTGATTAGCATGTCTATTTTCACTTCAAGATAAAAGGTGGAATAAGTCAAGGTGAGGAATGAGATTTGAGGTTGAATAAGTCAAGGCATGGGTGGAAAGCAGATTCTAAGGGGAATCAACAATATTCAACAGGATTGCCAGGGGCTAAGTAGATGGTGTTAGTGGTGCCTTTGGGCTTTTTAGAGAGTTTGCTTTTCTCTTTACCAAGCACCCAGTTGTAAAATTTACAGAAACACTGAGAAGATGCTTTGTCTGAACCGGGACTAGTATATCACCTAAGGTCCTTCCTGAAGTGACTCAGTTATCCCCCAAAAGGACTTGAGCATTCTGGTTTCCTGTTGACTAATAGGAACAGTCAGCTGTTCTATAGAATGGACAAATATTGGAAATGGGGAACTCTCATTCAATGTTGATAGAACAAAGGTCAGCACAGTTAAATGGGTGTGGGTCACTGAGGCTATATCGCAGATGTGGGGCAGGAATCGGATGATTTTCCCAAGGTTACATGGCTGCTAGTTAGCCATGCCAGGATCTGAACCCACATTGTCTGACTCTAAATCCAGGGATCTTTCCTCCTCACTTTAGGCCCCCAAATTCCAGAGATCCTTCTTTCAGTTTTTTGTTTTGTTTTGTTTTTAGTGAGGTGGTTGGGGCTAAGTGACTTGCCCAGGGTCACACAGCTAGTAAGTGTTAAGTGTCTGAGGCCGGATTTGAACTCAGGTACTCCTGACTCTAGGGCCGGTGCTCTATCCACTGCGCCACCTCGCTGCCCTCTTCTTTCAGTTTTGTTAAGCTTTTCCATCAGGGACAAAGCAAGATAATTCATGAACTTAGTCTTCAGGAACTGGAGAAAAGAAGCTCAGAGGACTGGGGAAAGGTGAATTAGACAGGGTAAGCTGCCTTCGAGTATCAGTGGTTTTCACATGGAAGAAAGCTTACACTTGGTATATTTGGCCCCCTGAGTCTAAACTAGAAGTGCCGGATGAAAGAGATTAAGAGGCAAATTTAGATTTGATATCAGGGAAAACTTCCTAGCCACCCGCAAATGGAATGAGCTCCTCGGGAGATGTTGGGGATCTAAGAGAAATCGAAACGACCGTTCGTGTGGTAGGTCACAGGGGGCATTCTTGGTCAGGTGCCAGCTGGACTAGTTGGCCTCTAAGATCCCCTCCACTTGTGGGACTCTGCCCTGAAGATTGTGTCCATGTACAGTACAAGAAAAATGAATCTATCACTTGCCAGGACTCCTATTGATTAAACCTAACTGTCACAGAGGTGCTGAGCAGAGTAGACATACCAAGAGGGTTGGGTTTGCCCACAGTGGCTGGTGAAGAGGTGCCCGCTGCTTTGCTGTGGAAGACCTCAGCCCCTGCCTACCCATTTCAGCAGTGAAACCTTCTAGGTCTACCACAAGAAACTGGTACTCAGCTCTGGAGAGGCAAAATTATAGACCCCCCCCCCTCCCATTGTGATCTGTTCTCCATGATTTAAGAACTCAGATGTTTACTGTGGCTGCCACTTCCCACCTCAGGCCCAGCTAAGCCGCTGAAGCAGACCTGTGGCCCATTTTTACAATTTTAAAATAGCTCATCTGAGCAACAGAGAAAAGCCTGTCTCAGCCTAATGCAATATGCAAATTCCTTTTCCTGGGTTTCAAATCATGCTTTGTTACCTTGAACAGATAGAAAACAGGTTGGTTCATATCTTCCTCTCCCCAGATGTCCTCCCTTCTTTGCAGACAAACACATTTGTCTCTTGTAACCAGATGTGGATCTGCCCCCATCAGGATGTTGGGCCTACCTGCTCCCAGGGACTGATTTTTCTTAAACCTTGTCTGGAAGATTTAACTTCTCTTTTGGGAGATGTGAAGGTCTGACACAATTCTATATACTAATCACTCTGGCTGGGGTGTCTTTCCTACAGAAATAAACTGCAGAAGGCTCATGGTATTTGGAAGGCATATGTTTTTGTTTGTTTCTTTCTTTAAATTACTGATGTCTTTTATTTTTACATTACCATCATTTACATATACCATCAGTATATTAATGTGTCCCTTTATCCTATCGCCATACAGAGAGCTA
This sequence comes from Dromiciops gliroides, assembly GCF_019393635.1. Classification (NCBI taxonomy): domain Eukaryota; kingdom Metazoa; phylum Chordata; class Mammalia; order Microbiotheria; family Microbiotheriidae; genus Dromiciops; species Dromiciops gliroides. The sequence goes on from NC_057863.1 coordinate 33,660,549, forward strand.
GTTGGGCTTTACGACAAAGAAAAGGGGGGAAAAGAGTCTTCTTTTATAAGAAGAAGAAATAAAATCACTTAAGCTATAATAAACTCCAAGTGCCACATTATTTTACTATTTTAAGGTTCCTTACCCTTCGTCCCCCATCCCTCATAGGAGGAGGGTAGATGGGCCCATTCTCAGACTTCTTCTTTGGGACCAAACTTGGTCATTATGAACCTAGACCATCTACCCAAAGATTTTCTCTGGTCTTGTCACCTTCCCCTTTCCGTGTCCCCGAGACATCCAAGGTGAACTGTTGCCGTTGTCCATTGTCCAGCCAGGCATAAGACCTGGACTTTCAGTGAGTCAAAACTCCTGCTTATGGGGCATTATCACTGCCTGGTATCGATTTCATTAAATCATTGGGTTTTGAGTGTGAAAGGCCAATTGGATGTACTTAACCCTTCAAGGGTAGAGAGGTAGAGAAATAAAAGAATGGATGATATATAGATAGATAGATACATACATGGATGGATGGATGGATGAAAGGATGAAAGGATGGATGGATAGATAGATAAAATTTAATATAGATAGGTAAGTAGATGTGATACGTGTGTTCTGACCCTAATTGGACCCAGCTGAAATCTCCAGTTGATTGAAGGAGTTAGGGGAGGATTTTTGAACTGGGAATTGTCCAGCGTTCCTTGCCTATTCCCTCTAGCTTGAGAACAGACAACATGGAAGCAAAACCGCTCAGTAACATGCAGATGCAAACCCCTCACCTCATCCCCCTGCCCACCATTTACACATTCATCTTGTTGGCCACCCTGGAACTCAGAAGGAAAACAAAGACCAGGGTGGGAGGAATGAGTGTGGGTTTGCATTGGAGAATTTCTGAAACCACCCAGACTGTGGAGTGTCACATCTCTCTAACACCCTGCTCCCCACCCCGGCCGCCATGGGCCCCTTCTTATGTCTACTTATCACGAAGAAATACATGCTTATTTGACTTGTGAAGCCAACATGTGTCTTTGATGATGCCTGGGGTCTGCTCGTGCGGGAACAGCTTCTAAATATAGACCCACTAGCAGACGAAACCTCTTGGCTCTGAGTACCGTTCAGCTGGCGGCCACGGCCTTATTTTTTATTTCAATTAACGTGACTGTTTCTGACAGACAAGTTGATCTGGGCTGTTGCCTAAACACCAAGCCGTCTGCAGATCCTTGGCCAGTATGTGTGGATCGGGCAGGGCCTTCAGAAGGGCGCCCAGGTCAGGAGATAGCCATGGGTGTTTGCACCCTCTTCCCTGAATACCCTGTGTATCCATGACTGGTTACAAGATTCATTGAGGTGTCCAGGTGGTAGAGTGGGTAGAATACTGAACTTGGAAACAGAAACGTATGAGTAAATCTTGATTCAGATGCTTCCTACCTCTGTGACCAGCTCTGGATAAGGCATTTAGCCTTCCTGAGCCTTGTTTGCTCATCTGTGAAATGGGGATACTAGAACCTACCTTGGAGTTGTTGGGAGGGCCATGTGAGAGAATATGAAACACTCGGCAAACCTTATTCCTGAGTACACAATGTATAACTCTATCAGAACCTGAAAGAGCCTGGGAAAATAGTGAGAAAGGCCAGGCTAGACCAATATCTGGAGGAGGGAAAGGGTGTTAGGCTTGGGAATCAGGAGAGATCTGAGTTACCATCCCAATTCCACCCCCTGGTGACTGTGGACTTGATCCCTTAGGCTCCCTGGGCCTCTGTCTTCTTGTTTGTAAAATAGGGTGGTGCTACCTGTATGTAGTACCTGCCACCTGGAGTTATAAAGGTAAAACAAAGTCATCTGTGAGGTATCTTTGAGGGGTCTCTGCTCCCACTGATACCACTCTGTCCTCCAGCGATGAAGGCCAGCACACAATCCTGTGTGACTGCTATCTACGTCTTCCCTTCATTCCATCACTGATTGGGGGAAAAGAGGGAGAAGAGCCTATTATTCATGTCGATGACCTTTCTCTCAAGCTCCTGGCATTGTGGAGATGCCTGGCCAATCCATTATCCTGCTCTGGGACCGGCCCATCTGCTTTTTGGTTATCTACTTCATGCTACTAAACATTTCTCTGATAACATCCTTCACAATTTTTCTTCTTTTTAATTATGTGCAGTGAGTTGGAGCCAACTCACACCCATGTCGTTCCTCTCCAGTACTCAATGGGAACATCTCAAGCACCTTAATGTGCTTGAGAAATGTCAAGTTGTGGTGGTAGGTGGTGGTGGTGACGATGGTGACAAAGATGACAACATATCCCAACAAAATACAGAGGTGTCTTACATCTGCCTTCAGGACTAGAGTAACTTGTTCTCATTTTTCATGCTGGGACTAATGCAGCTAAAAATCAGAAAATAGAATCACTTACAATCCATTAATGCAAGAATGATTATAAATACCAGCCAGCCTCATTCATTAGTGCCAACAGTGTTGGAAACACCAACCATTCTAGGCTTATTATTGCCAGTGCAATGGGAAATGCCAGCCAGATCAACAGAGGACCAGGCAATCTGTAGAGTCACTCCTGGCAGTAAAAACGCAAATGGGGAGGGAAGGTCATAATGATTAATTAGTGTTTTGTATCTATTTCATGTGTGAGGATTGGATGTTTGTTCATTACGGTCCATATGCAGAGAACAGCCCATTTAGGATAGGTTCAGCCATCCCATAAGCTGAACCTGTCCATGTGCCAGGGAAACCTTCCTCTAGATTTAAAATTAATAAAGCTGGAACTTAATGATCATTTTAATGAGTTATAATGCTTCTAAACTGTTGTTGCCTAAGCTTCCTGTGCTTTCTTTGCACAGGCTGGGCCCAGTAGCTAGAAGGCCCTCCCTCCTAACCCCCACCTCTTAAATCCTCAGCTTTATTCAGGGTCCTCTTCCCTCCCCCTTCCCTAGGAAGTCTCTTAATCTTCTTAGTTTGAGTCGTCTTCCCTCCTGAAATGATCTTGTATTTATATCTCTATATATTGTATCATCCCAGCAGAATCTAAGCCTCTTTGAATCCCTGGCTCTTTTTACATACTACTAAGTACTTAATACATCCTTATTCCTTTGAATAGAGTGCATGAAAATGCATTTTCTTTTCTTTAAGTTTTTTGTTTTTAAATTCTTAACAAATTGAAATAACAGGCGCATTTCCATATTCAGTAGAATAGTCACCAAGCATTTATGAACTGCCTACTGTGTGCTGAGTAAGAGATGCCTACACAAAGAAAGGCGAACCCACTACTAAGATATAGCAGATTTTCGACCTCCGTTGGTTGGGAGAGGAGCAGAATCCACATCATCACAAATTGGAGAATTTGTGATTAAGAAAGTATCTTGGGCAGCCACTGAGACCAGCCTGTAGGCCAAAGGAATCCCCACTGTGACCTGCCAGGCGAGTAGAATCCTTAAAGGTAGTAAAGATACATTGGGTCCCAGCGTGTGAAAGTTCATCCCCTTTGTTCATCATAAGATCATGGTTTTAAAGTTGGAAGAGACCCCAGAGGTCATTGAGTCTAACTGCCTCAGTTTACAGTCGAGAAAACTCAGGCCCAGAAGTTGCAACCTGCCCAGGGTCCCCCAGCTAGGAAGTGTCCGAGACAGAATTTGAACCTGGATCTTTGTGACTTTAAGTCCAATACTCCACGTTTTAGGGAGAAGTGAAATTAAACTATCCCTGGCACGTAGCTTTAAAATTTTTTCGAAGCAGAGCTTCTTAACTGGGGTTTTCTGAATTTGATTGCTTTTTGTTGTTGTTGTTTTAATATTTTGACTTCTCGTTGCTGTTCACTTGTGTCTGACTCATCACCCCGTGAACCATACTTTCCATGGTTTTTTGTTTGTTTGGTTTGATTTAGGTTTTTTCGCAAAGATAATGGAATAGTTTGCCATTTTCTTCTCTAATGGATTAGAGCAGATAAAAGGTTAAATGACTCGTCCAGGGTCACACAGCTAGAAAATGTCTGAGGCTGGATTTGAACTCAGGTCTTCCTGATTCCAGGCCCAGCACTCTACCCCCTGAGCTACCTAGCTGCCTCTTTGATAGCCATGTTTCCACATACATAGTTTCATTTTTAATTGTCAATTTATCTTCTGCATTTACAAGCATGATTCTGAAAAGGGGATCTATAGGCTTCACTCTCCTGCCAGAAGGATCTATTTTAACAAAAAGGCTAAGAGGACCCCTGCTCTATAGGACTCATCCTGAGGTCAATTCTGAGTCTTAAAACGTTTCAAGGTTTCTAAACCATATGATTAAGTATCTGTATCCCAGCAGCCTACAGTGTGATCAATCTTTATTGGCCATGATTCTGGGCTCTTTCTCAGCCTGTCCATTTGTTTTGCCTTTTAAGAAAGGTCCTCATGACAATGGATGGGTTTTCAGGAATAAAGTCCAGTTATCCTCAGCAGAGTCCCTTATCCAGGCAGTTGTGAATGTTTATACCTGCTCGTCTCACTTGTGGACTGGCAGTGTTGTAAAACACAAGGGTGGAAAGAAAGATAGACAAAATTGGGGAGTCAGGTATCCAAACCCAAGGAAGTTTCCAAAGACATGGGCTGGAGTACCTTTGGGAGATTACAGTGACCACCCCCCCGCCCCCCATCTATTCTGTGAAACCATGGTCCATTCTTTTAATCCCAGTATTCTCCCTGTGTTATAGTGTGGCTATTAATTAGGTTAGTGAATGCTATGATCACCAAAGAATTAAGAGTATCCCTCAGGGGCAGCTAATCACCGGCCCTGGAGTCTGGAGTACCTGAGTTCAAATCCGGCCTCAGACACTTAACACTTACTAGCTGTGTGACCCTGGGCAAGTCACTTAACCCCAATTGCCTCACTAAAAAAAAAAAAAAGAGTATCGCTCTTGGCAAGGGAGGGTGCATAATGTATGTGAACACACTATAGCACATTCCAAACAAGGACCTAGGAAGACAAACCAAAGTAAAGGACATAATTAATATCTGATAGAAAAAGAGGCTGGGGTGATCGCATGGTTTGAGTGATGAATAACCACTGGACAACTCACAGGCTGCCCAGGTTTCCTTGTGTGAGAGAATATTCTCAAGAAGAAAAGCCTTGCAATCAGACTAGAAGAAAGCACATCACTGTTTCTTGTTGCTACCTTCATTTCTCTTCTAAACGTGTTGAGCAAAAAAGGAGAAAATCTGTATTTATTGGTACAGGTTGGGGAGCAGACTCGATGGGCAGCTGCAGTGGTCTAATCACGCTCGACTAGCTGACACCCATCTAGTCTTCTGCACATTTAACAGATGTGAGATATGGCTTGGCCCACTCCATTAGCGACAATGAAATGGAAACTATGACATATACATTTCTCCTGCCAATTAATCTTTCTACCTCAGTAGTTACATCTCTACAATGAGGCTCCAATTTCTACCCGCCTCAAGTAATTCTCAGGAATTCAACAGTGTTAAGGGGGAGAGGGTTCCATGACTTTTCTTATTCAGTACCTGAATTTTATTTTTAAAAGATCAAATGGTTTGGAGTAGAAAAGAATCAAAAGATGGTGCTTGTGCAATAAAGTCATGGAAATTATGTCCTTCAAGCATTGTTGATGCTTATCATTTATTCAGCAATTTCATTTTAAGAGATGAAATAAGAAATGCGTAGTGCATCAGTCCCCTGGGAAGAAAGGGTTAGATGGAAGACATCACTTGTCACCACCCATATCAGGTCTCTAGCAGGTTACTAGGTGACTATCTGTCTGCCAGAAACTGCCTTCAGCTAGGAAGATGAGGGCTATTAGTTGTTTCCTACAAAGGACCCCTTTGATGCCAGATTGAGTTTCGCCTGTGTGTATTTCATATTATTTGTAAATTTCCCCTCTCTCATCCTGAGGTCCAGCAATTCTTTCGCTTCATGCTTCTCACACATGCATTTTCTTTACCATTACCTTGAAAAAATAGCCAGTGGCTCCAGTAAATTTTCCCCAGACAACCCATTTTTTCCTCTTCCCCTTCAAAGCACGTCAGACCCACCAGTCCCAGAGAGATCTCTACAGTACTTTGCAACTCACATCTTGAGAAATTGGCCTACTGGATCTTACTAGTTCTGTTGACAGTCTGCGGGCCAAGGGCATCCTAGAAAATGAATGCTTTTATGTAGTTTAACAGCATGTAGGATTTGGTATCGTTGGCCTAGAAGAGTCAGAGACTGGGTTTATCTTGTGAATGGACTAGGTGTTAGAAAAGAAAAGAAAATTTTAGCAATATTGAGACCTGGAAACTGATGAGAGACATCTAAATATCCATTGCAACCAAAAGCATGCTAGGACAGACTCACAGAATCTCCAAGTTGGAAAAGTCGTCTAGACCATGCCAGAATCCTAGACCCGGCCATCCTTGAACCCCCTGTCTGACATCCCTAAGAAATGCTCATATAGCCTTCTTGTGGGTTGGTTTTTTTGTTGTTGTTTTTTTGGTGAGGCAATTGGGGTTAAGTGACTTGCCCAGGGTCACACAGCTAATAAGTATCAAATGTCTGAGGCCGGATTTGAACTCAGGTTCTCCTGACTCCAGGGCCGGTGCTCTATCCACTGCACCACCTAGCTGCCCTCATATGGCCTTCTTAGAAGCCATCTGCTCCACCGAGTCACATCTCAGTAATGCTGTGTCGATGTTCCAGAAATTCTTCCTACATGTGCCATCTTGTCTCCATTTCCTGGCTTCATTCAGATCCCACCCAAAGCCCTCCCTTCTTCAATAAGCCTTTGCTGGTCCTCAGCCTTAGTGCTTTCTCTCTGACATTATCTCCATTTTATCCAGAGTTGTTTGCATGTTGTCCCCTTACCCATAATACTCCATTATACAGTGAACATCTTAAGAGCAGGGACAGGGTTTGGGAGTGGGCTTTTCTTCTCTTTCTTTGTCTCCCCAACACTCAGCACAGAGCCTGGCACATCACAATCACTTAATATTTTGTGGGGCAGTGAGGGTTAAGTGACTTGCCCAGGGTCACACAGCTAGTAAGTGTCAAGTGTTTGAGGCTGGATTTGAACTCAGGTCCTCCTGAATCCAGGACCAGTGCTTTATCCACTGTGCCACCTAGCTGCCCCTCAGCTCCTTCTTTTACCAACCATAAGACCCTATACTGGTTTAAAAATGGCACTAGTAAAACATCTACCTCATAGGGTTGTTATGAAGACTTTTTTTAATCTTGAAGCACTCTAGAAACGATCATTTTGAAATTTAGAAATTTCATGATCATCCAGAGAGTGATCCTTTCAGTCCCATGTTGTGATTTCGTCCCTGTGGGTAATTCAGGGTCTGATGACTACTTCCAGCAAAGATGATAGTTGTTCCTTGATTTCCACTGGTGTTAAGACCTCTTGATGAGAGGACTTCCTCTGCTTACACACTGACTGTCCAGAGATTTGTCCAGGGCTATACTAGTCATATGTTGGAGTCAGGAATTGAACCCAAGACTTACTGTCTTTGAGACCAGCTTTCTATCCAGTAAGCTATCCTGTCCGTTGAGGTAGTATTTTTGTTGTCTTTCCAGATAAAATGTTAGTTCTTTGAGGAGTTGGAGAGAGGGGATATCCCTAGTACCTTGCATATAAATACTTGATAAGTGCTTGTTGATCGATTCTCATATTTTTTGATAGAGTTCAGATAAAAATGGCTCTGAGACTATCTGGGTATTTTTCTCTTATATTCATTGTTTTGGGAAGCAGCCTGGTGTAGGGTAGAGAGAGTTTGCCGCTGTGCCAAGACACCTTGGGTTCAAATCCTAGCTTTAGTACATATAGATTGTGTGACCTTATACAAATCACTTAATTTCACAATACTGTAGGCAGCCCTCAAGATTATGGTCTTAGAGGTGCCAGCCAGCACTGATAGAAGGAAGTCCTCATCTAGGAGTTCTCTGCACCAATGAGATCCCAGTTCTAGTCCCTATCCCCTACTTAATGTCCTTCAGACTGTTGCACATGTGGGCAAAATGTCTACTTTTTGTCATTGAATAAAAGTATTGGAAGTTATTGCATCTTTTCTAGATCATTGTAGACATCTTTGGGACAAGTCCATTAGCAGAGTGGGGAACCTGCTACAGTTTGAAATGAAATCAGAATGCATCAACCTTCTTGGACAGGGCAATCACATATTGGATGCAGTTAGGAAATTTGCAGTGTTGAAACCAATCAAGATATTGGATACATTTATGTAAATTTGTGATGTTCAAACCAATCAGATATTGGATGTAGTTATACACATTTGCAATGTTCAAACCAATCAGATCTTGAATGCAGTTATGCAGATTTGCAATATCTAAACCAATCAGATCTTGGATGTAGTTATACACATTTGCAGTGTTTAAACCAATCAGATCTTGGATCTAGTTATGCACATTTGCAGAATCTGAGCCTTTTTTCTATGAATGAATTGGTCCATAACGTTCCAGGTTGGCACCAAGCATGAGGCTATCAGTGATCATCTAAGAGTAGGCTATCTCATCTCAGACAAGTTTTAAAAACTCTGCCTTGCACTGATAACCTATTCCTCAGTGCTGAGCATCATGCCTGATACATAGTAGGTCCTTACTAAATACCAATTGATCAACTGATATTGAGTGATGCAGGAATGCTTTCTTTAGGCTATAGCTTTCCTGTAGTGGCTTCCATTTTTGTAGGCCGCTAAGATTTACAAAGCACTTTTCAGACATTATGTCATTTAAGCCTCACACTGACCTTGGGAGGGAGGTGCTCAGGTTTATCCCATTTTATAGGAGTATCATAGACTTGCCCAGGGTCACAGAGCTAGTGTCTGTGGCAGGATTTGAACCCTGCCTTCCCTACTCCAGGCGCAGCCATTTTATCTGCCTTGCCCTGTAACCGTAGAGATGGTAGGATTTATAGAATGTGATGAAAAGCATTCAGTTCAATTCAAAGAAGCATTTATTAGGCATCTTTTTAAATTTTATTTATTTTTTTGGTGAAGCAATTGGGGTTAAGTGACTTGCCCAGGGTCACACAGCTAGTAAGTGTTAAGTGTCTGAGGCCGGATTTGAACTCAGGTACTCCCGACTCCAGGGCCGGTGTTCTATCCACTGTGCCACTGAGCTGCCCCTTATTAGGCATCTTTTTCATGTGTGCTCTGCTAGACACGGGGCATTCAATGATAAACATTAAATAACCCCTGTCCTTTAGGAGATGACAATTTAGGGACATGGGGATGGAAAGAGAGGTGATTGCTTGTACAGAAAAATAAATATCAAATACATGCAGAGTTTATGTAAATTTCAAAATTGAGGGGAGAGAATTAGGTGAAAATACTACCAGGGGGCAAGGAGGAGGGGATTTGTAGGAGGTCCCGCCTGAACAGTTCATTTGGTGGGAATTGGTTTAGCACCCATAACGTGCCAGACACCATACAAAGACAAAAATGAAACTGCCCCTGCGTGCAAGAAACTTATATACTATTGAGCAGAACTGAGACATATGGAAAAATGGGTCTACCAAGAACTAGACCTGAGGATTCTTGGGTATCCTTTGTTGTCATTTTTTGGATTGAACTTGGCTCTTCATTCCCCAGGGATTTTTTATCTCTTCACCCTAGGGACCTAAGCCTTTGAACAGGGGGTGTGTTCTGTTTGTTTCGGGTTTTGAATTAGATCTGCATTTCCCATATTGGGGCTTGGATGTCAGACATAGGCTAAGACAAATATTCAGAGAATTAGGGTTTCTCTTGGGCCTTTCTTAATGTCTTGAGAACTTCCGATGTGTTGTTTGCAGGAGAGCCTACTGTATGGCTGTGGTCCACTGGACCAGCCTAAATGCTTGGGATTCCTTTTTATTTATTGAAAGGAATGTTGAAGGTCTTGGGAGGCTGCCAAGTTAACTTTAGGGCTAAGGTTTGAAGTCCCAAAGTGGATTTCCTTTCAGTAGTCTCTTGTGGTTTTCCTACTCTGTGGAACATAGATAAAATAACATGGATTATAGGGAGGAAGTGGTTGCTACAGCATACTGTCACTTGGCATGTGAATTTGAAGCCAGCTCATCTCAGGGCCTCAGAGGACCCTAATTAACAGGTCTCTTGTAAAGATCAAATAAAGTGCTTGGTGTGAATGGATTTGGTGCATTCCCTTCATTTATTATTATGTTTTTCTTTTCTTTTATCATGAACTTAACTATAACCTCCCATTTTACAGATGAAGATGTGGCCCAAAGAGGTAACATTGGTGGCTCGTTGGATAGAATGTTAGAGTCAGAAGGACCTGAATTCAAATCTTGCCTGAAACATATAACTAACTAGCTGTATGACTCTGAACTCCCTTAAAACTCCTCTTAGCCTCATCCGTAAAATGGGAATAGCAATGATTTATTATTGAGGATCAAATGAGATGATAATATATGTAAGGTGCATTACAAACTTTAAAGTTCTATAAATACTAGCAATGATGTTGTCCAAGCTTTGGCCAGACAATGTTGAAGAAGAGCAAAAACCACATTTTCAGAGCTGCCATTATGTGAAAAGAAAGGTTTGATTATAGAGGACATCTATGGCACATAACTTGGTTTTTTCCCAGCACTGACGTCCTTCATGCAAAACGAAGAAAGGAAATGAATCCTTACAAAAACTAACGCTGGCATACTTTGTGTGTGTGTGTGTGTTTTCTCCCACTTGTAGGGGAAAAGGAACAGTGGCTTCAGAGAGTGCTATTTTGGGAGCCAGAAGCATTGCAAGTTGACCAAGCTCTGTCCGGCAATGGGATATACATTCAGGCTGGCCGCTCGCAATGACATTGGCACCAGGTAATGTTGCCTCCCAGGTTTGTTTTTTTTTCTTTTGTTTTTGGTGAGGCAATTGGGATTAAGTGCGTTGCCCAGGGTCACACAGCTAGTGTCAAGTGTCTGAGGCTGGACTTGAACTCAGGTCCTCCTGACTCCAGGGCCAATGCTCTATCCACTGTGCCACCTAGCTGCCCCTCAGCTGGCCTTCGAGCATGTACTCAAATATAGGGTCGGGGAATCCTAGATCTAGGGCTAAAGGGGATTTTTGTTCCTTGAGTCCAGTTCTGTCATTTTACACTTGAGAAAACTGGGAGCCAGAGAGGTTTAAATATCTTACCCAAAGTTACACAGAAGTTGGCAGAGCTGGAATTTGAACCAAGGTCCTTTGATGCCAAATCTGACACTCTTTGTACTGTGACAATTTCCTTGTATCTGTATGAAGAACTAAAATGGGAATATTTCAATGGAAGAGTGAGAGGAGTGGTCCTCTTATGAGGTGTTAAGCTCTGCTCTGTGGGTTCTTCCTAATGCTACCAGAATACATCTGTTCTGTGAAAATGCCACTAGGGACCTTTGTGCACCAAGACAAACAATAAATAGTTAACAGTCCAGGATTTTAAAGTAATCCCAGCCTTTTGCTTTATTTTTTTAAAGTGATGTGCTTCTGTCTCCTTTCACCACCTAAAGAAGCTTTTCCTGCACTTTCCTTTTTCAGTGATGTGTAGGTGGAGAAGGGGAGGGGATGCTAAGCCAGCCGTTGTTAGCAAGCCCATGATCAGCCTCAGGACAGCTCTGAGCCGAAGCCGACAGCCTCAGTTGGCCAGAATGCTCCAGAAATGTATTGTCCTAAATGAATCATGAATGAGCCTGGGAGCCCTTTTTGTGAATTTCAGCAGTTGTTACTGACAGCAATGCATATGGTCACTTTCCAGCCTTAGTCATCACAGTAAGGCAAACGTGGCTGTTCCTTTCATGATTGTGAACTCCGTAAGGACCAGGGCTGACTTTCTGCCTCTTCTTGCATCCCTAGCACTAAATGTTGATTGGCTGGCTGACAGATTGGGATGCACATCCATGGACCAGTGTGGACTAGCCCTCAAGGCACACCCTAGCAGGTGCATTTTTAGGGAACCCCGTGCTACCAGTTTTTGTGTGTGATTTGCCCCACGTTGGCATAAATCGGGGGTTATTCTTTTTTTATGTCTTGGACCCCTTTGGCAATACAGTCAAGACTGTGTACCCCCCTTTCAGAATGAATGTTTTAAAGGATTATAGGGGGCAGCTAGGTGGCTCAGTGGATAAAGCACTGGCCCTGGATTCAGGAGGACCTGAGTTCAAATCCAGCCTCAGACACTTGACACTTACTAGCTATGTGACCCTGGGCAAGTCACTTAACCCTCATTGCCCTGCCCAAAAGGAAAAAAAAAGGATTATAAAGGAAATCTATGACAATGATCATAATATTTTTTAAAATACATTCACAGACTCCGGGTTACATACCCCTGCCCTAGACAAGCATAGATTTTGAGCTAGAAGGGAACTCACAGGCCATCCAGTCTTCATTTTATAGTCGAGGTAACTGTGGTCCAGACAGGTCCCCCAGATAGTGGCAGAGCTGGGCTTTGACCGAAGCCCCTTGCCTCCAAAGCCAGCCTTGTGACTCAGCCCTGCTCCACACAGCCTCCAGAGTACTGGGTGGTGAGGAGAGATTCCAGGACAAGAACAGTAAGGCACAGAGGCAACTGTGCATCCTAGAGTTATTAGGGATCTTTGGAGTGTCTGGTCTAACCTCCTCATTTTATAGAAGAGAAAACAGGGTCCTAGAAGGGGATAGTGATATCCCTGAGGTGTCACAGGTATTAAGTAGCAAAGGTAGGATTCAGGCTCCAATTCCCTTCTTTCTTTTTTCATTGCACTCCATTGCCTCTCAATTTAGGCTGGAGGTAAGAAACAAAAGAAACAGGTGACTGGATGGCTCAGTGATAGAGGGCTGGGCCTGGAGTGAGAAAAACAGACCTGAGTTCAAATCTAGTATCAGATAGTTACTAGTGGTGTGACCCTGGGCAAGTCATTTAACCTCTATTTGCCTTAATTTCACTGAAGAAGGAACAGCAAGCCACTCCAGTATCTTTGCCAAGAAAACTACACACACAGTATTGGCATGCTATGTCCTTGGGGTCTTAAGAGTTGGACACAACTGAGCACCCGAAAACAACAAGAAACAAACTCCTAACAGTGACAGCAGTGCAGAAGAGGCCAGAGCTGGATTGGGGGGTCAGGGGTCCTCATACAAAGGCTGCTTTGAGGGGTTGTCCTTGATGGCCGCTGAGGTTTCTTCTAGACCTGAAATTCTGTACTTGTGAATTTACGGTCTGTATATTCATGTAAATTTGGACTATGTTCATCTCGGTGGTTTCTATGGACAGTTGAAAAATGTAATCCACGGGTGGGTGAGACGTCTAGTGAGTCTCCCAGCAGGTTTGTGTGTTCAATCGTTGTCGAGCAACAAGAGGCACATTTTGTTGGAACAGACGCAGGATCAAAATAACAAGGTTTGCTGCGTATATGAATTCTGTGAAGTAGCTCCCATTTTTTCTAGAGATCCACAGCCCCCGCAGGGGACTCTGGTGGTGTTTGCTTGTCGTCTCCCCGCTTCGAATGTAAGCTTCTTGAAAGTGGAGGTGGCCTTCTTTGCATCTCATCAGAATGCCCCCATTATCCCCGCCTCCGTCCCCCCAACCTGCTGTCTGTCTTCCTCCCAGGAGGAACGGTCTCCTCTGGTGAACCTCCTCAGCTGGGCACCTGCTCACCCCTCACCCAGCTCATTCCCTCATGCCAGGCCCCTGGCTCATGGTGTCTCCTTCCTCCACAGTGGCTACAGCCAGGAGATAATATACTACACCTCTGGAACCATCCCTCAGACGCCCTCTGCCCCAAGGCTCGTTCGAGCGGGAGTCACGTGGATCACACTGCTGTGGAACAAGCCAGAAGGCTGCACGGCAGAGGAGGTTATTACCTACACCTTGGAGATCCAGGAGGATGATCACGTAAGTTCTAGCGTCTCTAGCCATCTCCTTGGAGGGATGCTTGCCATGGAACAGCACACATTCCTCCATTTTGGAGTTCAAGTCACCCTGGGCCATTATCACATCCACCCCCCTCATTTTAGAGGGGAGGAAACTGAAGGGATTGGGGTCAGGCTCTCACGTGGCTAGTTTCTAAGTCAGGACTTGAACCCAGGTCTTTCTGACTTTAAGTCAAGTGTCTTCCCCCACTACACCTAACTTCAGAGGAGACATGGAGAGAAAATTTCTAGTCAGATATTCCCCAATCTCCATCTATCCTCCAGTTTCTTGCAAACCCTGCCAACAGTTAGTTACATAGGTTAACACAGCTTCTCATCCAGAGAGGTTTACAATCAGACTCTTTTATTCTTTTTTTTTTTTTTTTTGGTGAGGCAGTTGGGTTTAAGTGACTTGCCCAGGGTCACACAGCTAGTAAGTGTTAAGTGTCTGAGGTCGTATTTGAACCCAGGTACTCCTGAATCCAGGGCCAGTGCTGTATCCACTGCACCATCTAGCTGCCCCTGAATCAGACTCTTTTAAAAATTTTATTGATATATTTTGTTTTTCCATCCCCTTTATTTGTGATCACATCCCTTCCAAATAACCTATTCCTGAGAGAGAGAAGAAAAAGAAAAAGGGGAGGGAAAGAAAGATTGAGAGAGCAAACAAAGAGAGGGGAGAGGGAATTCAGCAAAACCGACCCAATTTAAGAGTGTTTTCTAAACCCAAAGTCCCCCACCATGACCTCTGCAAAAAAAAAAAAAGAGAGTTGTATTTTCTCTCTTCTTGGAGGACTGTGTTTCTTAATGAATCCAAATAAACTTAAAGACAGTTTGGGTCTATCAAAAAATCAGTGTTAACACTTACTAGCTGTGTGACCCTAGGCAAGTCACTTAACCCCAATTGCCTCACCAAAAAAAAAAATGTTTATCTCGAGTTGTTGTTTTCTGGTCTTTTGCTTCATGTCAAAAGCCTGGCTCATGGTAGTAACCCAGATGTATTTATCATCTTCTTTTCCTTCTATTGAAATCCTTCCTAGGCTGTTAGGCTGTAGTAAGCTTTAGAAGTGTAAAGGACCTCATAGGTCACCTATTTCATCCTCCTCATTTTTACACTGCGGCCTAATGTGATCATAGCATCAACAAAGTTGAAGGGACCTCAGTGGTCCAACCCACTATGACATGCCTGATAAGTGACTTTCCCCAAGTCCTCTATGAAAAAAAGTAACTGAGTCAAGATTTGAACCCAGGTCTTTGAATTCTAAATTCAGTGCTCTTTTCCTTGAACCAAATTGCCTCTAATAGCGGCTCAGTTCTTCATTCCTCAGGGTTCCCACCATTGCTATAGGGTCAGCCCAGAAGGGTCCTCTGTAGCAAAGTAATAGACTACCTTTCCCCACTGCATTATAAGAAGAAAAGAGGAAAAAAAAGAGAAGAGAAGGGTCTTACCATCATCAAGCTGGTTAACCCTAGCTTGGTACCCTGCCTTTACAAAGCGGCTGAGCAGACCAAAAAGAAATTTTCTGTTGGCAGAAACCCCCCCCAGAGCTTACTACTGGGGGCCTCCCAATGTAACCATTTCTTTAAGTTCCTGACACGTGTTGCCAGACCTCGAATTCACTGTTGAGAATTGGAATCATGAGCTCACAGTCAGGAAGCCTGCCTAGGTATTGAAAGCAGAGGATTTTACAAGTAGGCACCTTGTGGTTCTTTCCCTACAGGATAGCCTTTTCCACCCAAGATACACTGGAGAGGACACTACCTGCACTGTGAAGAATCTCAAGAGAAGCACACAGTATAAATTCAGGGTGAGTTCCTAACTGCCTCTGCTTGCCTTGAATTTCTTCGAAAAACCTTCTCCTCCACACAGATGCATGAGCCTGAGAGCTTTTTATGAAATCATGTCAGCCTTCTACTCAGTAGGGGAAAGTGCACTTCCCGAGCCTCCCCAAGGCCATCTTACCCTAACCCCAAGAAACAAATACAGGATCAAAGTCAGAAGCAAATGACCGCAATCTTCTGAGACCTGAGGGTGTCCTAGAACTCTGGCCCTGATCCTCTGACCCTTATGTGGACTTCTTTCCTTTTCTCTTCCTTTCTTCTCCTCCTTATTTCTTTTGGTCTGTCCACGGTCCCCCACTTCCTTTTCTTCCTCTCTTTCTAAAATATTTTCTCTTCTGTCTTTTTAGTTCTGCAGCCAACAGCACTTAAGGGCCTGCTGTTTTATGCCCAGATAATTGAGGGCAAAGAAGCTTTAGAGGTAGAGATAAAGACTTGACCTTGATTTCATTAATAAACTCCCTCCACCAATGTAGATCTGCCTCTTCTGCAACTTACAGTCTCAGAGAGTTGCCAGGACCACTAAAATTAAATACAGGGTAGGGTTTGGTAGGAGAAGAGTGCAGTAGTTCCCAAATGCATGGATGACCCGGATCTTGCTAAAATCCAACAGGGTTTATTGGGAGACAGCACTATGTGGTGAGGGCTTTGGATTAAGGAAGACCTGAGGTCAGGTCATGCCCCTGATGTACAGTGCTCCAAGCAACTATCTCCAACTTCCCCCTCGAGAACAGACAGATCAGTATCAATGGGAGAATTTTTAATTCTCTAAACAGACACCCTAGGAGTTTGTCACACTGATAAATCATAGACCTAGGACCTCCCCCCCCGAAAAAAAAGTTAATGAATCTTCCCTCTTCCTTTTCTATGCAGTGTCCTGTCATTGTATTCTTATCTCCAAGGTTTTATTGGATAAAAGAATATTTGATGTTCAATTTTCAATATAATATTGACCTTCAATATTCAGCATTTGAATATTAAATAATAGAATGTCCCCAGCTTGAGAGCAGGGACTATTTCATTGTTCTCTGTATTCCTAGTTCCTGACACATCATAAATGCTTACTAAATACTGTTGCTTGATGGATGGATGGATTCATTTTTATCTTTCCTATGAAGTTTGGTTACTCTATCTAAATGCATTTTACTTTTATTAGTTTTTGGAAGAATTTGCACATACTTGTTAGCAATGCAGGGAATCTTCATTTTCCACTGGCTTTCCCACTGTCATATTCATATGTCACAGAGGACAGACAGTGCATTAATGGAAATGTTCCCTAAACTTAGATGTATGGTACTGAATACATACTTGTCCTACCACTCTTCTTCCACAAGATGGCACTACCAGTCCTTTCTTTTTCACAACGGAAATTTTTTTTCCCAAATTTTCCTTCCATTTCTTTTAGTGATTGGGAGTTTTGGTTGCTCTTTTGGCTTGGAATAACTCTTTCAGATCCTCCCATCACTAATGAAATCACTGTATAAATGGACCTTAGTTCTGGTTTGACTCATTATTTGGTAAAATTAAGAAACAAATAACTTTAATGAGTTTTTAAAAAATATGTATATCAGTAATTTAGTTCTCAAAAGATGAGAATCTCTCAACTCCCTCCTATGACATTATAATAATTAGGCTTGAGGGAATAACAGTTTAAAAATAGCATAATCTAATTATGCTTTGGATGATCCTGACAAAATGTAAGATAATTGAACTTCTTGGATGTTTGTCCATTTAATAGTCAAACTGCTATTGGATTAAAGCTAGTAGAAGTGATATAGATGAGCTCCTGTGTAGGGTTTGGGTTACAGTGAGCTAGGCAGGTAGAAGATGCTCCTAGGAGGAGAGTATCTGCATGGGATTTAATCAGTGTGTGGAAAAAAATCCCACAGTAGAAATTGATTATATTTGTTCATATTGGCAGCTCAACTGTAGCTTAGCATCTTAAAACCCATGGCAGTCACCAAGCCAGGATGCGTCAGAGGCAGGACTAGAACCTGGGTCTTCCTGACCACAGGGTTAGCCTCTCTTTGCTAAACCAAGCCTCCTCTCTTAAATATAAATACAGGGGCAGCTAGATGGCACAGTGGATAAAGCACCGGCCCTGGATTCAGGAGGACCTACCTGAGTTCAAAATCGACCTCAGGCACTTGACACTTACTAACTGTGTGACCCTGGGCAAGTCACTTAACCCTCATTGCCTGGCAAAATAAACAAATAAGAATAAATGTATTCCTGAGCAAAACTGACCTCAGACACTTGACACTGACTAGCTGTGTGACCCTGGGCAAGTCACTTAACCCTCATTGCCCCACGAAAGAATCAGGGAGCTTTCTGCTCCCTCCCTTGGTGCCTGAGAAGCAAGAAGGAGCCACTTAGAGCTCTGTGGATTTTAGCAGCCCATTGTGCCCAATCATAATTGTTTCTTTAAACCCATGATAGTCCTAAGTCACTAATTCTAATAATATAACAGACAATTTGTGCTCCCAAAGATTTGGATCTGAGAAGGATTGTCGGTCATTATCACCATTATTGCTTACATTTATATAGTGTGAGATTTAAAATTTAATATTAGATCATAAATCTCCCCTCTTTAACCTTTCCCTTAATTTACCTCCCAGACTAGTAAATGGAAGAAGCTTCTGGTTTTCTAGTTAGAGCTTTTATTGTATGGTAGTCACAAGGTGATCTTGACTCAGAATACAATATATAATTATGCAACAATTTCAAATAATACCCCTTTTTTTTACTTAGTATACAATTACTTTTGTGAAAAATCAGAACATATTTAAATACAAGTTAAAGCACAACAGAATCTCAAAGAAAACTTTTACAAATGTTTAAGGCCAGCAAATTGGTAGGGCAGGTTTACAGAAAGAAATACGTCATCTACATTGAGCATGTGCAGCCTGAGAAAGCTAACGGCACAACTGTTCATGTGGGCATTCACCCTAGTAAGGTAGTTATCACCAGACTAAAACTGGACAAAGATTGTAAAAAGATTCTTGAGCGTAAAGCCAAATCCCGACAAGTTGGAAAGGAGAAGGGCAAATATAAAGAAGAAACCATTGAGAAGATGCAAGAATAAAGTGGTCTGTTGTACAGTTGTAATTAAAAATGAAAATTAAGCCTGAAAAAAAAAAGAGGGGAATATTTGTAAAAGCTTTTTATAGTCATGTGATCAAGTTTATATTTTATAATACTCTTATTAATATTAAGTTCATATTCATTTAGATTTCCCTAGTTTGAATTTCATTGTCTTTTATTATTCCACATGTATTTTCTTCTATTCATTCATCTATCTAATTTTGAAACATGGTTTTGATTTCATAATACAATGTTAATTCTAGGAGTATTGTGCTCCCATATTCTGAGTTGTTTGTTTTTGTTATTTTTTTCTCAACTGATTATTTGATCAATCTCTTTAAAGCATTTCCTTGGCAAATTGGTTGCCATGGCAAGTGTAAATTGATTCTAGAAGTATTATTTTTAATAAGCGTATTCCAAAAAAAAAAAAAAAAAGAGGGGAACATTTGTAAAAGTTTTCTTTGAGATTCTGTTGTGCTTTAACTTATATTTAAATATGTTCTGATTTTTCACAAAAGCAATTGTATACTAAGTAAAAAAAAAGGGGTATTATTTGAAATTGTTGCATAATTATATATTGTATTCTGAGTCAAGATCACCTTGTGACTACCATACAATAAAAGCTCTAACTAGAAAACCAGAAGCTTCTTCCATTTACTAGTCTGGGAGATAAATTAAGGGAAAGGTTAAAGGGGAGATTTATGATCTAATATCCAATTTTAAATCTCACAATAGTTAGTGCTTTAAGGTTTGTATAGTGCAGATATTGTGTCTCATTTGGCCCTCAAGCAACTCTGGGGAGTAGGTGCTATTGTTATTTCAGTTTTACACATGAGAAAACAAAGGTAGAAGGGTGGAAGGACTTGCCCAGGGTCTCACAAGTTAGTAAAGTGTCTGAGACTAGATTTGAAATCTAGTCTTCCTGACTTCAGGTCCATCTCTTGTCCCCCACCCCCACCCCACCCATTAAAGAGATAAGAAAACTGCATCTTCAGTGATTACATGATTTGTCCAAGGTCACACAGGTAAGTAAGGAAATACTGGGACTCACGTCCAAAGTCAGATCTCTTTCCTTTGTACACCATGGGTTCCTTAGGGTGGATTTTGTGAGTGTTGGAGTATATGCAGGTTTTGCCTTCATTTGTCCTGATTCTTTTATCTCAGCCATTGAAGTGACATGGTTGGCTTTATTCCCTGAGCATTCCTAGGTTTGATGTTAATATTCTCAATTTTTTTTCCCCTTTGCATTATTCTAGTTAATTGCTTCTAACATGGAAGGAAGGAGCTGTCCAAGTGAAGTTTTGGTTTGTACAACAAGTCCTGACAGACCAGGACCCCCGACTCGACCCTTTATTAAAGGGCTAATTACACCTTATGGCTTTAGCGTAAAATGGGGTAGGTGATTTTTTTTTTAATTTATTTTAAAATGATTATTCATTTCAGTAGGTTTCTTTACCTGTTCATTCTGGCTTCAATGGTGACGCCTACTGGAAGAACAAGATATTACACCTCCATTTGGTCCTGTAAATTCTGGCCATAGTTTGAATGTGGACATTTATTTATGCATGTAATTACTTATATACCTACACCTTGACAAGAAAACTGATGGACATGTGTGATTTCTCAGGTTCAGGGACCTTCTTTCTGATAAAGGACTCCCTTTGTCAGTGTGGGTTGGTGCCTTCTCTGTAACTTACAGTCTCAGAGGCACCAATCGGTTAAGTGACTTGTCCAGAGTCACATAGCTAGTCAGAGTCTGACTATGTCAGAGTCAGCACTTGGATTCAGTTCTCTCTGATTCTGAGCCTGAGTCTCCTTCGCACTGCCTCTTGGGACAGAGAACAGACATTCAAAGTAGTAGCATTTCGCTTCATCCCCATGGGACCAGTAGAATTTAAAATGAATAGATGTTAATGTTAACATTTTCCCATGTGCAAAATAGGAATTATACTCCTGAGCTTGTTGGAAGGATAAAGTGAGATAATCTATGTAAAGCAATTTACAAACCTCAAGACTATGTAAATGATAACTGTTGTTATTGTCGCTAGTGCTATGGAACTTTAGTTATGACCTAGGTTAGAACCACCTTGCAACAGAGTGAAGTTATATGAGTATTAACCCTACCTTACCAAGTCAGAAGGAACAGGAAGGCCAAATTTCAAAAACTACAGATGGGAGAAGTCAGAGAATCCTCAGAAGAAGTCTCAGTGCTTCAGGGTGGCTAGCCTGTATTTGTATAGCTCTTTAAGGTTCCTGAAACACTTTATGAGTATTGTACAATTTTTTCATCATAATAAGCCTGTGAGGTAAATGCTTTCATTATTCCCATTTATAGCTGAGGAAACTGAGGCTCATAAAGGTTGAGTGATTTTCCCAGAGTCTCGAGGCTGGTAAAGTGCCTAAGGCAGAATTTGAACTCATGGCTTCCTGACTTTAAGTCCAGAGCTACATGTGAAGGAGAATTCCACATAGGAACCTCTATGTAAAGAAAATCTCCGTGTAAAGAAAATGTGTGTGCCTATTCAGGAACTATACCTATATTACTAATCAGTCAGCCGATAAACATTTATTAATCACCTCCTGTATGCTGGACACTGTGCTAAGTGCTGGGGACAGGAGATACGAAAAGAGGCAAAAGACAGCCCCTGCCCTCAAGGGACTTACAATCTAATAAGGGACACAGCAGGCAAATGGTTATGTACAAACAAGCTGTGTCCAAGAAATAAAGAACTGAGGGAAGGCACTAAAATGAAGGAGTTGGGAGAGGCTTCCTGCAGAAGGTGGCATTTTAGTTGGGAATTAAAGGAGGTCATGGAGCATTCCAGAGGGGGTTGGTGAGAAAGACCGCCTGGAGCCAAAAGATAAGAGTGTCTTGTTCAGTCTTCTTGTACCAAATACCCAACATGCCCTGAGGCTAGGTTCCCACCAGAGATTTCCCCATCATTGAATTGGTTCCCCATCTCCCCTTTGAGAACCCTGAATTCCCTTCACGGGGACTTGGGAGGATTATGTAGCAACAACTGTGCCAATAAAGACCATCTTTCATCTGCAGCTAATGCGATGTTTGCTCATGTTTCAGATGCTCCTAAGGATAATGGTGGTTCCGAAATCCTTAAGTACTTACTGGAGATCTCAGAGGGACATTCAGAAGGTAAAGTATATTCAGTGAAAAGCAGCTGGCATTTATTAAGGACCTGCTATGTGCCCGCTGAGTTAGACTGCTCTGCAAAGACTCAGGGACACCGTTGTGACATCTTACTTGGAAAGAACATATCCAGTATTTTCCCTAGGGCTCCTTTCCCTGTCCCGGTGACTCCCCAGATGGGTCCCTTCTTCACCACCGATGCTGTCTGCGCATTACCTACTCATGTTAGAATGTGAAATGGTATCTGCTAACCTTTCTTTTCCCCCAAAGTACTTCACTGAGGAGGATGAAAAGGAGGCTGAGAGGGCACCCTTTGCACTCCTTAACCAGCTGCAGCCTTGCATGAAACACCCTCTCAACCCCCCCATCTCTCAGATGGAAGTCTCCTGGTACACTCTGGACCTTTTGGAGCAAAGAAATGAGCTTATTTCAGTTGGCTGGTTGCTTTCTTCTCCTTTTCCTTTCTCAGTTGGAATCTCTTTCTTTCTTTTTTTTTTTTGAGGCACAGGTCTCCCTATATTTCATGGGATAGACATGCAGGGGCCCCTGGGAGCCTGATCCCACTGTTAATCGACATGGAAACTTGAACCTGCTTTGTTTTCCAACCTGGATCGATTTACTCCTCCTTAGGCAGCCTGAGAACTCCAGGGACTCAACCTTATTAGGGCAGACACCTGATTGACTTTTGCCCTATTACATTTCAGAACTCTCTAACTCAGCCTCCGACTCTCCCCCAAGCAGGGATTACAGGCATGCACCACCATGCCCAGCTGGGCTTTATTTCTTGATCCTAACAAAAGAAATCTGTGGGATTGAAGAATATTGCAGACTCTGTTCAAAGCTTAATTTGCTTCTTTTTTTAAATAAGAAAACTTATCTGGATTTCTGAATCTTCACATTTTCTAAAAAGCCCCAAATGCAGCAAGGTCACTTAAGCATGGCAAAATGTTCTTGAGGAATAATGACTTTATAGAACCTATAACTCAACTATGCCAGTCTGTTTGCATTGCATGATGTCAAATAAAACTCACTGGAAGTCATTGGGTGCTTAACATTTAAAGACTTTCCCAGTAGGTAATGAAGTAAAAGGTTAAATATTATCCAGCAAATTCATTCAGTGTAGACAGCCCACTTGGGTAATAATCTCTTGCCCCCTTCCCCAGTCCTCTTATTTCTATATGGTAATGGTGTCTTAAGGTGTTACATTTCCCAGGTGTATTTTCATTTTAAAAGAGGACCATTTGAACTCTTTAATGGTGGGATTTCCAACACTGTAACACCTGGATAGTAGAGCGACCTTTTCACCACATTCTAAACATGGGAAGAGACACTTTCTTGGCCCTTCTGCGATTAACCCACATAGTTTTGTCTTGTAGGACCCTAGATCCAAGAATTGAAAGGACTTTAGAGACATCCAGTCCACCCTTCTTAATTTTTACCTGAGGGGAATGAGAGGAGATGGAGTAAATGCCATAGCCAATGTCACACCTTGCAAAGCCTCCTTTCCTACTCAGAACCACAGCTGACCACAAGTAGTTCGAGGAGGAGACTTGTTTTCTATGACTGTTTTAATGTCTTATTTGTTTTTCTTCCTTTTTGATTCCATAATCACTTATTTCTTAAGCTTCCCAGTCCCCAAGGTTAATTCCATGGAAATTCATTAGCTGTCAAAATGCAGCTGTATAAGGGCTAATAATTACATTCAACATAATTAAGTAATTTAAATGATACCTTTTTTAAAAAAAAGCTGAGAAAAAGGAGGCAGCTAGGTGGCGCTGTGGATAGAGCACTGGCCCTGAATTCAGGAGGACCAGAGTTCAAATCTGGCCTCAGACACTTGACACTAGCTGTGTGACCCTAGGCAAGTCACTTATCCCTCATTGCCCTGCAAAAAAAAAAAAAAAAAAAAAAGCTAAGAAAATGGAAATTGAAAAGTAGGCCATGTGGTCAACCCCTTCATCAGATAGGAAGTCCTCCAGACAAACAGATAAAGGCATCGCATTGAATGTGAGTCCCTTTCCCCTTTGCCTCTGCGTAGTTTCCTGAAGGAGTCAGTAACAGCTTGACTGCTCATTGCATCAATCTTCCATTACAGCGAACCAATGGGACGTGGCGTATAGCGGCTCCACTACAGAATATACCTTTACTCACTTGAAGCCAGGCACTTTGTATAAACTCCGGGCATGCTGCATCAGCACTGGTGGACACAGTCAGGTGGGTGGTGTGCTTAGGTAGGAAAAACAAAGAATTTTGTCTTTCGTCCCATTTGGATGAGCCTTCCCTGTGGCCTCTTTTAAAAGTCCTGTGTTTGGGCCCAGAGAATAGGATTTCTGAAATTGTTGTTTGGTTTTGAAGTGTTCAGAATTGCAAACAAACAGTGATTCCCACTGAAATGTGGACATTTGTATCTTCATTCCCTAAAAGCCATTGAATCATACTTTTTACAAATGTTCAAGGATGAACGCTGACTAATGCTACCAATGACCAGGTAAGATTTCCTTTTGCTTCATGTTCAGATAGAGAATAGATGTAAAAAATCACAACATTGCTGAAGGCATTATGCTTTAAAATATCACAGACTTAAGCCCTTTGATGGGAGTGGGGAGCAGGGAAAAGGGACTGGAGAGAATTGGAGATGTTTAAAAAAGGCAAAAATGTGGCCCCTGCCTTCAAGGGGCTCTAATTCTAACAGGGGAGAAAACATCTAGTGTAAATGGAGGGGGAGGCACTGTGTGCTAGGTGGGGAGGGGTGGCTAAGGAGGTTGGACCATCCCAGGAAAGGTCTCATACAGAAGGGAGAGTTTGAGGAGGTACAGCTGAAGAGGGAGGAGTGTTCCAGATGTGGGGGCAGCCGATGCAAGTGCTCGGAGTTGAGAGATGCAGTACTGTGTACACTAAGGAATGAGTGGACCTGTCCAGCTGGGGTGGAGAGTATGTGAAAGGTGAAATAAGTACAAGAAGACTGGAAAGGTAAGAAGGGGCCAAGTTGTGAATGGCTTTAAGTGTCCCAAAGAAGAGCTTCTATTAGGGAGAAACTAGAGATTATTAAATAGGTCGGAATGACCTGAACTTTAGAAAATTCCCTTTGGCAGCAGGGTAGAGCATGAATTGGGGTGGTGAGGGCCTTGAAGCCAGACCACCCAGAAGGCTATTGCAGTAGTCCAGGAAGAAGTTGATAAGGGACTATAGCAAGGTACTGATTGTGGCCCTGTAGGAAGGAATAGGGAAAGAAGGATTTATTGTGTCTGCCATCTACTAAGAGCTTTACAAATAGCTCATTAGATAATGAGTAGAGAAAAGGAGATGTATATAGGAGACTCCGTAAAGGTAACAACAATAAAACTTGGCAGCTGGTTGAATATAGTGGATGAGAATGAGGAGCTGAGGAAGACACCAAGGGTGGGTGCAAGCGGGGGGGGGGGTGGCAAAAAGGGGGGGAGGGTCTGTTCTTTGTCGCTCCTTCCCCTTCTTGATTTTATATCTTTTCATCTCCCTCACTGGCAATTGGAACAATTGGAACAAAGATTCTTTTCCAGACAATTTCCAGATGGAAAGAAATTAAGAAAGGGAATTCTGAGGTTGTACCTCCTCTCATTTCTCCCATAGAGTGAAATGGTCCAAACAAAATCAGTGCATATGTATTGAGCACCTTCTATGGGCAAGGGTCAGTGCTGGGCTCCAGAAATGGTTTTATTTGGCCTTGTGCAATACCTTGATTGTGTATCATCAGTTAAAGGCGTTCCTGTTGAACTGCACAACTGTCTTTGTGCTATCCTAACCTGTATGGTTGGCTTCCCGTATTGATCACCTTTTATAAAGGAGAAGATCAATTTTCCTATCAAGATTATTTTCTATCAAAATTTCCTATCAAGCTATCATCTATAGCTAGATAATGTCAGCATTATCCAGAGTTCTATTTTTAGTCCTTATGGTCTGCCTGAGGGCTATTAACCAATATTTAAAGAAAAAAAAAACTCCAAAAGGAATGGTTTGATCACAAATAGTAAACTTGGCTTGGGAATTGGAGCCCTCTCTTCTATCGTGGTGAAGAGTTTTTCTAATTTTGAGTTTGGTAAAAATAAATTTTTGCTTAGGGCATGTAGCATTTAACCACCATATGTTTTCCAAATTGGCCTCAGAAATTGTTCATCCTGTTTGGGGCAGCTGCCCCGTGCATAGCGTTGCCTCCTTAAACAGCTTCAGAAATGACTTGCTGTGAAAAAACAGGCTACAGTTTGTCTTTGTCATATGCTCCATGTGGACTGCGCCGTTTATAGCATTTATGTTATAGAATTAGCTCTTCGGTGTCATTTTACCAAGAGATGAAGAATGAGGACGTGACTGTCCTCCCTTTTCCCCCACAGTGTTCTGACAGTCTGCCCGTCCGCACTCTCAGTATTGCACCAGGTCAGTGTCGACCCCCGAGGGTCCTGGGGAAAGCAAAGCACAAAGAAATCCATCTAGAGTGGGGTAAGTCTTCATCAAGGGACCTTGTTGTCTTGGCACAATCAAGAGTTTTCTTTTCTAGTGACCAATTTGAAATTCAGAGCATTATCGGGGGAAGATTTTTTAAGGCTTACTTCCCATTTTTGGTCATGAAAAACTAAAAATTACAATAATGCAAATGTTCTAATAGGAAAACATTTTTTTTAACTTTTTGTATGTATGGCTGAGTGGGGGTGCAGTAGGGTGGAAGATGTAACCCTTATGGTCCATATCAGGTGATAGATAGTTGGGTCAGATCTCCAAGTCAATTCTTGTCCTTTCTCATTCTTGTGATATCCCAGAGTAGAATGTGATATCTGTGTGTCCATCTTTAAAATGGGATGTGACTTCTCCATCCCCATCTCTAAATGCGTTGAGGTTGACCAAAGGACTAGAGTCACAAGTCACATTCCATGCAGCTGCCCACACTGATCCATCTCTGAGAATGGGAGGTATCCAAATGGAATGAGAGTCAGATTCATTGAGGACTCTTATGTGCAAGATCCAAGTGCACCTGAGCTCTACCCCTTAGTAACATTAGCTGTGTCTTTAGGCATTCAGACCAGGCAGGTGCCAACTGTGTGCTGGTTAAATTCAGGAAGCCCATGTTGAGGTCCTACTGTGAACCATGCTTTGTTCTAGGCTCAGGAGATAGAAAGACAAAAACAGTAAATGTCACAGCTCTGAAGAAGCATGTTTTCTGCTGGGCATGTTCCCATTATAATCAAATAACTCAATTAAAACAGTATCCTCATTTAGCTGCAGCCAGCACAGGGCAGGTACAAATGGGGTTTGGACTAGTGTCGGTTTGTTGGACAAGCAATGAGTAGGGGCATAGGGACCAGGAAGGGAGAGGATGGAAGCCATGGAAAACAAAGAAATAAATGGTGGCAATGGAAAGTAACAAGATGATTTTAGGAGTCAATTGTTCGATTACAAATATTTGCTGAGTATTGATTTCAAAGATAATCCCCCGTTTTTTCTCCAAAAGAGAAAGAGAGGCTAGATCAGTGAAATTCTCCAGGTACAGTTCTGGTCACTATCAGAAGAGCTGTTGAGGTATGGAATCAAGGGATGTCTAAGATCAGTTCATCAACAAGCATTTATTAAATATCTGCTACATGCCAGGCACCATTAGGCACGAAGGTAAATATAATACCTGTCCTGGGGGGACCGTACAGTCTACATGCCCCCTATTTATGTCCCTAATTCCTAGAATAATGTCTTGCACACAGTAGGTACTTAATCAGTGCTTGTTGATTAATTGATCATATCAGTTGGGAAACACTGAACTTCTAAACTGTCTGGACAATGCTACTTTTACAAATGGAATTGAAGATGGAGATCACATTTTTTTTGAAAGATTATGCTCAAAAGTCCAATGTGATTAGGCCAACTAGGGCAAGAAGAGTGTTCATGGGCGGGGAAATGTCTGTCTTCTCAGATGTTCCTTCATCAGAAAGTGGCTGTGAGGTCTCTGAGTACAGCGTAGAGATGACCGAACCTGAAGATGTTGCTTCCGAGGTGTATCACGGGCCTGATTTAGAGTGTACTGTTGGAAATCTTCTCCCTGGAACGACCTATCATTTCAGGGTGAGAGCCTTGAATGACGGAGGGGTAAGTTGAATATCCTATAATATATTTGTACTGTTAATTTCATGCTTTTATAGAAGCCTTCTGGGACCTTTTGTCGACAACAGCCCAGCTTGACCAATCAAGGCATCAGGAATCTTTAATTATAGTGATCATAGATCCGGATGCCATCCTGGTCCCAAACTTTTATGTTATAGAAGGGGAAACTGAGGCACAGGTTAAGAGACTTACCCAAGGGCATACTGGTCGTAGGTGGCAGGGCTTCTCTGACATCAGATCCAGTGTAGTTGGGTTACTATATTATTTCCAGTAAACATTAATTAAGCACTTACTGTGTGTACCAGGCAGTGGGCTAAGCAATGGCAATACAAAGAAGGGACCAAGACAGTCCCTGCTTTCAAGGAGCTCACAGTCTCATATGAGCACGTTACACTAACACAGGCACAAAAATATAGACATAAAGAGACAATTGTTAAACCCGAAAATGAAGAGTTGGTCACTTTCCGAGTCTTCTTAAAGTCGCGGTTAGCTTGGGGCTTTTGTTATTGAAAGGCCATCCTCTCTGCGACCTGAGACCCCTTCCCATTCTAAATTTATGATCCTGTCAACTAGGAACAATGAGAAGAAATTGCAGGTACACAGATTTAGGCTTGATATAAGGGAACACCTCTGTAAGTGGAATGATATGTAGTGGACAAGCCTGGGGGTCAGAGAGTTGCCTCACAGCTAGGAAGTGTCAAAAGGCAGGATCTGAACCCAGGTCTTGCTGACTTCCAATTCTACAACTCCATGTTGCTTCTGAATAACATGGGACAGCTAAGAGGCATAATGGATAGAGCAACACTCCTGGACTTACTAGCTATGTGACCCTTGGTAAGTCACTTCACCCTGTTTGCCTCAGTTTCCTCATCTGTAAAATGAGCTGGAGAAGAAAGGAGTGAACCACTGCAGTATCACTGCCCAGAAAACCCCAAAAGGGTTCATGGAGAGTTAGACTTAACTGAAATGATTCAACAACAACCTGTAGGAAAGTTAAAAAAAATAAACAAACAAGTAAATAACATCTTCCCTATTCTTAGCAACTATTTTTGAAGTTGAATTGTGTGCTATATGATCTTTGGGGGGGGGGGGCGGCGCAGTGCGATGAGAGTTAAGTGACTTGCCCAGGATCACACAGCTAGTAAGTATCAAGTGTCTGAGGCCAGATTTGAACTCAGGTCCTCCTGAATTCAGGGCCCAAGCTTTATCCACTGTGCCACCTAGCTGCCCCCTATGTTATATGATCTTGAGCAAGTCACCTAACCTCTGTGGACCTCAGTTTCTTCCTCTGTAAATGAGAGAGTTGGAGCAAATGGCCAAAGGCCATCTTCAAGGTCTAGATCCGTGATCTTGTGACTGCTGAGAACGTCTTGTAATTGCAACCTCAGAAATGTCTTCTTTTATTAAGCCTTTAGTCATTCTTGTATGAGAAGGCAAGGGTATTAACAACAATGACAAAACATTGTTAGGGCTGCAAAATTCTTTAACATTTCTCAAAGGCATTTTTAAATGTTGCCTTGTTTGACCCTCCTTGATAGAATTCCCCAAGTGTTCTGTTAAAGTCAGTCCAAAAACCCAACAATGCAATTAAAGAACCTTCTTTCCTCCCATATTTTTCTGTATTTTCATCAAATGATACCCTTGACCCAAGACAATTTACCCAGACTCTTAGGGAACATTCCAATCTTCCCACCATATTGAGCCTATGTTAAGATCAGAGATTGGGACTGAGACCCTCAGCTGATTCCTGTAGCCAAGGCTAACTTTTTTTTTTCCTCCTTTTAGAAAGACAGGCAGGGTATAATAGTAAAAATATTGGTCTACAGTAGTGACAGGCCCAAGAATGAAGCCCTTTATGGTGGGCAGAAAACCAGGACAAACATATAGATTTGAGCTGAAATCCACAGGTCCCCAAAGGTACCAGCTCCTTATTACTATTTTTTTCCCTTCAAGCCTTTAGATAGGTTATTTTCCAAAGAAAAATAGTGTTTCTACTCATTCTCATCTGTAGTATTTGACTGCTAAATTGGATTTCTTCTCCTTTGCATCCTGCACCCACATTATTCCAGTCACAGCATAATCAGCCACTGGAGAATTGACAGTTGATCCCCTCTTTGAAGCATGGTCATTTTCTGAAGGGTCTGAATTTTTGTCTCCCTCTTAGATGGGTTTGCGAGTGTGTCCTATATATTAAAGATGTTCAGAGTGGATTTCTCTATTTTTGAGGACAGAGGGACAAATTTTGTTAACCCCCTAATGCATTTTGTGTTGGTATTGCTTGGGTTGTTTTAAAGACAAGAGTTTCAGCAGTGGCAATGGCCACTTCGAAATATTGCTCATTGGCTGACTGAATGGACGCTGCCTATTCCCAAGAAATACATAAAATTACTGGTGGTTAGCTGCCCTGAGCAGCAGGGTCACTGCAAATCATTGCAATAATATAAGACTTTAAATTATTCAGAAAATGGGCACATTACTGCAAACGTTTTCTACGGGCATTAATTTTGAAATTGGAAATACCCAGAACTAGATTTCTGAGAGTTTTCATATTCATTAAAAATTAAACATCCATAAATATCTGTGTTTATTTTTATTGGCATCCTCCAAGGGATATTAAAGCAGATTTTTTTTAGCCAAACAACCAGCTGAAAAGTGAACGTGTCATTCAGTTGTATTAACTCCATTTGAAATTTTGTGTCTGAACTGCGCCACTTTTCTAGTGTTGTATTAAGGGACAAGTTCAAAAATATGTTCTTATTGTATCTTCAGATATGCTTATTGAATGAAGGTTTAGAACTCTGTGGGGGAGGTAGACGTGCCTATGTCAAGGTGAGCGGTGACCCTGCTCTAAGTATCCTGACTTAAGAATCCACCATTGACCAATGCTGAAATTAACTAGATAGTGTGAACACTAGACAAGATGTTTGGCTTTAACCAGGGAAGAGTGAACTCTCCCTTTTCCCTGCAGGGTTCTAAGTGATTATCCCTGTTGTGTTTCCAATAAAGAGCTGCAAATTGTTTATTGAAAGAGTATACCCAGACAAAGGAACATTGTTTCAAAATGGGCACTGTTGTTGTGGTTATTGTGATTTCTCCAGGGAGGAGTCCAAGTGAGAAACAAAAACTTTCCCTTTCCTTCTGAAGGGAAGCCTTACAGCTGCCTTCTCGCTGAAAGCCCAAACTTTCTTCAGGGTTTTCTTAGACCCACTGCTTCCCTCATATCCACTCTTGGTCTTCTGTTGTGAAGCATCCTCCTCCTTCTCCCTCTTTGGCCTCCTGTTCCCAAGCTGCCTCTTGAGCTCTGTGTTGGCCGCCTTCCAAAGAGCTGGAGGAGTGACCCATAGCAGAGGGAGTCAGGGATTACCTATATCAATGACTATCCCCCCCACCTCCTAGCCCCCAATAGTTCTTACATTTCCGATGACCTCTGCCCGGAGGTCTGACTATCCATTCCGACTCCTAGCTGAGCTTGGACCAAGTGGACAAAGTCCAAGTGGATCTCCAGGTCTTGGGCATTCTCAAAGAGCTTTTCATTGATTTCTTTCCTTTGAAGGGTGCTGCAGGTAGAGCCTCAGTTTTACAGCTTGCTGGGTGGTTGCAGGTTCACCTTTTTTGCTACGATCTTGACATAATCTGGACTTCTCTTTCCAATCTCAGCAGGACTGCGTCTTCAAACATGCCAGTATTTACATATGTGTGTGTGCTTCTTTTTCCAGTATGGCCCTTATTCCGAGGCATCAGAAATCACCACCGCAGCAGGGCCCCCTGGGCAATGCCGAGCACCTTGTATTTCCTTTACGCCTGATTCAGGGGTCCTAGTAAGTTGGGAGGTGAGTCAAGACCCTGCTGGAATCCAGTTTCTCTTTCTATATTGCCCACCCCCAAATGCATACAATCTCGTGGAACACCGAGAGCTAATAAAAAGGGGTTCAAATCTCATCCCTAATGGTTATTACTTTTGGTAAATCACTCAACCACTTCGGGCCTCAATTTCCTCATCTGTAAAATCAGGGGTTGAAGTTGATGGCCTCTGGAGTCCTTTCCAGACATAGATCTATTATTATCCTATGGTTTATTTGTTTTCTATTTCTCATGAGCATCCTGAAAACTGTAAGGAATTTCTTTCTTTCTTTTTTCTTTTCTTTTTTTTTGGAGGGCAGGGCAATAAGGGTTAGGTGACTTGCCCAGGGTCACACAGCTAGTATGTGTAAAGTGTCTAAGGCCACATTTGATGTAAGGAATTTTTTTTTTTGTATGATGCATTAGTTTTATTCATTCATGTAAGTCATTGTCTTAGAATCACAATGTGTTGACGGTGGCCATTCTGGCCTCATCTCCCTCCTAATTAGGCCTAGATAGAGATTTTTGGAGGTACTCAATGGTACCCCGTGGCGTACGCTGATGTAAGGAATTTCTTACCAGTCTCTAAGATAATTTCAAATTTTGATCAGTTTTTTGTCGTCCAGAAATCCAGACAATTAGTACTCCGCCTTTAAATTAATGTTTGAATACATCAATTTTACACACGGTGAAGTGATGATCTTCAGTTAACACACATTTATTAAGCTCTTACTACACGTCAAGTTCTGTTCTAAGAGTTGGAGTTACAAAGAAGGACCAAAGGAGTCCCTTCCCACAAGGAGCTCACATTCTAATTTCTTTAGAATGTTTGAAGAAAGAAGCCTAAGTATCAAAGGGAAGGGAAGGGAACATGAAATGATTGCTGGACGGCCATTGTTTATTGAGTGCTGGGAGCCCACAGACCCTCCCTACCTGTTGAGTGTGACTTTCTCATCCGTCTCAGTTTTATCCCATGGTTTTATCCCATGTTCTACCTCCTTTCATCTTTAACCCTCTTCACTTGCCCATTGTCACCCTCCCCTGGTGGGTTTAGCTAGTCCAGCATAAACAAAACGAGATCTTATTTTAAATGAGGTTATTTACCAATGGCATCTCCTCTTTTCCAGAGCCCCGAAGTCTCTGGTGCTGATATCTCAGAATATAGATTGGAATGGGGAGAGGATGAAGAATACCTAGAACCCGTGTATCATGGGACAGAGACCAGTTTTGAAATAAAGGAATTGTTGCCTGCTGCACATTATTGCTGTAGACTTCAGGTAAGTCATTGTCTTCTTGCTCAATACACAGAAGGACTTCTTGAGATTTCAAGCACTGGGCTGCCTCAGTGGGGACTGAGTTTCCCATGACAGCATTTATTAAGTAAGGCAGGGGGCAGCTAGGTGGTGCAGTGGATAGAGTGCCCGACCCAGAGTCAGGAGAGCCTGAGTTCAAATTCCACCTTATATACTTACTAGCTGTGTGACTCTGGGCAGTTCCTCGTCTGTAAAATTAACTGGAGAGGGAAATGGCAAACCATTCCAATATCTTTGCCAAGAAACCCCAAATGTGGTCATGAAGAGTCAGACATGACTGAACAACACTGTGCTAGGCACTTTAAAATTATTATCTCCCTCCCTTACTACATCCCCAAACTCTATGAAGTAGGTACTAGTATTATCTCCATTTTGCAGTTAAGGAAACTGAGTCAGGCAGACGTCTAGTGACTACTCAGGATCGCACATTTAGAAGTGTGTGAGGGGGGCAGCTAGGTGGCGCAGTGGATAAAGCACCGGCCCTGGATTCAGGAGTACCTGAGTTCAAATCCGGCCTCAGACACTTAACACTTACTAGCTGTGTGACCCTGGGCAAGTCACTTAGCCCCAATTGCCTTACTAAAAAAGAAAAAGAAAGAAGTGTGTGTGAGGCTAGATTTGAATTCAGGTCCTCCCAACTCCAGGCCCAGCACTCTATTCACTGCCCCACCTAGGTGCCAGGTAGTTTGTCTTGTTTGAAGCAGTATATTCCAGATATTCAGGACCATTATCCAGGCCCATACCTCCTACTACCAGGGTAGTCTGGTAAAACTTATTGACTTACAGCAATTAGTGAAGGGATATAGGATCCACTCCAGGAATATTTGCACGTAAGGGAGTTTTGTGGGGAGAAAGCAGTGGTAAACATAAAATAATGACTCTTTCATGGTGGGATATCAGGCATCCATGGGGGCCAACTACTGGGTGAATACCTACTCCGTCTATATATAAATCTGTCCCCAGTTAACCTTTTACAATTTACTGAACACATCACATAGCAGGGAAAAGTATAATTTCTGAGTTCTAATGAGAGGTGTTCTGGTAAATGCTTAACAATTAACATTTTCTCCATCATTTTCCAAAGTCTTAACAATCAAACAGTTAAACAAGCCCTGGTAGAGAGCATTTACTGACTCTAGAGGTATAAATGCACATGCTGAAGATTGAACAGTCAGCTGTTACCCCAACACACCCCTCATTTTGATCCTGTGTTCACCCTTGTAAACCTTGCAGTGCTGTGGAAAAGGGACTCGCTATTATAAGTTATCATTTCATTGTTTAGTCTTTTTTCAGTCATGTCAGACTCTTCGTGACCCCTTTTGGGGTTGTCTTAGCAAAGATAACTGAAGTGATTTTTGCCATTTCCTTCTCCAGTTCATTTCACAGATGAGGAAAGTGAGGCAAATAGAGTTAAGTGTCAAAGTGCCAGAGGCTGGATTTGAACTCTTGAAGATTATGCACTGTTAAGGGCTAAATTCTAGCTAGTCTGTCTCAAATATCCAATGAGTGGTCGCCAATAAATTATAAGCTTTAGCAAGAGTTAGAGTTTTAAGCATTTATTAAGGAGAATAAGAATTTTGGTAAAGAGAGAGAAAGACCTAGATTCCTATCTATTAAAGGGAGAGCACATTTCTAGCTCCGCTCTCCACCAGAGTCCAAAGGAAAGAGCGCGAGACTGAGCGCCAGTCTCTTCCTTCCTCCTCCCACTAGCCCGCGTCACTTCCTGACTCCTGGTCTTGCTCTCAAAGACCTTTGCTTCATGGGCAGAACTCTTCTACAGTAAGTCTCCAGCAGGTGGCGTCATTCCAATCGTTACAGCACTGTGGCACCACCTGGCTGCCTCCATTATAAATATTACTGTCTCATTTCTGCATCACTTTAAAGAGTACAGCACATCCCTCACACTCCTTTTTTTTTTTCTTTTTTAAATTTTTTTTTAGTAAGGCAATTGGGGTTAAGGGACTTGCCCAGAGTCACACAGCTAGTAAGTTGTTAAGTGTCTGAGGCCAGATTTGAACTCAGGTACTCCTGACTCCAGGGCCAGTGCTCTATCCACTGTGCCACCTAGCTGCCCCCCTCACACTAATTCTATGAGAGAAGTAATGTAGGTATTATTCTCCTCCTGTTATCAATGAAGAAAGGAAAACCAGAGAAGCCAAATTACTTGTGCCTAGTAACATAGTAAGTGTCAAAGGCAGTATTTGAACCCACATGTCCTGGCTTTACAGCTGTGATGCTTTCCTCCTTACTATATATGTTTTCACTGTTTCATAACAAAAATAATGTTGGTGGTAAACATTGATTGATGGTGGTAATACGCGCTTCACTGGGATTTGGGGAAATCGGGGTTCAAATAGTGCCTCTGACCCCCACTAGCTTAAGGACTCACCTCCCATATTGTGTTCAATCCATGGGATGGAGAAGCAGTGCATTGAAATATACTTCCTCTTCATTTAAATCCTGGACATCTCCCTCCCCTCCACCCCCATCTCTTACCACCACCACCACCACCACCACCACCCCACACACACACACACACATGCTTCCTAAGCATAGCCGCCCATTCTTTCCTTGGTGTTTTCAAGAAATAAGGCCTTGTCCCTAAGCAGACTTTCCAATTGAAGTTGACAGGCCCCTTTGAGTGCCAAACCTGACCCTGGCTGACTTTTCATTGCTATAATGAATTCTACATTCCTGCCTCTTTAACGGAGAGAACTGAATGTGTTTGACCTTTTCTTAATGATTCAGGGTCATTATCATATGCATCATTTTAGATACTATTTCTGTTGACAACAGGGACTTGTGATTTCATTGCTAGAGGGAATTCTCAGGTGAGGAAACTCCCACCAATGAGCCTTAGAGAGATTCCCCAGGATACTCAGAACTTAAATCATATACCTGAATGTGTCAGAGCCAGAATTTTAACCCGGGTCTCCCAGGTTCTGAGGTTGGTCCTCTAACCACTGTATCACTGCCTTTTACACATACTGATGTTGGTATGGTATGATACCACCGCAATACCCTCAAAGGCTGTTCAGATGGTTATATGTTGTCTCTGTGCCAAATAGCCTCAGGCACTGGGCATTGGAGAATTTAATTTCCAATTACCAATGCCCCCTTCTCTTAGCAGCATCTTCCATCCCTTCCAGGCTGCCACAATCAGTCAGTCAGTAAGCATTTGTTAAGCACCTGCTACATTGGGATACAAATATGAAAAAGAAAGGCAGTCCTTCCCCTCAAGGAACTTACAATCAAATGGAAGAAGCGAACAGAAAAGAGCTAAGGTTGTTAGAATGATGCAGAGAACAAGAGTGACTCAGATTCTCCTGAATCACAACCAAGGGCTTTTCCCACCTGGAGACCTGTGATTTCATCTGTGGGAACTCACTCCGCTGATGCCAAGCGACAGCTCTTCTGCATCTTAGAGCCCTAGCATCTGGCCTGGGTATCTACCTAAGTTAGCAGCTTTTGGTCTCTGAGGTTGCTCGCGTTGGGCTTGGTGGCAGCTTCTTGGGCCCTTAGATTTAGGACTAGAAGGGACCTTGGATCGTCTCATCCAACCCCCTCTTAATACAGAGGATCAAGTAGAAGCCTCATGCAGTTAAATGACTTCCAAAAAGGCATCAAATAGCAGACAGACCTTCCCTAAACCCAGAGCCTTTTGCTACACATGTTCCTAGTATTGGCTACCCAGAGGCCTTTTCGTTTATTTGTTTTGGGCTCTGGGTAGTGGAGGTTGCTAGATGAGTAAGTAAGTTATATTTTTGGCTATATGTGTCTGGTTTGAAATGTTCTGGCACATCGTAGGATTAAAATGTCCTGTTTACTAAACACTTCTGCAATGTTTATATATATATATACACTACCACCAGGTGGCAATAGTGAGTTATGGTGACTGAGACCATGGACAAGATGTGTCCTTAGTTGAGGGCCCCCACGGCCACCCCCAAAAAATAGATTTCTTACAAAGCCTAAAGTATCTGCAGAAGTGATCTAGCCTCTGGCACCTGGCACATAATTTCATGGATTGAAGAAATGTGACTCAGCTGTAATCAAATGGAGAAGCATAAACTCTTTTTACTAAACTATGGGATAGATGGATGGATGGATGGATGGATGGATGGATGGATGGATGGATGGATGGATGGATGGGTGGGTGGGTGGGTGGATGGATGGATGGATGGATGGATGGATGGATGGATGGATGGATGGATGGATGGATGGATGGGTGGATGGATGGAAAGCATTTATTAAGCCTTGATGATGTACCAAGCACTATGTTAAATGCTGGGGATATTTATTAGGGGAGTAGTGGCCAAAGACGGGTCATTTCAGTTTAGAGAGTTATAAGAATGGTGAATGGGAGGGGGGCGCCTGGGTAGCACAGTGAATAAAGCACCGGCCCTGGATTCAAGAAGACCTGAGTTCAAATCCAACCTCAGATACTTGACACTAGCTACCCTCATTGCCCTGCCCCCCCCCCAAATGGTGAGTGGGGCCCAAGGAGAGTAGATCGATATGTTTTTTCCAGACACAATGGTAGTATTGACTTGATTTTGGTTCCAGGACTACAAAGTATATGTGAAGGGAGATGAGGAGGAGGGGACTGGGGAAGATGATTCACCCAAGGCCCAAGGTAGCTGAAGGTGGCCTTGGTTGCGTTTGAGTCATAGCTAAAGATGCCAGGATGTGGCAGATCCTGCAGGTGGCTGGAAAGAAGATTGCCAGGAGATGGACAAGCCCATGAATGAAGGCATCCCAGGTGTGTTGGGCCACATGAGACCAATCAGGAATCAGCTAAACTTGAATGAATATTAATTAATTGCCTGGAGTAGAACAGCATTGTGTGTGAAAATAAGGGTGTATCAGAACATATACCTCCGCTCTCTACGGATTCCTTGGGCATTTCGCATTTCTGCCCATGATGTGGGTCATCCCCAGTTCAGTCCTTAGTGCAGACCTGAAGCCTTGTTAAGTAAGAGCTTTACCCTTCTCCTAGCAAGGGAACCTGGACCAGAAGGGATTAGTAATTTTTAAGAAAAAGATTTTCCTGAATTAGTTGTATTGAAAAAAGACATGAGACCTAGCCATAATATATCACATTTGACAACATATAACAACCTTAATTTCATTTGTTCTTTTTAACACTTCGTGTTCTCATCACAGAGACCTCAAAAGACCTTATGTCATTTAGAATAGAAGTATGTTGTATTATAGATTTTTTTGATAGGCCTTTCATCCAAGGTTTTAAAAATACTTTGATGTGGTCTATCTTATTTTTCCTCAAGAAATCTCTAGGTAGTGAATGAAAAGCTAAATCCTTCCCCTAGATTTTTTTTTTCTTTTGCCCCTAGATTTTTCAATGACTCTGGAACCATAGGTTTTTGACCTGGGAGGTCTTTTTTTATTATTATTATTAGATTCCCTCCCCATTTTATCACTGAGGAACCTGCAACCCGGGCAGGTTACGTTGCCTACCAAGATCACCGGGTAGTAAATGGCCCCTGAGGATAGGGAACATTCAGTTCTTGTCTGTATTTCCAGCCCCTAGCACACTGCCTGGCACCCAGTAAGTACTTAATTAAAGCACCTAATTAAACCAAGCACTTAATTAAGAAATAGGTGCTTAATCAATGCTTGTTGGATTGACACAGAGTCAAGATTCAAACCCAGATTCCCGCCCCCCCATCCCAAATCTGATACTCTTTCCCCTGTATCACATTTCACCCCCACATTAGCATAAGGAGGATATGCAAGAAATGATGGGCTTTAGAAGTCTTCTTGTCCAATGCCCTGATTTCACAGATGAAACCAAAGGTTTCAAAGGTCACACAGTGGGTGGCCAAGCCCACCTGGCTCTTCTGACTGCTAGATCAACGTCTCACCATCCTACCTGGTTTTATCCTACGTTTGTGATATACAGGTTACTTGTTTTGTTTTGTTTTTCAATAAATTTGTTATTTGTTTCTAACATTCTTTGAGTTCCAAATTCTCTTCTCCCCCCATAATTGGGAATACAGGCAACGTGATATCAATTATGCATGAGAAATTGCACAAAACAGATTTCTATTTTGACCATGTATGCAGAGATTTTAGATGGATCCTTCATTTACTCCCACCAAAAGGCCCAGTGTCTTGTCAGCCTTGTATGAACCCCTCCCCTTCTAGGCATCCCCAAGTATCTCTGAGCTCAAGGTTCAGCTCCAATGCCATCTTCCTGCTGAGGACTTTCTTGGTCCCCTTAGTGCTTAGTGACTCCCTCTCCCCCTTCAGGAACTAATTCTTGTACATAATTAATACATTTTATATATATTATATATATATATAATATGTTAATACAGTTAATAATAGTACAGAACTAATCCGTATATATATTATTTCCCCCAAGGAGAATGGAAATTTGTTGAGGGGTGTGTTGGTTTTTTTCCTCTTTGTAACAAAGCGCTTAAGAAATGCCTTTTTTCATTCATTAAATTGCATTCTTCTTTCTGAAAAATTAGGACAAAAGGTGCAGCTAGGTGGCGCAGTGGATAGAGCACCAGCCCTGGAGCCAGGAGTACCTGAGTTCAAATCTGGCCTCAGACACTTAACACTTACTAGCTGTGTGACCCTGGGCAAGTCACTTAACCCCAATTGCCTCACTAAAAAAAAAGAGAGAGAGAGAGAGAGAGAAAATTAGGACAAAATACTATTTAAAAAAATAGAGATTTCTGACTTACAATGGACCCAACAAATGGTCAAACAACTACCCCCCCCTTCCCCCCACCCTCCCTCAATAGAGCCTAGTCCACTTTTGGACGGCACTGGGTGTCCGTTAATATTCATATTTGTTCCATATGCATCCCAGAGTGGAACCAGAAGCTAATAATAACCCTCGGTACATTCTGAAACCTTGGGCTAGTCTTATCAAAAGGCCTGTTTTCCCTGGATAATGCTGGTTTCGCAATGTGTGCAAACTGGGTAGGAGCTCGCCAGGTAAATGCAGTAAATGTCTCAGAGTGGTCTGGGTAGTTTCTTCTGCTCTGTTTTTCTTTTTTTTTCTTTTTTTTTCTTTTTTTTTAGTGAGGCAATTGGGGTTAAGTGACTTGCCCAGAGTCACACAGCTAGTAAGTGTTAAGTGTCTGAGGTCGGATTTGAACTCAGGTACTCCTGACTCCAGGGCCGGTGCTCTATCCACTGCGCCACCTAGCTGCCCCTGCTCTGTTTTTCAATCTGGGAGATCTTGGTGATGGTTTCCTGGCAGGGCCACATCCAAGGCCTCCTCTGAGAGGGAGCTGATTGGCTGGTGGAGCAGCGCTGTATTTCTGGTGGTAGCAGCTTTGAAGAGTGCAGCTCATGATGTACTTAAGGAATGATGTGTTTTGGTTTGGTTTTTTTTGAGGGGCAATGAGGGTTAAGTGACTTGCCCAGGGTCATACAGCTAGTAAGTGTCAAGTGTCTGAAGCTGGACTTGAACTCAGGTCCTCCTGAATCCAGGGCCGGTGCTCTATTCACTGCACCACCTAACTGCCCTCAGGAAGGATGTGTTTTTTTTCCCCTTTGTCCATTTTTCTGTATTTGTGAATGAATGTTCCTCTTACCTCATCATTCTCAGGGTACATGCGGATCAGTTTCCAAAGACTGATTTCACCTCATGGTCTTCGATCCCTTCCAAAATGGTCTTGGCATTCCAAGATGATCCTCATTTGCTGAAATGTTCTCCCTATTCACCCCTGACTCTTGAATTCCTGTCTCCCTTCGAGGCTGAACTCAGTTTCTGCCTCTTTTGAGATGCCTTTCTTGGGTTCCCCATTCCTACCCATTGCTAGGGCCCTCTCCCAACCAAAACTGTTCAGCATTTATGTTAAATATATATTTGATATTTCCTTCCTTCCTCATGATTTTCCCCCAGTAGAATATATGCTTTTCGAGGGCAAGAAGCGTTTTATTTTTTCCCTTGATGTCCCCAACACCTAGCGTGATGCTTTGCATACAGTAGGTATTTAATAAATGCAATCCAATTAAATTGTTAATTTGAAACCAGAAGATCTTGGTTGAAAGGCAGGTTCTGACATTTACTAACAAGTTGACAGACCACAGGGAATTCATTCACCTTTTTCTCATCAGTAAAATGAGGAATAATAATTACATTACCAACTTCAAGGGGTATTGTGAGACCAGCGATTTGTAAATAATCATAGAATTTATATAGCACTAGAAGGTTCACAAAGCACTTTACAGTGTCCACATCTGTAAAATGGGGATGATAAAAGCACTTACATACCAGAATAAATGCAAGGATCAATTGAGATAAAAAGCATTTAGCTCAGTGCCTTAATATAGTAGGTGCTATAATCATATTAGCTATTGTCATTTCATATAGAGCTAGACTTTTTGTGGTGGCAAAGAATGGGAAATCGAGGGATTGTCCATCAATTGGGGAATGGCTAAACAGGTTATGGTACA
Source organism: Dromiciops gliroides (assembly GCF_019393635.1). Classification (NCBI taxonomy): domain Eukaryota; kingdom Metazoa; phylum Chordata; class Mammalia; order Microbiotheria; family Microbiotheriidae; genus Dromiciops; species Dromiciops gliroides. The sequence continues at coordinate 33,702,155 of NC_057863.1, forward strand.
TAGTTGTGATGGAATGCTATTGTTCTATGAGAAATGATGAGAGGAGGGTGGTTTGAGAAAAACCTTGGAAGACATGAACTGATGCAAACTAAACTGGGCAGAACCAGGAAGACAATGTACATGGTAACAGCAGTATTATAATAATGATCATTCATGAGAGACTTAGCTACTCTGATCAAAACAATAATCCAAGACCATTCCAAAGGACCCATGATGAAAAATGCTATCCACATCCAGAGAAAGAACTGATGAACTCTGAGTGCAGAGTGAAGCATACTTTTTAAACTTCCCTGATTTGTGTGTGTGTTTTCTTTTGCAAAATGGCTAATATGGAAAATATTTTATATGACTTCACATGTATAATATCATATCGCTTGCATTCTCAAGGTGAGGGAGGAGCAGGAGGGAAAGAGAGAATCTGGAATTCAAAAATTTTAATAATTGTTAAAAATGTTTACATGTAGTTGGGAAGTATTTAATAAAATTGTATATGTGTCTAATATATTATATACTTATATAAACATATGTTAATGTGGTAATATTATATATAAATAATGTATACATATATATACACACACACATATATATCCCCCAAAAATAGAGATCTAGAAACCTCAGAGACCATAAAGTCCAACCCCCTGTTTTGTAGATGATGAAACCAAGGCTTGGTGGTGAGCTTGGTTTTCCCAGGGTCACCCAAGGACTAACCATTAAGAATGGGGTTTGAACCCAGGTATTCTTTTCAGAGTAAGGCTCTTTCCAATGGGCGTTATTTGAAATTTAACAAACAATGCCAACCGTCTTCTTTGTTTTCATTTCTAGGCTAGCAATCAGGCAGGAGCAGGCCCCTACAGTGACCTCGTCTCCTGTCGGACACCAGCATCAGCTCCGGATGCTGTCTCCACTCTCTATGTCCTGGAGGAAGAGACCCTCGGTGCCTACCCAACATCACCTTCCGTGTGCCTTGTACTGAACTGGGAAGAGCCGTGCAATAATGGATCAGAAATCATTGCTTACAACATTGATCTGGGAGAGAATAGCATTACAGTGACTGATACCACAAGCTATGTTATTAAGGACCTCCTTCCAGAAACCTCCTATCGGTAAGTAGACTCTTGGGTCAGAAGCACCTTGAAATCAGATTTTTCTGAGTCAAAGATGAGTGCATGTTGAATGTTAACAAATCAGCAGCCAGATGGCAGTCTAAATTGAGGTCTGGCTTCATAGTTTGAGTTCAATTGCCCTCTCTAGTCACCACCCGCGCCCCCCCCCCCCGCCCCCCAGCTGTGACCTCCATCAGTCTCTCCTTGCTCTAAATCCTTTTTAAACTCTTAAAAATTGGGGCCTTTCCTCTAAAGAACCTTTGCTTGTATGTTGTTCTTTTCTACATAAGAAATGAAAACATGCTGATATTATAAAAAATAGTTTTCACTTTAGGGGTCCCTGGATGACACTTCGAGAAGCACTACTCTGGATAACTATATGTTTCAGAGAAATTGTGCTGATCTGCATTAATAGAGGGAGTTCCCTCACCTGGGATTCCCCATACCAATGAGGTCTCAGGGCAAGGAAGTTGTTCTCTTAAAACCAGGAATGCTGGTAGAGCACTGTACTGATAATTGAGCTAGATTTTAATCAAGTATTTGCTAAAGGATTGCATTGTGGCATATCTACATTAGAGAAGGCTTTTGTTCATGGGGAGTTTTTGTAGCTTTTTCTGTATCTTCTACCTCAGTCGAAGAGAGAGCTGGCCAAGAGTCCTTACTGATGAATCAGTAACTAACTGGACATTTTTATTTAAGAGTATTCTGTACAGAACTATGAGGGGGCTGGGTTTCTCCACCCGAACCCCTACTAGTCCACAAAATGCAGTTCAAGATTGTTTCAGGGGAACAATTGTGGTGATTATGGCCACCTATAAATTTAGTATTTCAAGGAGATAAAGGTGTAATTTTGGTCAAAGAACTTCTTAACTGTCCCCTTCTCTCCCCAAGAAATTGGTAAAAATATAAATGAATAGCTCATGATGTTCTGGGGAAAATAAGGGGCGGGCAGGGGTGCATTTTAGGCAAAGGGTTCACATAAAGAGCTTGTGGGAGGTGGTTGTTTTGCCTTTTAATCTAAGGCAGTTCCATATTGTTCTCACACTGAGTTGATTCTTCCTCTGCATTGCCATGAATAGAATTAGCCTCTTTAGCATCACCCCTAATGGAAGGAAGGGTGGGTTGTTGTTGTTTTTTTAACTGGGGGAGCTCAGTCAGACCCTATGGGAGTACTCTTCCCAAATGACTTCTGAGTCTTATTAAAACAATTTTCCCCACAATCAGTACCCTCAGACATTGCCAGTGGCCTTTTGCTGGATATATGAAATCTGCTGGAGACCCCCCACAATGCCAATTTAAAACATGGTAATTGTTCATCTTAGAGCTGAATTTAAAATAACCAAGGCCGTGTCCTGGTTCTGGAGGGGAAGACTGTGAGTCTGGGCTTGTGGGAAATATGCCACGGATCACACTGAAGCTTCTAGTAACAGTTTGCAGGCTCTTTCCCCCATTGGACAAAGAGCTCCTCAAGGGCAGAGACCTTCTTTGACTCTCCAGCCCTTAGCACAGGACCTGACACATAGTAGGTGCTTATTAAATGTTCATTGACGGTGGAAAATTAATGTTAATTCTAATACAAGTGAAGGTGAAATGTCACATTCTTGGCAGCAACTGGCATTGGGGAGTGGGTAGAGAATCACTATAGGATTTGAACCCAGGTCTTCACAACACTGAGCCAACTCTCTTACCCAGTACTGCTCATTCCTCTCATATGTGTTTCCATATACATGTGCATATATATATATATTTTTTGGGGGGGGGGAGGCTGAGGCATTTGGGGTTAAGTGACTTACCCAGGGTCACTCAGCTAGTAAGTGTTAAGTGTCTGAGGTCAAATTTGAACTCAGGTCCTCCCGACTCCAGGGCTGGTGCTCTATCCACTGCGCCACCTAGCCGCCCCCATATATTTATAACATATATCATATACATAGTATTTTGTACCTGTTCATAAGTTATTTATAATTATTCTTTCGTTCTATGTTTTCCCCTCCCAATTATAAACTCTTCTGGAGTAAAAACACTTCTTTTTATTTCTCCCCCACAATGGATTTATTGCTATGTGCTGTGTACCTACCTATTGAATGGGTAGGTGGATGGATAGAGGGATGGATGGATGGATGGATGGATGGATGGATGGATGGATGGATGGATGGATGGATGGATGGATGGATGGATTGATGGATGGATGGATGGATAGATGGATGGATGGATAAATGGATAGAGAGATGGGAGCATAGAAGGATGGATGACTAGAGAGATAGATGGAAAAGGGAATTCGATCATTGATAATCAGGTTTTCTGCCATCCTGTATGGAGTAGCAAAAATTTTCTTTTACAGAGTTATTGCACATACTTTGAAGAACAGTCTAGAGTCTTATAATCTTCTAACAAAGAAAAGCCTTGGGCATCTCGAGGTAGAGGAGCAGAGATTTTACTTTTATTGACTAGTTCTGCAACCAAACTTCTCAAAGAGCATCTCAGTTAAGTTAAGTCCACAATCCCCTTTTTCTGTTAGGGATTAGAGTGGAATGTGGAATCTTTAGAAAGAAACAAATAACACATTTTTTCCTGTCTCCTTCCTGACCATTAGGGGAATTACTGGGAGTCAAATTGCTTCTCCCAGGTAGCAAACACCATTCCTCATCCTGTATGCTTAATTTCTGGGGCCTGAAATCTTATAATCAAAATGCAGGTCTCTTAAGCCATAAAAAGTATGAGAGGGGAAAAAAAATCAACATAAGTTACGGATACACTGGAAAAGTCCAAAACATGCATATTGTGTATCACCTGTGGCCCTCCCACCTCTGTGAAAGAGGAAGGCGAGGCATGTCCTCTCCTCTCTCTTCATTGGAGTCATGTTTGATCATTATACTTTTGTTATACTTAGCTTTGGTTTTTCAGTGGGTCACTGTTCTTTCCATTGACATTGTTGAAATTATTGTGAATATTGTTGTCTTATCTCTGCTGACTTCCCTCTGCCTCAAGTCGTATAAATCATCATAGTCACCATTTCTTACATCACTGTAATAGTCCATTCCATTCACATGCCAGAATTTGTTTATCCATTGTTCAGTCAGTGGACATCAGCTTTGATTACAATTCTTATCTATCCCAAAAAGTGTTTCTCTAAAGATACAGGGATAGCTTCTTTTTTCTTTTTGATGGCTTCCTTGGGGTATTAACCCCGTAATGGGGTCTCTTGTTCAACAGCTCTAGACATTTGAGTCACTTTATTTACATAATTCCAAAATGCTTGTACCACTTCACAGATGCACCGACAATTTATTAGTGTATCTATCTTCCTACAACCCCCCAACACTGATTATTAGCATTTTTTGTTGTCTTTGATGATTTTCAACATTTGCGTGTACTGAAATTTCAGGGTTATTTTGATTTGCATTATTATTAATTGGCCACAAATACTTGGCAATTCTGCTTTTGAGAACTCTTTGTTCATATCCTTTGACTTACATGTTGGGCAATGGCTATCTGAGTTCTCTTATTCTCTGACTGGTATCTAGCAATGTGACCTTGGGCCAGTCACATAACCTATTTTTACCTCAGTTTCTTCAGCTGCAAAATAGGAATAATAATAATATCTCTCAGGGTTATTGTGAGGATCAAATGAGATACTATTTGTATAATGTTTTACAAAGCTTCATAATTGTGACACAGTATAATCATCATCATCACTGCTACTGTTACCACTACTGCAACATGCCAAATGCTGTGTTAGGCACTGGAGATGCCAGGTACAAACAGCCCCTGCCCTCAGAGAGCTTCCCCTTGCATTCTGTGTTTGATCATCTTTCATTTCTATCATCCATGTTGGATGGGCTAATAATGAGATGATTTCTCACCTGTAGTGTCTTCCCCATAAATCCTACACAGTGTCTTTCCTCATCTAAATGAAGTCACTGAGGCCAGTTTTTGTCACAGTGGAGCAAAATGACTCATCCACCTACCCGGACCCATCCGTTGCTGGTTTGTTTTAGGGTTGGGTTTTTTTTGTTTTGTTTTGTTTTGTTTTGTTTGCGTTTTGTGTTAGAATCACTTTAGGCTTATGACATCCAGACAATAAATAATGTTTTCAAGGAATCTTTAGAAGCTATTTCACAAACAAGCTGCTGCCTCCTCCAGGAGATTCTATGGGGAAGTGAATGTTCTTTAAAAATACATAAATATAAAAAAAGAAATACATAAATAAATAAGAGCCAACAAGTAGGTTTTGAGAGAACATCAGAGCCCAGAGCCATTTCAGTGATTTGAAATAGACCAAAGCCAGCTGTTCTTCTGGGCACATTTCACAGAAAATGAGTAAGCCCTAAAGCTCAAACTCTATGTCAAAGGACCATTTAAAATGTCTTGGCTGATACTGAAGGTCTAGGAAAGGATAATTTCCCCTAATACTGCAGAGGCACATGGCTTGTTGAACAGGGGTCAGGATGACATAGCGGCAGCAGCCCCCTCCCCTCACTGAAGAGTGTGCAGTCATCTCTTGATTGTTCACATTAGCCTGTAGCCGGGGCATCAGTGACATGGGTCAACTAGATCAGAGGACAATCCAAAAATCATTTCTACTTGGCTTTGAAATATGTATTTGAATCTGGATGGATGTCATTTGTGAATCTACATTTTGGAAAAAGACAGGTCTGATCTGATTGAAGCAAAAAGTAGCTTTTATTTTTTTAAAGGAAGGAGCTTTAAAAACAAGTAACATTCAAAGCCATTTTTATTTCTAGCTTTATTAACTTGATGAGAGTGTGTATTTTTATGCGTTTTGACCCACAGTAAATAGATATTAAAAGAAACCAACCCAGGAAGAACCTTCATATTGTGCCTGCCTTGGATTAAATGGTGGTGGGGTTAATCCTATGCTTCTGCCATGTTTCAATTTCATGTCCTCACAGATTGATTGATCACCAATTTACTTGGCGCCCCCCCTAATAGAATATTGGTAGATTCCCTTCATTCCCAGATGTTATGTATACAGAAGAACCCTCCTCAGAGAGGGCATGGGATTCGGCTCATACTGTATTTGTATCTGATTGGCATGAGCCCCATTGGACTGGGCTTTTCCACTGTACTTTATCATATACAACTTATTTGCCCATACTTAGAGATCTCTGTTCCATTCTATGGGACTGATATTAATTATAAATTCAGCAGAATGTAAGCTTCTTGAAGGCAGGACTGATTCCCTTTTTTAAAAAGATCTATGTATCTCTATTGTCTGGCACTAATGTCTTAGACATAGCAGATGCTTAATCACTGTACAGGAATTGCCAAAAGTCTTGGTGCAGTTTTGAATTTTAGTTATTTAAAACTTAATCAGGGGCAGCTAGGTGGCGCAGTGGATAAAGCACCAACCCTGGATTCAGGAGGACCTGAGTTCAAATCCGGGCCCTCAGACAGTTGACACTTACTAGCTTTGTGACCCTGGGCAAGTCACTTAACCCTCCTTGCCCTGCGAAACAAAGAAAGAAAGAAAGAAAGAAAGAAAGAAAGAAAGAAAGAAAGAAAGAAATTTAAAAAAAAATCAAAAATCAAAATTTTTGGGAGACCCCATAAAAAGGATGATGATGGTGATAACATTTTGAGGTTTTCAATGTACTTTGCACATATCTGATATTATCCCTATTTTACACATAAGGAAACTGAGGCAGGTTAAGTGAGCTGCCCAGAGTCACACAGCTGGTATATGCCCCATGATTAGAACCCGGGTCTTATAAACTCCCAAGTCCAGCACTGTATCCCCTTCAAGCTTCCTCTCTTACTATTATTTAAATTCATATCAATAATAATAATAAAACAACAGCTAACATTTAAACAGGTTTTCCAAACATTTTTGCTTATTTGATGTTTACAACCATCCTGCTCAGTCTCCCTGTCTCCAAGCCCATCATTCTCTCAACAACTTCACCTGTTGTTGCTGCCTGTATAACTCCGGCCCTTTGAAAAAAAACCAAAAAACCCAGGGTCCTCACTAAGTGTTTTTAACATTGGATAAAAACGTCAGTCATAATGGAAGGTAGAGATCATTTAATTTGGAAGAGAGGACTGAGTACTCCCTGTTGGATCCCTGGGCTCGAGGTCATTGATTTGCCAGCAAGACTGTTTTTTCTAGGCGGCCCAGCTCGGACAGACACACACTCCGCTTCGATGCACGAGCTTCCCAGAGATTGGCCTGAATGGTTTACTTTCTCATATTCTGAATCTCTTTATAAATCAAGATGAATGTTTTCCACCAGAAGGACAAAGAGCTCTTAACATTAGTGTATTTTCTCCTTTCCCAGGAGAAAAATATGAGTCCTGCACCCTGTCCTCACCAGGTGGCCCCTATCCAGTCATTTAGTTATTTTTAAAAACAAGAGAGAGGGTTTTGGGGGTTTGGTTTGGCTTGCTTTGGATTTTCTGTCTTCCCTGTAACTCGTCACCTTCTCATCTATTTGTGCCAGTGTCTTGAGGCTGAAATGAAATTTGGTTTTGTCTTATTTGAAAATTAGGTCAACTGCTCCCTGGCTCACAGGCTTATGAGGAAAAATGTTTTTTAAGCCTGAAATGCTCATGAATGTGTGTTGTGCAGTGGGACAAACCCCAGAGAGTCAGAGGATCCAGGTTCAAATCCTGACTCGGGCTTTTGCTTAGCTATGTGGTCTTGTCCCCTCTCTGGGCCTCTGGATCTTCCTAGATAATGAAAGGGTCATAAGTCATGGGCTCTGAGATCTCTGCCTAATGTTATCTTGTGACCGCAGGGCCAGTGTTCTGTAGATTGGGGCCCCACTGGAGAGGGCAACTACTATAACTGTCTTTGGAGTGCTTCCTTTCACTAACAGAAATCTTAGAGATTTATTAAGCAACTCAAGACATCTTACTAGTTCACCCTCAGACATTTTTGCCCGGCCAAGTGGAGACCATTCCATCCTCCACTCTCTAAGCTACACAAGCATCTAAAGAATATCAGCAGAAATGTTTGCCTGATTTTATTTTAACTTGTTTTCATTTCTCCCCTCCAGGATCAGAATTCAGGCTGTCAATGAGATTGGGGCTGGACCATTTAGTCACTCCATTAAGGCCAAAACGAGGCCATTACCACCCTCCCCTCCCCGGTTAGAGTGCGCAGCAGCAGGGCCGCAGAGCCTGAAGCTAAAATGGGGAGACAGCAACTCCAAGGCGCACGTGGCTGATGACATGGTGTATACGCTGCAGCTAGAAGATAGAAACAAGAGGTAAGTGCGAGGCTGGGATGCCCACAACCATTCAGATGCCTTTTACCTGGTGGAGTTCATTCTCTAGAAGTTGAAAATGAGGTGCTTAATTTTACTACTTCATCTTGGGCATCTTTTTTTAAGTGTGTGTGTGTGTGTGTGTGTGTGTGTGTGTGTGTGTGTGTGTACACACAGAGTGCTTGAGCATCTATATCTACATTATATGCATAACTAGAGATACAATTATGCATGTGTGTGCATAGGTATACACTTAAAATTTCAGCACCAACAAAAATGTATTTGGCGGCTACTTCCTAAGAAGTACTGTCTTAAGTATCAAGAAAGACATGGTTTGGATGAGACCCGGTCCCCAACCCCATTGTTATGACTAGAAATGAACAGACCTAGTGCCTGCCCCCGATATTTTGACTAGAAATGAACGGTTTTGAAAGACTTCAGCATTTTAGCTTAACCCAGGTACCACCCATGATTCCAGAGGACTGACAAGGAAGCACCATACCTGACTACCTTCTGACTGAGGGTACATGGTGGACGTGGAATTAAATGTTAAACTGCCCACTTACCCTGCATGTAATGATTCTCACTACTAACTGAAAACGGGTCTATTTCTATGAGATTTTTCTGAAAAGAAAAATGTCCACTTGAAATCCACTAGACATAAAGCTTAGAGAAAGAAGAAATGTCAGGAGAGAGCTGTTACATTGGTCAATATTCATTCATCCCAAGGGGATGAAGAGTGGGGGCTGGGGAGAGTTTGTGGATCCAGAATTATTTTAGGAGGTTGTCCAGATGGAACCTGCCCTCCCAAGGCCACGAGCTAGCAGTGAATTAGACAGAAAGAGTCTTCATTGTGTGCCACACTTAGGATTGAAACACTCTGGGCTGTTTATAAATAAAATGCCCAGTTTTTGTTTAGATTTGTTCTTTGGGGCCTTTTCTTTTTCTTTTTTTAAACCTGACTTCATTTCCTCTGACCACAAGTGGCCAGAGCAGACCTTGATGGTAATAGATTGTTCTGTCACTAAGACACCAAGCCAGAGAATGGGAGGAGGGAGGAAGGATGCTCAGCACTTTGTAAAACACTGTCCCAGCTTCCCCGAGGGTCTGCCTGCTGAAGAAAGAACAGCAGCAGCAACAACAAAAAGTCATATTGGAGAGTTATTGATTTCATTTCTCATTTGTGATACTACAGTATTTCAGTCTGAACCATCCTAATGGACCACGGTTGGATAAAGCAATATATTTGTCCCATGACAGCAAACTGGGCCCAACACATCATGAGATAAGTTAGGATCTTTTGACCAGAAAAGAAAGAGGTCTGTTTAAAGATTAATCCCACTGCAGGCAGGAGAGGCCTGGAAGTCAATAGAGAATCACTGTTAGTCAATCAACAAGCATTTATTAAGTGCCTACTGTATGCTGATTCTTTGCAGTGTTAGGAATACACAGACAAAAATGAAGTAGTTTCTGCCCTTAAAGAGTTTATATTCTCTGTGTGTGTGTATGTGTATGTTCATATATACATAAGCATTATTCTTACTGCTTACAAGTACCAAGGATGCTTAATCTATTTTTTCCCATGCCCTATAACACTTTGTTTTAACATATCCAAGACAAGTCAGCTTCCTTGCCCAGACAACCTCCAAGAGGTCTCCAGGGGGGATTGGACAAGGCCTAAGAATAGATCCAACTATCAGATTTGACCGTGAGGGCAACCACAGAGGCACTACACAATAAGTCCTTAGTAAAATTAGTAAAGTCTCATGGATTTTCCTGAGCTAGCTGTTGTAAATTCTGTTGCCCCTCACTACTGTTGCCTAAGAAAATGTAAAAGGATCTCATGGTCAAGGCGTGCTCTCTACAAATAAAAGCCAAGACTGTCTCCCTCGTAAATCAATTACTTAGCAAAAGTTTAAAGGGAATTAAAAAAAACAAAAACTTTCCATGAGGGATGGCATGTTTTATAATATTACAAGCCAAGATCCAAATTTGTCTTTTTGAAAATTACATTTGTAGATAATCTCAGAATGTTATTAAAGTGATGGGAATGTATAATATAAAAAATTCTCATTCTATATATAGAATAAGTTCCATTGAATTTGATGGGATGAGAACTTAGCCAGACTAGTTGGCAAATGACCTTTCATAGTATCCTGAAATTGAAAGAACAAGCAATCTTAGCAGCTTGGGACTAGAAGTCCATCAAATCTCAATCTTTTACATTAAATATCTGCTGGTTTATAAATGGCAGGAATAATTTGAGTAAATTAAATAATAATATATTCATGTGGTCCCTCTTCTGACCTCTTGCCTTCCCTTCCCTTTCCCTTTTCTTCCCCTTCCCCTAAACCTACCACCCCATGGAGATGGGATGAACCCACCATACAAAAATGGCCACTCACCACCATTCCAAGTCATTTTCACCATCCATCCCCCAGTCTCTCTCTTTGGGACAAGGGGGTGTTGACTCATGTCAGTGGTGCAGGGAACAAGACACATGGGAGATGATGTACCACCATGTTGGGAGAATCAATCTAAGCCTTGTTGGCAGTAGAAGACTTTTTTTTTTTTGTAATAAGTTCACATCTCTTCATATCTCACTGAGACAGACCAAAGAATAGGGTGTTCCTTCTTTAACAATGTGGTCTGTCATTTAATTAGGAATGGCATTTGAAGGCAGGTTTTCTTTAGGAAAATACAGTGTTCTTTTTCCATGGCTTGAGCTGATTAGGTGGTATGTTCTCTCCTTTATAATTAGACAGCTCTGCTCTTGTAAAAGAAAACATCTTCAAAGGATGGGAGGGGGAAGAGGGGTAGGATCCTCTTTGAAAACAGGCGCTACACTGACTTATTATGTAGTGCCTCTCCCCCCACCCCCTCTTCCTATCCCCCTCCCTGAGGAGCCCAGCAACTTGGAGGTACCATCATTCCTCACAACAACTAATTGTCCTTTTGGTCACTAACCACAAAGGCTTTCAGGAGTTATGCCAACAGCACCAGTCAGTTTGGGGGGTTTTGTTTAGTTGTTGGCTTTTTTTAGAATGCAGGTACCTCCTGGGCATCAAGTGTCTAGAAAACTGTCAGAAAGATATCTTAGGGAGCAGCTAGGTATCACAGTGGATAAAGCACTGACCCTGAATTCAGGAGGACCTGAGTTCAAATCCGGTCTCAGACACTTGACACTTGCTAGCTGTGTGACCTTGGGCAAATCACTTAACCCTCATTGCCCTGCCCCGACCCCCTAAAAAAGAAAGATTTGATATTTTTAGTGGACCAAAGACTCAAATACGGCCAGCCATAAAGTATAGCGGCCAAGAACACTAGTGTCATCTGGGCCTGTAGTCAGAGGCAGAGCCCAGGACTGGAAAGCAGATGGCAATGGTAGTGGTGGTTGTTATTGATGATGATATCAGCTATGTGCCAGGCACTGTACCAAGCACTTTACGTTATCTCACCTGATCCTTGCCACAATGCGAGGTGCTATTATTATGCCCACTTTACAGATGAGGAAACCGAGGCAATCAGGGTGATGTGACTTGTCCAGGGTCACACAGCTAGAAAGTGTTCGAGACCAGATTTGAACTTGGATCTTCCTGACTCTCGGCCCAGAGCTTTATCCCTCTGTCACCTGGCTGCTGATAATTTGGCTACTCTGCCTGGGCTGGACAACACCTGAAGTATTGTGTTAAGTTCTGGGTATGCTTGTCTAGAATGACATGGAAAAACTGGTGAGCTTTCAGGGAAGGGCAATAGGTTGTTTGAGGTGATATAGGGATTGATTGACAGAACCTGGAGAAGACCTCAGCAGGGTGTGACAGCTGCCTTTAGACGTGGGGGACAGGTCATGCAGAAGTGACATTGGTGCAGGGGTGGATCTTATGCCATTTGATCAGTGTGGTGATCATGGGGGTTGTTGAAATACCGGTGTCAGCCCCATGCAGAAAAACATCTTAAAAGTGAAGCATCAGGGTGCTAGGTGGTGCAGTGGATAAAGCACCAGCCCTGGAGTCAGGAGGACCTGAGTTCAAATTCGGCCTTAGACACTTGACACTTACTAGCTGTGTGACCCTGGGCAAGTCACTTAACCCTCATTGCCCTGCACCCCGCCCCCCCCAAAATGAAGCATCTCCAAACGTCAAAGCCTGCAGATAGATAGCTCTTGGGAGCTATTTTGTAGCAGGCTTTCTACTCTTTAACATGTGGTCTGTCTGGATTAGCTTGCCTCCTTCCTTCTACCTTTTTATGAGTCATAGCTTTGGAATTGGAAGGACCCTGGCTGTCATCTGACCTTTCTATTTAGAGGAGGACACAGACAAGTGAATTGACTTGGGCCCAAGGTCACAGTGGCAGCGGCAGAATTTGAACTCGCATCCTCTGGACCCACATCTGGTATTCTTTCTTTTACACTAGTATTAACTGACAAGGGATCAGCTGAGTATGTGAATACAAACCCATGTCTCTCTGCCTCTCTCCCTCCCTGTCTTTCTCTGTCTCTCCCTCCATCTCTCTCTGTCTCTCCCTCCATCTCTCTCTGTCTCTCTCCCTCTCTCCTCTTTCTTCTCTCCTCTCTCTCTCTCTCTCTCCCTTTTTCCCTCTCTCTTCCCCCTTTCTCTTTCTATTTTTCTTTCTGTCTGTCTCTCTGTCTCTCTTCCCCTGACTACTACTTCCCTCCTCCCTGCTTCCCAACCACCCCCCCACCCCCCCCACCCCCGCCATCACCACCATGAAGAACATTGAAGGCTGTATTCCTAGGATACCCAGCTTAGCAGTGACCTAGAATCTGCATTTAGTCAATGTTAGATTTGGCAGGAGGGAGATATGTTGACTTATCCTCAGCAGATATGACAACATAAAGGTCTAAAGTCCTTTCATTCCTGAGTGTCCAATAAGGACGTGTAGTAAAAAGTGAGATACCTATTTTCCTAATTCAGCATCCCCCTCAGGCCGGGGTGAGAAGGCCCACCAGCTCAGCCTAAATGTCAGTAAAAGGCAGGCACTATCCTGCCTTTATGGAGAGAGGGGATGTTTATCTCCTTGCACTGAAATGTTGGCCCACAGTAACAGAATTTAAGTTGTTGCTGATTCTGGGCTGACCTCGATGAGCCGATGTTCCCTGATAATTGCATCTAACGCAGGGGCAGAGCAGCTTTGGTTCCAGGAATGCATTTAGAGTTAATCTGTGCTGTTTAGGCTGAGTCAGAGCACATTAAACCAAAAAATCACCAATGTCAAATTTGGGGGTGAGAGCAGGAGGGAATCGGCAGAGGGAGCTGATCCACATTTGTTCTCCATTCATTTCAAGCCAAGTGTTCAGTTATTTTCCCTGAGTCAGCCAAGTTATATGAAGAAGAAAGAGAGAGAGAGATAAAGAGAGACAGAGAGAAAGAGAAAAACAGGAAGGGAGAGAAAGAAAGAGGAAGAGGAATAAAGGGGGAGAGGGGGATGGGGTGGGGAAGATGTATGTGTGTCTGTGATTGTTTAACATGCATAATTCCACTGTGAATACCTGGCTGGGAAAAATGTATATATACACAGTCAGTTCTTAGGACTTAGAACTGGGAAGCACCTGAAGATGGCCAGGGATAGACGCCAAGTGATTTGCCTAAGGTGACACAAGTCACAGGGTGGCAGAGCACCTTATGATCATGCTGGCTGGGGACGTGATTTTGTAAAGCTTTTCTCTTGTGCATAGCCCAGCACCTAATCCATATTACTATGGATTAATCTACTTAATAGAGTCTTAGTTACTGTTTGTTTCATATGATGAATTGCCAAAAATAAAAACTTCTTGAATAAATGGCATCAATAAAATATTTCCTGATACTAGTAATAAATATATATTTCCTAGGATATCAAAATAATCATGTTGTTTTGGGCAGCTTCACATAATGATCAGGAAGAATGCTCAGACTGAAGGACTAAGACTTAGATTTGAATCTTTTAGGCTCTGTTTTTTTTTTTTTTCCCAAGTAACTCAATTTTTTTCATCTATAAAATGGGAATGATTATGTTTACACACACCCCAACACGAGTTGTAAGGATTGAATGAAAGCAGTTTATAAGAATAAATGTGATTTATTAGTTAATAATAATGAATTATATCACAATGTACTTTAATAATTGGATTAGCGATAGTAAGAATCTATTGTTGAGGAATCAAGAAGATGGGACCCTCAGAGATTAAATCATTTGCCTGAGATCACATGCTAAGCATCAGAGATAAGATTTGAACTTGGATGCTCTGTTTCCCAAGCTACGTCAGTAGCTTATATCTGTTATATGCAGAGCACTAGATATGCAGAGACAAAAAACGGTCAGTTCCTGCCCACCAGGAGCTTACATTCCACTGGGGAGACAATTTATACATAATTTATACAAAATGTATACAAAAGAAAGACAAAGTAAATTTGGGAATGGAAAATACTAGTGGCCCCATAGACCTTAAGTGGGATTGTTCCCAAGGCCACGCATACCCACTGGAAGAACCAGGATTGGAATCCACTCTCTGACTCCATCCAAATCCAGAATTAGCTCATTCTCACACCTGGACTTGTTCTCCTGCCTCAAGTCTCTCCTTACTCCAGTCCCTCCTTCACTCACCTGTCAGTGATCTTCCTATGGTACAGGTCTGACTATGTCATTCCTGCCCCACCCTGCGCCACTCCACAAACTCCACTGGCTCCCTTTCAATGTCAGAGTCAAAATAAAATCTTCTGTTTGGCACTCAAAGCCATAACCTGACCCCCTCTAACCTTTCTAGTGTCACACGTGACTCCCCGACCCCTACTCTTTGACCCAGTGATACCGGCCTCCTTGATGTTCCATAAACAAGAACTGTCATCTCTCAGCTCCAGGCATTTTCTCTGGTCTTCCCCTGTGTGTGGAACCTTCTCCCTCTTCTCTGGCTTCCTTTACATCCCAGCTAAAATCCCATCTTCTACAAGAAGCCTTTGGCAACCTCCTTTAATGCTAGGGCCTTTCCTCTCTTTATTATCTCTCATTTAACCTGTCCATATCTTATTTGTACATACTCCTTTTCCTATTGTCTCCTCCATTAACTAGATGGTGAGCCCCTTGGGGGCAGAAACTGGGTTTGGGGGGGGTTGTTTTTTATTTTTGCCATTCTTTCTATTTCCTGCACTTAGCACAGGGCCTGGCATTTAATAGACACCTTGTTGACCTGCCTTGGCATGACTTTGGGCAGCTTATTTAACTTATTTGGGACTTCATTTACAAAAAGAGCAGTTTTGTACTAGGTGATCAGTAAGGTCTCTTCTTACCCTGGGTCTGTGATGCAATAGTAACAGGAAAAATCTGAACCCAGTTCTCCTGACTCCAATTCCTCCTTTTGTTCTATTGTAACTATATGATATTGGGCAAATCAGCTAAACTCTCCAAGCCTCAATTACTACATCTATAAAATGGAGATAATAACAGCACCCACCTCGCAGGATTGTTGTGAAGATAATGTATATACAGTGCTTGAAATTTCCTCCATAAATATTAGCTATGATGTTTATATCATCACAGAATTAGAAAATCCATTTCTTGCCCAGTCTCCCACCAAAGTTTGCATCCCTTTTTTAAGGACCCTTTTCCCAGAGTCGGGAAGTCATTTCATAGACTTTTGCTGTTGGTTAGTTCTCTAATCAGTGACAATAGCAATTCAGTTGAGTTGTTCCTGAGCCAGCCTTTGACTAGTCATTCTCTCATTAGGCAACAGAAGCAGAATTTGAATTTTGAGAGACAGCCCCCTCCCTCGTGCCTCTCTTCTGTCTGAATTAGGCCTGATCATTAGGGAAATGTCACGTCATTCCTTATCGTCTGCTTTCAACCAGAAATGTGACCTGGAGTGAACGTGAAGCCCGAGGAATCAAGTTCCTGTTGAGTACATGAGAGGTTTCACTGAGATTCTAGAAGCATATAGCGTCTGAGCCAGCAGGCTTTGAAGGCCTCAAGGCCTTCTGATCCAAACCCTTCATTTTTCCAATCAGTCTAATCAACAAGTACCTTCTCTGTGCCGAGACATTGTAGGAGGCCCTGGAGATGCAGATCCAAAAGTGCTAGAGATGTCCCTTGCACCCAGCTGTTCTAGAGCAGGGGTTCTTTTTTTTTTTTTTTTTGACGGGGCAGTGGGGGTTAAGTGACTTGCCCAAGGTCACACAGCTAGTAAGCATCAAGTGTCTGAGGCTGGATTTGAACTCAGGAACTCCTGAGTCCAGGACCAGTGCTCTATCCACTGCGCCACCTAGCCGCCCCCTAGAGCATGGGTTCTTAATCTGGGTCCTGTAGCTTTAAAAAAAAATACTTTGATAACTGTAATTCAGTATAATTGGTTTCCTTTGTAATGCTATTTATTTTATTTTTAAGCATATAAAAACTTTCTGGGAAAGAGTCTCAACGTTCTTTTTTTTTTTTTAAATAAGATTTAGAGTTCCAAATTTTTTTCTCCCTCCCTCCCTTTCCTCCCCCCTCCACAAGACAGCAACCAATCTGATATAGGTTATATATGTACAATCCTCTGCCGCCACCACCATCCAGTCAGGAACCCAAAAAGCCCCAGAGCTCTCCACGCAGGCTCCCTCTCCTCCTTCCTGTCTCCTCCCAGACCATAGGAAGCTCCTCAGGTTGATTGGCTGGTAGCCTTGATAGCACCCATGAGCAAACGTCATTTCCTGACACCAAGGAAAAGCCACAATGCCTCTGAGGCATTTCCTCATGGTGGAGCTTTCCCACAGCAAGTCTCCAGTAGGTGGCATCATTCCAATCATTACACTCCTGTATCCCATTTCACACTTTATAGATAGATTCTTTTAGCTACAGATTTCATGGTTGTTTTTTCAACAAGAAAAAATTCTGGAAATCCAATGTAGGTACAAAAAAAAGCGTTAGCAGCCTATTCATTCCTCAGCTGAGCAATCTAAACCCAGATAGTAAGATGATGCATAACGGACCCCAAATTGTGATGAGCCTGTTAAAAATTCTCATTGGACCAACAGGCACAATCTGCACACTTGGATCTAGTCAGTGATATGGCGGGAAGGGTAAAGAGTGACACTTTGGACCTCAGGTGTCTCCAGAGGTTTCCCTCTGCTGCCATCTGCCCTTACAAAGGAATACTGGGACTCTGTTCCTTGGCCGGACACACTCATTCTGTATTCTTATTTGGAGACATTCTCCTTTCCCCGAGGCCCCACCTCTGAGCCAGGAGTAAGTCACTGGCAAAATATCCCCAGAAAAAAAAACAAAACATATTCTCTCTACAGCACATTCTGAAAATCGTCCCAAGGACCAAAAACAACGAAATTGAAAATGGAACTAAAGACAAGCAAGTCGAGCCTTATTGTGTTCACAGCTGTGGATTCACAGCTGTTAATAATCACAGGATTCACATGTTTTTGAAAGACTCACATTGGCATTTGTTCAGTACAACCTAAGGTTAGCAGGTTGCATCTTGTTTTCCTAGGAGCTAACAAGGATCGACTGCCTTACTAGGGGCAGAATCTGTCCCATCTCAAATCCCAGCAAGGTAGTGAACCAAAAAAACAACTAGAGCTTCTGACCCGGATGTCATCTAGCTTTTAGTCTCAAGATGAACCTGGGACGTGTCTTTCCATTTGAACTGATACCACTGTCCAGGTCACTCTTATCAGTGAGTGTCTTTACCATTTCTGGCTGATTGCTTGGCCAAGGGAACAAATTGCTGTCTTCTAGTACATACAAAGGAAGCTGGGGAACAGGCAAAACCTCAACAACAGAGCCCTACCAAGTCAGCTTGTCCTGTCCCTGCTGCCTTGGCCTCATGCCAAGAGTAGCCCAGAGTTTGAGATTTCTCGCGATGTGGTCCACGCTTAGTGAAGTGACTGTCCTCTAGACCCTGGTCAGACCACAGAAAGCATGCCATGACCTGGGAAGGGCTTAGAGATCATACCACATGGAGAGCAGGCCATGGGACTGGAGAAGAGAAGACGCTGTGGTAGAACAAGGCAGCTCTCTCTAGGTACTTGAAGATGCCTCTCATGGTAGAGGGAATAGACTTGTTCTTCCTAGAAGACAAAGGTAGAAGTAGTGGGTCCATTTTTCCAAAAAGCAAGTCCAGGCTTCCTGACAGGAGTGAGGGAAAGCTCCCTAACAGAGCTCAAAGCTGAGTGAACTGCCTCAGTTTCTTCATCTGTAAAATGGAGTTAGTAATATCAAAACTATCCACCACATGGAGGCTTCCAGGAGAGAAAGAAAATCAGATTTTCATGACATTTTAAACTTTAAACTCATACAAAGATCTTAGGATCGTAGTTGTAGAGTTAGAAAGAACTTTAGACCCCATCTAATCCAGCTCCCTGCCTTTAGAAATGAAGAAACTGAGGCCATGGGCAGGCTAAATTATTTTCTAATGTACTCTGCTGCCTCCTTATAGTCTCAGGTCCTGAAGGAGGGTTACCTTTATGAGACAATTCAAAGGAGAGCAACTGCAATCCTAAATTGGCCCCTTGGCCACCTAGATGATGCCTCCGTCCGTGTTGGACCCCTGCTCTGAGCTCCCACCCTTTGGTTGACATTCATCATTTGACCTCTGTGTCTTGTAATCAGTGTCTCTTTCCCATCTTCTTAACGGGAGGCTAGAGGCCACCCAAATGATTGCACTTGTCTATAAATTTAAAATGAAGTGGATTTTTATGGAAATTGAATTATTGGATGGATGGGCTTAATCTTTCCCAGAGCTCTTAGAGCTACAGGGAATATTAACCCAAGGGGAAACTCCCAGAGAGGTTAACATCTAGTTTGACATGAATGTTGGCCATAAAAAGAAGAAGCCCAATCTTTTTTGCTTCTGCCTGTTGGGAGCATGAAAAAGAATTGAAAAATTATGCTTGAAGGGTACTTTGGGGTGAAATGTTCTAATTTGTCATTGGGTGTTTGGGGAGAGCAGGACCAGAGGATAGAGATGGACTCAAAACTTTCAAGAGAAGTAGCCAAGAGGTGGACCAGATAGGAATGGGTGATGCTATTGCCTAAATTTCCAATTTTACCATGCCCGCGGTTATTTTTTTAATTCCCTCCTACTTCCTTCAGCCTTATACCTAACCTCTCTCTTTATATCACTGTGAGTGTCTGGTGATCAGCAGCTGCTTAGCAATCTATACTCTTAAAGAGTGGTTTGTCCAGGATCATACACCTAGTCTGTTTCAGAGGTCAACCTGGAACCCCGGTCTCCCCAGAAAACTCTAAGCCAGCCAGCTCTGCCCTCTGGGCCAGAGGTGTCAAACTAGCACAGCGGGAACCAGATTAAGATGTAAAATGTAATTGGGAACTATCAACAAAATAAATAAAAATACAATAAAACACTGTTGATATCCCATTTTAAACCTAAGCCAATATGCCGCCCACAGGGATCCTTATGTAACAATTTGTTGGCCCCATTTCTATTTGAATCTGACCCCACCGGTCTAGGCCATGCCGCTGTCTTTGTTAATGTGTCACCACTGCCAGGCCCATCATCTCTATGTTCTGTCCAGAGCTTTAATTCTTTGTATTTTTTTCCCCAAAGCCCAGATGAGGGCCTGCACATAGTAGGTGCTTAAGTAATACTTATTGATGGATGGATTGCTCAGCTTGGATCCTTGGCTCCCGATCCCTCATTCTTGCCCCTCTACCAGGCTGCATCTACTTCTACTTCTCTCCACCTCTTCTGTGAATTATCCCCGACCATCTTAGCTTAAAGGGACTTCTTCTAAAATCTCATTACCCAGCTAATAATAATGACAACAACATTTAGCATTCCCTTCAGGAAAGCTGCATTAGCTCTGTCACCTCCAGAATTAACTATGAAGTCCTCTGTTTGGCTTTGAAATCCCTTCATAACCTGGCCTTCTCCTGCTTTCCCGGGCTTCTTACACCTGATTCCCTTGACTGGCAGAGGCCTCCTCGCTCCTCCCGGCCCAGGCCACTCCAGCCCCCAGCCCCAGGCATCCTCACTGGCCGGCCCCCAACCTGGAATGCTTCCTCTCCTGTATTCCATTTCCTGGCCCCCTTCAGGTCTCAGCTACAAGAAGCTCTTCCCAGTCCCCTCTCTTGTTCTTTCCCTTTGGAATGATCTCCAGTGTATCATAGGTGTGTTTTGTGTGTATGAGGTTGCTGTGTGTTGTCTCCTCCATTGGACTGTGAGCCCCCTGAGAGCAGGGCCTGACTTGTTTCTTACTGTCTTTGTACCTCCAGTACTTAGCATATAATAGGAGTTTTAGAAATACTCATTGACTTGACCTCTTATTCGCTACATCTTCTTTATTTATTTATATTTTATATTTTATTTTTTGGTGAGGCAATTGGGGTTAAGTGACTTGCCTAGGGTCACACAGATAGTAAATGTTAAGTGTCTGAGGCCGGATTTGAACTCAGGTCCTCCTGACTCCAGGGCCAGTGCTCTATCCACTGCACTACCTAGCTGCCCCTCTTTACATCTTCTTATCCCATGATCCCTCCAGCAGATCTTTACATATAGAATCAGTGTTCAATAAATAGTATGTTATAAATGATTGAATGAAGAAACAAGTATCCACTTGGCCAATTGATATTTTTTTTTCAATGCAACAACCAAGATTTATTTTATGGATAAGCTTTTTTTTTTAATGTATAAGGTATTTTATTTTTTCTGTTACGTGTAAAGATAGTTCTCAACTTTTGTTTATACAAGCTTTACAATTTCAGATTTTTCTCCCTCCCTCCCCTCCCTCCCCCCTCCCCTAGACAGCAGGTAATCTGATATAGGTTATATCTATATATCTCTATACACATACATATAGATATAGATATATAGATATAGATATATACACACACATATATATATATACACATAATAACATTAATCCTATTTCTGCATTAATCCTGTTACAAGAGAAAGAATCAGAGCAGTGATGCAAAACCTCAAAATAGAAAAAAAAAAACCAACAGCACCCAAAACAAAAGAAATAATATGGTTCAATCAGCATCTATACTCCACAGCTCTTTCTTTCTTTTTTTTTTTTTCTTGGATTTGGAGATCCTCTTCTATCATGAGTTCCCTGGAACTCTTCTGTACCATTGCATTGGTGAGAAGAATATAGTCCATCACAGTAGGTCAACACTCAATGTTGATGATACTGTGTACAGTGTTCTTCTGGTTCTGCTCATCTCACTCATCATCAGCTCACGTAAGATCCTCCAGGTTTCTCTGAACTCTTCCTGCTCATCATTTCTTACAGCACAATAGTATTCCATTGTATTCATATACCACAACTTGTCCAGCCATTCCCCAATTGATGGGCACCCCCTCAACTTCCAATTCCTTGCTACCACGTAAAGAGCAGCTATAAATATTTTTGTACATGTGAGTCCCTTTCCCCCTTCCATGATTTCTTTGGACAAAAGACCTAAAAGTGGAATTGCTGGGTCAAAGGGTATGCACAGCTTTATTGCCCTTTGGGCATAATTCCAAATTGCTCTCCAGAATGGTTGGATCAGTTCACAGCTCCACCAACAATGCATTAGTGTTCCAATTTTCCCACAGCCTCTCCAACATTTATTATCTTCCTTTTTTGTCATTTTAGCCAATCTGATAGGTGTCAGGTGGTACCTCAGAGTTGTTTTAATTTGCATCTCTCTAATCATTAGAGATTTAGAGCATTTTTTCATATGGGAATAGATAGCTTTGGTTTCTTCATCAGAAAACTGCCTGTTCATATCCCTTGACCATTTCTCAATTGGGGAATGACTTGGATTCTTATAAATTTGATTTAATTCCTATATATTTTAGAGATGAGGCCTTTATCAGAAACACTGTTGGCCAATTGATATTATCATTGGATGTTCCTGCACTGCTACCCATCTGTGCCTTCTCATCCGTGCTTTCCCACAGGTCTTCCCTTTTGATAAAGGCCATTGCACCAAAAGCCTTCCTCCAGCTGACTTTGGACATTTTTTTAGGTGGCCCTTGGCCTATTATACCATCCACCTATTAATAACTAATCAGTCCCCTTCCCTTCTTTTGCAGTCGTGTCTCCATCAAGTTATTTTTATACTACTTCCTACATTCCTAGATTTTTGTAAAATCTCCATTACTATGTGTATGTAATTCTCCATGCTCCAATATTATTTAAGATGTTGACACCAAAACAAATACACTTATGACAGTGGAAGGAGCACTGAATTTGGAGTGAAGACCCAGCCTGTGATGCTTAGCTTAGTGACCTTGGGCAAGTCATATCACCCTCATGAGCCTCAGTTTCTTCATCTGTTAAATGAAGGGTAGAAACAGAAGGGTAGACTCCCGATTTCCTTTCTAACTCCATGTCCATTTATTCCTGTGATTGGAGATACAAGTAAAATGAGGAACACCCGTCAGAAAAATAGCCCTTGTATGTCTATGAAAGTCTATTTTATGGGAAACCCAGCTGCTGGCTATGCAGTTGTCAGATGGTACTGCATCATTACCCGTAGGTCCTAGGATAATTAAGGGCACTTACTGGTGTTGCCAGTTGTAACTCAGGTGAACTTAACTGAGTTAATAAGTAGCCGCTGGCCTCCAGCATTCAGAGGGATAGCTTCATTAGGGGCAGAAATATGTCAGGGAGCCAAATGGGTCCCCATGGCATCACGGGCTTCTTAGGATAGACATAACCTTTTCCAGCAATGAAAATTGTCTGCCCTTAGGAAGAGGTGGGTTCCTTGGACTGGAAAGGGAAAAAGATACAATAAAGATGGGAAATGATAAGACCAGTAGAACTGGAATCTAAAATGATGGTGAGAGAATGGATTTATGCATTTAAACATTGGCATAGTCTGATTTGATAAGCCTAGATTTTGCAAGTGAAAATTGTCTGTAGGTCTAAAAAGTCTTTTGTTAAGTTTCCCTCTTAAAGATATTCCAGTCAGTGGCACCTAGGTGGCACAGTGGATAAAGCACCAGCCCTGGATTCAGGAGCACCTGAGTTCAAATCCAGTCTTAGACACTTTACACTTACTAGCTGTATGACCTTGGGCAAGTCACTTAACCCTCATTGCCCTGCAGAAAGAAAGAAAGGAAGAAAGAAAGAGGGAGGGAGGGAGGAAAGAAATATTCCAGAGAAAAGGCTAGTCATGAAATCTATAAAAATGGTGGTAGTTAGCCTGACAAGGACAGTGATGTTCTAAATACTCAGAGGAGAAAAACAAAGCTGGCAGGGTCAGACTGAGAAGGAAGAGGGTGACCTGTGGGCCAGAGTGACCTTCCTCCAGGCTGTTTAGAAGAGGGGTCTCCTTCCTTGCCCTTTAGATCCTTGGGATCTTGGGAGTCATGAGTCACTCACTCCCTGGCAGATTTGCTGTGGCCCAGAAAACTTGACTGAACTCCTCCTAAAGTGTCCCCTTGGTAATTTTTGATCAAGCCAACCTGCTGAATGCAACTCTGTAGGCATGCCCTGAAGTCCCAATCAGGATACTTGGTGGGGATGGGGTGAGAGATACAGTTCTCCTGTCTAGGAATTGGGCATCACTCTGGTCTGGGTATATCAATTTCATTCCTGCTCTGCCTGCCGTGTGTGTGTTGTGTGTTGTCTGTTGTGTGTGTGTGTTTTGTGTGTGTGTGAGAGAGAGAGAGAGAGAGAGAGAGAGAGAGAGAGAGAGAGAAGCAGCTGACAACAGTACCTGATACATCTTAAACACCTAATAAATGCTTATTGACTCTTAAGGAAATGCTCTTCATTAACCCCTTGAAGTCACAAATAAACATTTTATTGATGCCGTTCAGTTTTTTATACAAATTAGCTTCTCAATTTAACTCCCCCACTCCTAGAAATGTCCCTTTTAACAAAGATAGCTAAGCAAAAGCTAAGAAAAAAACCAGCACATATAATATTCTATACCCATAGTCTACTACCTCTTTACCTAGGGAGGAGATTACTTTGAAAATCAGCCCTCTGGAACCACAATTGTTCATTTCATGGGACCTGGATTCTATTGTGTTTTAGCGCTCTTTTGTTTATGTTGTATAGCAATTCCTGTGAATTCTGTTCTCCGATTTCTTTGTATCACTTCCTCAGCCATCCATGTTTTCCTGATTTCCTCCTGTGTATTGTTTCTTATATACAGTTCTGTGGAATTTATATATCACCATTTGTTCAGCCATTGCCCTATCAATGGGCAATCACTTTTTTTCCGTTTTGTTTTGTTTTTGCTGCTGTGAAAATGGTTGTTATCCCCTGAAAGAGAAAAAGACCCTTTTATTCCCACCACCACCACCCCCCTGGGGCAGTGAGGGTTAAGTGATTTGCCCATGTTCACACAGCTAGTAAGTGTCTGAGGTCGGATTTGAACTCAGGTGCTCCTAAATCTATGACCAGTGCTTTATCCTCTGCGCTACCTAGCTGCCCCGAAAAAGACCTCTTTGTACAAAAATATTTCTAGCAGCTCTTTTTGTGATGGCTAAGAATTGGAAATCAAAGAAATGCCTATCAATTGGGGAGTGGCTAAAGAAGCTGTGGTATATGATGGTGATGGAATATTACTGTACTGTAAGGAATGACAAGCAGGATGATTTCAGAAAGGCCTGGAAAGACTTGTATGAACTGATGTACAGTGAAGTGAGCAGAACCAGGAGAATGTTGTAGCCAGTGACAGCAATATTGTTTAATGAAGAACTGTGAACGACTTAACTATTCTCCACAATACAATGATCCAAGACAATCCCAAAGGACTATCTATGAAGCATACTATCCACCTCCAAACAAAGAACTGATATTGATGGAACTCAGACTGAAACATGCTATTTTTCACTTTCTTTCATTTTTTTCTTTTATTCAAGTTTTCTTTTACAAAATAAATAATGTGATAATGTTTACATAACTGTACATGTATAACCCATATCTGATTGCTTACTGTCTCAGAGAGGGAGGAAGGGAAGGAGTGGAGGGATAAAAAATGGAACCCAAAACTATAAATAAAAATGTTTATTACTTTTTTTAAATGGCTGTTATACTACTTTGGCATATTTAAGACTTGTCTTAATGTCAACCTCCTTGAAGTATGTGCCCAGTAAAGGGATCACTGGAACAAAAATTGTTAAGAATTAGTGACTTTGTTCACATAATCATAAGATAGACCATTTCACAACTCCACCAGAAATGTATGAGTGTGCCTGTTTTCCCATCACCCCACCACTTATTTCTATTTTTATATCTTGCCTAGGCATAAGACTAAACCTTAGAATTGTTTTAATTGATAGTTCTCTTGTTCTTGGTGATTTGGTACATTTTTTTTTTTGTCTTTGAAATGCTTTCTTATGGACTTAAGAATGGATATACTTGGGCAGCTAGGTGGCGCAGTGGATAGAGCACCGGCCCTGGAGTCAGGAGGGCCTGAATTCAAATCCGGCCTCAGACACTTAACACTTACTAGCTGTGTGACCCTGGGCAGGTCACTTAACCCCAATTGCCTCACCAAAAAAAAAAAAAAAAAAAGAATGGATACACTTTAGAATGGAGGAAATTTTATGTCCATTTTCATATACATAAACATACATACATTATTCTAAGATAAATTTTAAAATGAGAAAAAAAATGCAAAAAGACTAAAGATACTAAAAAGATAAATGCTATTAAGATAAAGATAAATAAAAAGAATAAAAAGAAAAAAGCTAATGTTATAATAATTGATGCATAGTATTTGTGTTATTTATGATTATTATGATAATGATGTGTATATGACATTTTAAGAGCTTGGAAATGCTTTACCTAGATTATCTCATTCGATGCTCACAACATCCCTATGTGGAGGGTGCTGCATCCATTTTATAGGTGGTGAGGAAAATGAAGCACAGAGAGTTTAAGTAGGTTGTCCATGGCCACATGAATAAGAATCAGAGACAGAATTTGAACACAGTTCTCTCCTGACTCCAGGTCCAGTGGCTCACTTACCCTACCAGACATTACTAGGATTGTGTAAGCTTTGAATCCATTTAAAACCCTTAATAATTAAGGCAGTTCAGTTGAAAATACTGCATTTAAAACATCTTGTAAGATGTTCATAAAGAGGAATTTAGAAAAGGACTACACTGTGCATTGTGACAGACCCTCGAATGAGCCCCTGGAATGAATGGAATTAACCATTATCTCCTTTCCTTTCAAAACCCATCTCGTAGAGATATTAAAACACCCTGAAACATCCCTACCAGGCCATGATCCCGCTCTATATTTGTCTCTGCTCTCTATTGTGTGTCGATATACACTGGAGATCATGCTGCATTTTCTCTGTTAGATAAAGAGAATCAGATAATTGAAAATCAGATAATTGGACCCTTGTGTCCAATCATAGAGGATCTTCTAAATGTGCCTCTCCTTCCTAGGCCATTCAATCCCACCCCTGCCTTCAACTTCCTGGTTAATTGAGATGTTATAGTATAGAACAATTCATCTTATTCTGACAAACATTTATTAAGCACCTGTCTATAACTTCTCTAGACTTCAGTATACTCATAAAAAATGTTACTCCAGGATGGACCAGCTAGCTGACTTTTCCTTTTTTGTTTTTTTGTTTTGTGGGGCAATGGGGGTTAAGTGACTTGCCCAGGGTCACACAGCTAGTAAGTGTCAAGTGTCTGAGGCCAGATTTGAACTCAGGTCCTCCTGAATCCAGGACCGGTGCTCTATCCACTGCGCCACCTAGCCACCCCTGACTTTTCCTTTCTGCTCTAAATCAGTGTTACTGTGATGCTCCATCTCCATCCTCAGCTTCCTCATCTGTAAAGAAAGGGGTTTGAACCATAAGTCCTAAGGTCCCCTTCATCTTTCTTTCTAAGGTTTCAGGGGCGGCTAGGTGGCGCAGTGGATAGAGCACCAGCCCTGGATTCAGGAGGACCTGAGTTCAAATCCAGCCTCAGACACTTGACACTTACTAGCTGTGTGACCCTGGGCAAGTCATTTAACCCCCATTGCCCTCCAAAAAAAAAAAAAGAGTGCTCTAAGGTTTCATGGTGTTAATGTCTGCTTTCTTTCATCTTCTTCATATAGGTTCATCCCAATTTACAGAGGACCAAGCCACACCTACAAGGTACAGAGATTAACAGAATTCACTTGCTACAGCTTCAGAATACAAGCAGTGAATGATGCAGGTGAAGGGCCCTTCTCAGAGACATATACCTTCAGCACAACCAAATGTGTGCCGCCTACCATCAAAGGTTTGTAACAAGCTATCTGAGAGTTGCTTCCTTGCAGACATGGGAAAAAGCCCAAAGGAATCATTGGGAGTTAGAGTGGGATGCTGAATTCTCTCCTAATCCCTTCTAAATTCCCATGAGGGACCCCAATGAGAAGTCTTGGAAACAATGACTGAGTAAATCAAAGGCAGAGTCTTCAGAAATTCCATTTGATTTTATGAGCATGTATTAAGCACTTGCTGTATGCCAGGTGCCATGCTCTACTTAGGAGATACAAAAACATAAAGCCCCTGACCTCAAGAAGCTTACTCTCTACTAGGATGGAGAATACTTCCAAGAGAAGGCCTTAAAGCACAGAAACTATTAGAGGATTAGAATGTCAGTGCTTCAAGAGTGACCGCATTTCATTCTCTTCCTTTGTGCCTTTGGGCGTTTAATAAATGCACAAGGCTTGATTGATTGGTGTCATACTGATGACAGAAAGAAAGAAGAAATGGACTTAATAGCAAAGCTTTAAGTTAGAAATGAGAGGAGGCTGGTTGCCACTGGGCATTAGTATTGGCCTTCTCAAGGTGACCAGGAAGCTGTGATACAAGCCTTTTTTTTTTTTTCTGCTTCAGGGTTGCCCTTGACATTCACCATATAACGTACTGTAAGAAAGGAACACCCAGAGTTTGGTTTTCCCTCCCCCAAAACCCCTTGGAGATGGCCATCCGGGTAGCTACCTCTGAACCAATGAGCCCCAGCAGCAATAATGATGACTCATTCACCTCTCTGTATAGTACTCAGAGCATAGCACAAGCTCTCCTCTCTGCCATCCTGTGAGGCAAGATGTATGGGGACTCTTAGCCCCATTTGACAGATGAGGAAACTGATAGAGAGGTTGAGTGGCTAGGCCACAGTCATGCAGCTAGTGAGAGTCAACCAGGATTCAAACACAGATCTCTTCACTTCAGGCCCAGGGCTCTGAGGCTTCAGGGGCACTTGTAGCGGACCTGCAAAATGGGGGGTGTTGGAATCAATAAACTCAGTGGACCCTGCTATGTTTTAAAATTTGATGAGATTTAAGTCCGGGGTTCCTTTAAGACTGTGAGCCATACATTGAGCTAGGGGCTAAAGATCCAAAGATCCAAATGAAAAATCTTTTCATTCAGGACCTTACTTTCTACAGAGGGGGAAGGGGAAGACAAGACTGTAAGCCTGTAATGGATAGAAATTGTAGCTAAGAGCAGGGGGCAGCCCCCAGTGCCCCAAGACTTAGGAGAAGGACACCATCCTTCTCCTCCGTAGCATTTCCAAGGTCCTGGTAGATGTTAAGCCTTGCTCAGTGGAGAAATGTGTAGTCTATTCATTCACACTGTTTATATTGTTTGATAGTTTTACCTGATAAAACATCGTACGTCCCACTGAGCAGAAAGAGCATTTGTCTTTCTCCGGGCTAGACTGCCCTGGCATGGCTAGCACATTATCAGTCATCAGTGGTCAGCTGCCTCTCCCAGAGTAACCGCTGATGGCTGCTCTGTGTGTGCTTGGGGGAGCAGGGATAGGAGATGCTTTAATAGTCTGGGCTTTTCATGAAACCTGGACAGTACCCTCATTTAAAACAAGTAGGAGAAAATAAACAAATTAAAAAGCATCGCCCTTTGCTCTTACAAAGCCTTACGCAACTGCTCTCACCTACCAACCCTGTGAAATGGGTTTTGCACATTTGCTTCTTCCACACTGCCTTATAGATTGGGAAGCAGGGTCTGAAAGGTAGCGGGGCAAGGATGGGGTCAAAGTCCATGGCCCCTGATGTTCTTTCTTCAGTGCTGCCCCACAGACTCAGATATAAGGGGAGAAAAGCAAAACTCACAGTGACATCTGTAAACTTAGGCACCCTCCTCCTTCCTAAATTCAGTCACAGTCTGGAGCTGGAAGGGACAGCAATAGGTGTCTACTGCAACCCCTTTGTTGTTTTTTTTTTTAAGTGAGGCAATTGGGGTTAAGTGACTTGCCCAGGGTCACACAGCTAGTAAGTGTTAAGTGTCTGAGGCCGGATTTGAACTCAGGTCCTCCTGACTCCAGGGCCGGTGCTCTATCCACTGCGCCACCTAGCTGCCCCAACCCCTTTGTTTTACAGATGAGGAAACTGAGGTTAAGTGACCATACAGGTGGTTAGCATCAGAGTAAGGGTTTGAGCCCAGGTCCAGAGGCAACACTCATCCCATTGTTCCACACTGTTTCTTCCAAGCCTTACCCCAGTGTTTCTAAGGCCCTGGGCTCCCAAAGCCTCAGACCCCAAGAGTCAGTCCTCCCAAGCCACATCCAAGGGCAGAACAAATGCCTACTGTCTGGAGTTTGGCCAAGGTTAACTGGACTCCTCACAGGAAACTTAGCCAAAGGCAGGATTTTTTCTTTGTTTGTTTTTGTTTTTGTTTTTGTTTTTTGTTTTTTCTGCCACAGTAGTTCTTGAAATCTGCGTTGGTAGAGTTTACCACCTGTGTTGTTTCCCCAACCCCACTCTATACTTCCCCAATAAAATGTTGATTGGATTTTAGCCTCCATCAAGAGGTGCTTAATACCCAAGAGTCAGGAGGTCAGAGTCCCACTGATCTCTGCCCTGGGAAGATCATACCTGGGGCACTGTGTTCGATCCTGGGCATCACTGCCACAATTTGCAAAGAAGCCACTGATCTGCACTGGCAAAGATTCTTCCCCTGGAAATTCCCTGTACCAATGAAAGTGCAGATTCCTTTCCTGTCCCTATCTAATCCAACTCCCACATTTTGGCAATGTTGGGGGCCACCAAGGTTACGCCACCAATGACCAAGTGCAAAATGGACCCAAGTATCTTGACTTCCCACTCTCTAAACACTAAATCCTATTTAGTATTAAATACTCTCCTCATACTGCCTCTCCTAAGAAGTGTAGGGCATTAAGGACTGGCCAGTAAAACACCATTCTGAATGTCAAGGTCTCCTGCCTATGAGTTTGTCTGCCATTTTGTTTTAGCGCCTCGCGTGACGCAGTTAGAGGGAAATGCGTGTGAAATTTCATGGGAGACGGTACCACCAATGAGAGGGGATCCCATTAATTACATCCTGCAAGTGCTGGTCGGAAGAGAATCCGAATACAAACAGGTAAGAAATCTCCTGCGTTGCCCATTCCCGTTTGCCCATGTGCAGCCCTGGTGCCTCTGGACCTGTCTACTAGCCCTGAAAGACTAACCGCCTGGTGGGGGCTTGGTTCTTAGAATCAGTGTGGGACCTGCTGCTACTCAGATGACCAGCTGTTGTTCTCATTGCTTGCTATTTTATATATCTTATATTCTCATTTTGTGTTCATGTTTTATTCCCAGGAGGTAGAAACTATTTTCATTCATATTTTCCAGTTGAGCAAAGCAAATTTATAGAGGTAGGTGACTTGCCCAGGTTCACGCAGCTAGTAATTGTCTGAGACTGGATTTGAACTTAGGTCTTCCTGACTCCAGGTCCACTGCTCTGTCTTCTGTACCACCTGGCTTCCACTCAAGGTACTGGAACAGGGGATGGTCAGACCTCTGTCACAAGCTCCCCTGCAATCTTATTTGGGTTTTTCCCATCGTTCCTGTGGGACTAACTAATCCCCTGTAACAGCATTTTGCCTAAAATCAGATTCTCACAGAACCAGTTAGTGACAGCCAGCATCATCGGCCTGTGAAACCTAATGTCCAATAAGTATTCATTGGTAATATACTACAGGTGTGGCTAGACTATGGAGCCTGGAGTCAGAGGGACATAAGTTCAAATATGACCTCAGATACTTATTAACTGTGTGACGCTGAGCGAGTCACTTACCCCTGTTTGCCTCAGTTTCCTCATCTGTAAAATGAACTGGAGAAGGAAATGGAAAACCATCCCGGTATCTTTGCCTAGAAAACCCCAGATGGTGTTAATGGAGAATCAGACACAACTGTAACAAATGAACAACAATAAAAATACATATTCTATAGGGCTTCACCATTCATTGGAATGGGGAGTCCGGGAGAAAGAGGGGCAAATAGCTTAACTTCATTTTTCATTTCACTGTTTCCACCCTGTGTCATTTGTTACATCACCAAACAAGTTGGAAATATTTCAGATGGAACGTCACTTCCTTTTTTTTCTCCATTTTCTAAGAAAAAGGTGATCGATATTTAAGGTTCTCTCACAACCTACCCAGAGCAATGAATTTTACATCTGCACTTTTAAAAAATGGTCTTGGCATCAGCGTCAGCATTTTTCTCCATTATCTGTTTATTCACCAGTAGCATTTGTACTGTTTTCTTACCGTGGGAAAAAAAAAATTGCATTAAAAGATGCAGTGATGGGCAACTTCACAGTATCTCATTTCATACTTAAGTCTGTTTTCAGGGAATATGTTCACTTCACATTTGTAAATTTTAAAGCCTTTTACTTGGCATTCCCTACTTTCTAATGATTCCAGGAAAAAACAATTTTCCATCTCAAAGGATGGTCATTGTTTTTTACACATTGACAAGGCAGCTTGATTTTACTCAACATCTGTGCTGCTTAGGTGTGACCTTTAAAAGAAAAGGTGACTTCATTTCAGCCACCCCTGGAAATGTACTGGGCCTCTTCATTTCAGTTGTGCTTTTGTATCTCATTGGAGTTGTAAATGCTGATTCATCCACAACTTGGTGGAGGCTTCAGAATTTCCTCTCTGGTGAATTGGTTTTGTTGTGATCGTGGGTTAAATAGGTACTACCGTGAACCACTGGTGGACCGATGAAGGTTGCTGTTCTGTGTATTTCCTAAAATGGCTATAATATTTTCTGCCCTTCCTGAGAAATAATTAAAGCCAACAGAGGTACAGGGAAAGATGGCATTTAAGTCAGGCACAACATGTACTGTCCTGCCTTCTGTTGATCGGAGAACAATAGCTTAAACACGATGTTTTAAGGTGTGGATCTCGAAGCAGAGTAAAGAATGTACCTTGCTGATCAAGCGGGGAAAGTGATGCTTAAAATATGTTTTGTCAAGAGATGATGGAGCATTGAGTATTCAATTCATGAAACAAATAGAAATAGAAGTATAATGACAATTTTAATAATCCAGTTCCATGGGAGATATCCCACCTCCTCATTGGGAGATAATGCCTTGGGTAACAATGAGATTACACGTAGCCTTTGTGCCTTTAAAAATGGAAATTTGTAGGAATGAATGAATCAGTGAGTTGGTCAGTAAACATTTATTAAATTCCTATTCTGTCCCATGTGTTGCATTAAGTGCTAGGGATACAAAAAGAGGTCAACGATAAGTCCTGCCCTCAAGGAGATTATAATCTGAACAGGGAGAAAACAAAGAAATATGTACAAAATAATTAACAGAGGGAAGGTGGTAGAATTAAGAGGGTTTGAGAAAGGAAGTGAGGAGATGATGAGGGAAGAGTATTTCAAGCATGGGCTCAGCCAGAGAAAATGCCCAGAGTCAAGAGATAGAGTGTCTTGTTTGTAGAATAGGCAGGAGGCCAACATATGAATGAAGGAATGGAAAGGCATTTATTAAGTACTCAATAGGTACCAGG
The DNA here is from genome assembly GCF_019393635.1 of Dromiciops gliroides. Taxonomy (NCBI): domain Eukaryota; kingdom Metazoa; phylum Chordata; class Mammalia; order Microbiotheria; family Microbiotheriidae; genus Dromiciops; species Dromiciops gliroides. The sequence goes on from NC_057863.1 coordinate 33,735,193, forward strand.
CATTGTGTTGAGTGCTAGGGATTCCAAGACTTGAAAAGACAACCCCTGCCTTCAGACAGCTTATAGTCTTAGAGGAAAAAGCCAACACATATAGGCAAGGAGTGACCAAAGAAAGACTTTTATTTATTTATTTATTTTTAATTTTAGTGAGGCAATTGGGGTTAAGTGACTTGCCCAGGGTCACACAGCTAGTAAGTGTTAAGTGTCTGAGGCTGGATTTGAACTCGGGTACTACTGACTCCAGGGCCAGTGCTCTATCGACTGCGCCACCTAGCTGCCCCCAGAGAAAGCACTTTTAATCTGGGCTGGGTTAGCAGGTGGTATAATGGCCCAGGAGGATGCCAGATGGGATCTCACTAAAGTATCAGGTAAAACTACCAGTCATGAATGGATGCTTATCTCCCCTGAAAACTTTTATGGTTAACAAAGAGCAGACTTCCGGGGCAGAGCCAAGATGGCGGAGGAAAGGCAAAACCCATCTAAATAATGCCATAGGGCAATGCCTGGAGCAGAAAAACCCACAGAAGAATGTGCTGAAATCATCTTATAACCAAAAACAGCTTCAAAGGTAGAAAGGAGGGAGCTGCTGTGCTGGCACAGGAGTGGAGCCCAAGCCCACAGTCACCCTGACACAGATCCAGTCCCAGGAAGGCCTCACCAGAGAAGGAGACCCCCATAGCCTCTGAATCAGCTGAAGCACCAATGTCATCTGGAACTAAGCTCACAGTCTGGTGAGAGGGCTGAGCCCTGGACAGGGGAGAGACTACAAGGGGTCTCTGCTGGTGCTGAGGCAGAGCTTGGGTTTTTCACCCTGTCTGGGACAGGACATAGGCTTGAGTAGCAGTGGCCCAGGTGGGGGAGGGGCACAGGCTCATAGGAGCTGACAACCAAACACATAAAGCTGGTTGATTAGTCAGTTGGTTTGGGGTCATCTACAGACCAGTGAACAGACCAGGTGAGTGAAGAACCTGATCCTCCTTAAATCATACCACCTGGGACTTCTGAAGCTTGGGAAGCTTGGGAAACAGTGCCACACTTTAAGGAGCTAAAAGTCAAGTCAAAGAAAGGCAAGATGAGCAGACAGAGAAAGGTGAAGACCATAGAAAGTTTCTTCAGTGACAAGGAAGATTGAGGTGCACCCTCAGAGGAAGGTGTCAACATCAGGGCCCCTATATCTAAAGCTTCCAAGAAAATTATGAATTGGTCGCAGGCCATAGAAGTGCTCAAAAGGGACTTTGAAGATAAAGTTAGAGAGGTAGAGGAAAAAATGGAAAGAGAAATGAGGGTGATGGAGGAAAGACATGAGGAAACATCAACAGCTTGAAAAATCAAATTGGCCAAATGGAAAAGGAGGTACAAGAACTCTCTGACAAAAATAATTGCCTAAGAATTAGGATTGAGCAAATGGAAACTAGTGATTTTATAAGAAACCAAGACACAATAAAGCAAATCCAAATGAATAAAAAAGTAGAGGCAATGTGAAATTTTTTTTTTGGGGGGGGGGGGAACTGCTGACCTGGAAAATAGGTCCAGGAGAGATAATTTGAAAATTATTGGTCTACCTGAAAACCGTGATCAAGGAAAGAGCTTAGACATCATCTTCCAAGATATTCTCAGGGAAAATTGCCCTGATATTCTAGAAGCAGAAGATAAAACAGAAATTGAAAGAATCCACCGATCACCTCCAGAAAGAGATCCCAAAAGGAAAACTAGGAATATTATAGCCAAATTCCAGAGCTCTCAGGTCAAAGAGCAAATATTGCAAGCTGCCAAAAAGAATTCAAGTACTGTAGATAGCACAAGATCTAGCAGCTTCTACATTAAAGGAACTGAGGGCACAGAATATGATATTCCACAGGGAAAAGGAATTGGGATTACAACCAAGAATCACCTACCCAGCAAAACTGATCATAATCTTTCAGAGGAAAAAATGGGACTTTAATGAAAAAGAGGACTTTTAGGTATTCATGATGAAAAGACCTGAACTGAATGGCAAATTTGACTTTCAAATACAAGACCCTAGAGAACCATAAAAAATTGGAGTTGGGGAACATACCTGGGGTCGTGCAGCGGGTAACTGTCTTGTGTCTGAGGCCAGGTTTTGGCCGGGGTCCCCCTGGGTCCAGGGTGGATGCTTTGTCCACTGTGTCACCTAGCTGCCCCATAATGACATCTTTAAGGTTAAATTGAGAGTTGAAGGGAATGCACTGGGGGAGGGGGTCGGGCAGAGGTGAAATCCTACATGAAAGAAACAAGGAAAGGGCTTATGGAGTGGGGGAAGAGATGGGGGAGGAGCAGGGCAGTAAATTAATTTTACACTCATCAGAAGGGGCTCAAAGACCTTAAACTCATCAGAGCTGCCTCAAGGAGGAATTCTCTCACTCACACACACACACACACACACACACACACACACAAATGGGTGGAGTAATATATTTAATCTGGGCAGTAAATAAATGAGCCTAACACTCATCAGAATTGGCTCAAGGAGGGAATAACATACACACTCAATTGGGTGGCGTAATCTCTCAAAGAGCAACAGATTATTTTCAACAGCAGTTCTTCAGTGACCTTTATTCTTTAGCCACGTACTTCTTTGGGCAAGATGAGAGGCTTGACTTGTGTGCCTGAAAGGAAGGAGCGCTGAGCTGGCACAGTGCCCACCTGAGAAGGTGGCAGGAGGGGGTGGGGGCCAGGGAGGTGGCAGTTGGATGGGATGATTAAAAGCATTTCCTCCAACGCTCACCTGAATTTTTCTGGTTCATTTCACATTTGTATGTGTGTGCATTTAACATTTTTGGTACTCAGCTCTTCTGCCTCAATAAGCCTTTTGAGACATTTCCACTAATCTCAGAACTGCCTCCCAACAGTATCCCATTAACCTGCAACCAAAGTACTGATCCATCTACTTAGATGGATTAATGATCGCCCTGATGAAGACATTCTAGCAATGCAGCTGGCAGGCGAGCTGTGCCTGCCCATTCTGTGGGACTCTTGCCTGTGTCCTCTCTTAAATCCTCTATGTAGGGGTCACCTCAGCACTCTGATGGCCTTTCTTGTCCAAAGGAAGTCTGAACTTCTTGAGAACAGGCTCACATTGACTGGCTCACATTGAATGGACAAGTGGTTGGGTGGATGGATGGATGGATGGATGGATAGGTGGGTGGATGCTAAAGAGAGGAAATTTTATTTAAATTTTTTGGGAGCTTCTCAAACACTAGGAACTAGACCTGTTTAGTAAATGTCTGACAAATGTCTGCAAGACTACATTTTAATAGTGTCTTTTGCATGAGTTTGATTTTTTTTTACTTGAAATACGTAGTTCTTTCTTTGTATTTTGACTTAGAATAGAAAATACTATTTATGAGAGTGTTTGTTATTGATTCTAACGGACAGAATATCCAAGGTAGAAGGTACCCCAGAGACCATATAGCCCAAAGCCTCTTAAACTGTGGGTCATAACCCCTTATGAGGTTGCATAACTGAATGTAGGGGGTCATGAAAAAATTGGCAACAATAAATAAAAAGGTTATCTATACCTATTTTATATACCCAGGGTCACGTAAAAATTTCTTGGGCAAAAAGGGGACATGAGTGGAAAAAGTTAAGTTTAAGAAACCCTGATCTGTCCTAGGCCTATGGGACAGATTAAGTTAGCAAGTAACTTCCTTAGGTTTTTATTGTGTAACCACAAAATAGAATGTAAGCTTCTTGTGGGAAGGAATTGTTTCCTTCTTGCTTTTTGTATTCCTACAAAGGTCCCAGCATATAAAAGGCCCTTAATAAATGGATGAGTTCATTAACCCCCATAGGGCTATTCATCTAGAGCAGGAAACAGAGCATCTCTAGAGGCCTTTTTTTTTTTTAACAGCGTTGTAACTTCCCCACTCACACATAAGCAAATGTCAAAGACAGGATTTGAACTTCAGTCCTTTCACTCTAGTCATTGCTTTTCTTTCTTTCTTTCTTTTTTTTGGGGGGGTATGAGGTAATTGAGGTTAAGTGACTTGCCCAGGGTCACTGTGAGATTTAAAATTGGATACTAGAGGATTAACCTCTCCTTTTTAGCCTTTCCCTTATTTATCTCCCAGACTAGTAAATGGAAGAAGCTTCTAATCTCTAGTTAGAGCTTTATTGTTTGGAAATTACAAGGTGATGTTGATTAGAGGGATAGGAAAGTAGAAATACAAAACAAATAGTCTTAAGTCTAAGCTTAGTCTGTATTCCGTATAAAACTCAACAAAAACCCAAGGCCACCTTTGAGGGAGAGAACCACATCAAGCATGTGCTGTTACGGTAAGCCGGGCCGAGTCCAACTTCCGTCAGCTTCTCTGTGTGCAGCACAGCCAGCGGACAAGGAAAGCCGAAAAGAGATCTCACTTCCGTTCTTTCCTTGCCTTTTAATTTCGCACCCCGGAAGTGGAGTGTCTAGCAGGTGGACCCGAAAGGGTGGTCCTTCAAAAACTGCGTCTTTCCTTTAACGCTAACCGACTATTAAAAACTTTTTACCACATCTCACAGCCAGTAAGTGTTAAGTGTCTGAGGCCGGATTTGAACTCAGGTACTCCTGACTCCAGGGCCGGTGCTCTCTCCACTGTGCCACCTAGCTGCCCTAGTCATTGCTTTTCCATTCTACTAAAGAAACATGTTGGTGCTGACTTTCAAGGACCAGTGTCCAGAGATGATCTGGCCAGGGTGGGAGGGACCAGAGTAACCCCCAAGAGCCATTGACTTTTCTCCCTGGTTCTGAGCAAATTTTGGAATAGACTTTTTGTTAGTCAAGAGAACTCAAGGGGCCAAGTTTTGATGCTATTTTAAACTCATGAACAAATCCCTCTGATAGCTTTGTGTTCATTTTAGATCAGCTCCATTTTCATTAGACATCAAAATTCTTTAACGGATCTTTTATTAAATGAAGAACAAAAATAGTCTTTGTAAAAAAAAAAATAAGATTGTGTCCATGTGTATTGTGCAATCATAATTGATCATGCCAATTTTTAAAGAATCTTAAGTGGAATGGTGTCTCCTAAATTGATTTGAGGATAAGAAGAATAAACCAGATATCATAGAAGCCTGTCCATCTAAGTAAAGACAACAAGATTCATGCGGCGCCTGCACTGAGCTGAAATTGGTCCCATGGTGGCCATCATGCAAGACCATCTGTCCTGGGTTCCATGACCCCCACCCTTTGTACTGTAGTGTAGACCCAAGTCGCATGGTCACCAAAGCTGCTGTTTATACCATAGCGTGAAATCCACAAAGTTCTCTCCAGGAACTGACTCCTTTGAGCCTCAGTTATATCTGTTTTGTAGATTAACAATCTAGTCTCATAGCTAATACTACATACATGACAGCTAGATAGATAAGCATTTGTTAAATGCTTACTCTGCTCCAAAGATACAAAGGAAAGGAACCATGACAATCCCTGCTCACAAGGAGCTTACATTCTAATGGGGAAAGACAACAGATAAAGGAAAGGGGGGGTCAGGGCAGGGTGATAATCTGAGGTTATAGAATGGAGGAAAGGGGAAGGGATCAAGCATTTATTAAGCACCTACTGTATATGGGCATTGTGCTACACGCTCTACAGATTCTTTTCCTTTGATCCTCACAACAACAGTCCGGTGAGGTCATTTCTATTATTACATCCATTTTACAACAGGGAGAGGTTTAAGTGATTTATCTCAAGTCACTCAAAAAATGAGTGTCTGGGAAAATGTTTGAACTCAGTTCTTCCCGACTCTTAAGTCTGTTGCTCTGTCCACAGTGCCACTGTCTGCCTTTATCTTTTGGACCAAAATAATAAATTTTAAAATCTAGCTTAAAATTTGGGAAAGCCAACCCAGATACCCCAAATGGAACTGGAGCTAGAATTTCTGTTTTGAGCTTTCAAGAGGACATACAAAAAGACATAAAGGAAAGAGAGCAGAAACGGAATAAACATTTATATGGCACCTACTGTGGGCCAGTTACTTTAGAAATTTTGTCTCATTTGATCCTCACAACCACCCTGGGAGGGAGGTACTATTGTTATCCCCATTTAACAGAGGAAAAAACTGAGGCAAGATGGAGCTTAAGTGATTTACCCAGCAGGTGTCCACCAGCTGCCCTGTTGTTAGAATCAGATGAGGGGGTGGCTAGGTGGCACAGTAGATAAAGCAGCTGCCCTGGATTCAGGAGTACCTGAGTTCAAATCCGGCCTCAGACACTTGACACTTACCAGCTGTGTGACCCTGGGCAAGTCACTTAACCCCCATTGCCCCGCCAAAAAAAAAAAAATAGAATCCGATGAGTTGAATTTTAATTTAATTCTACTACTTTTGCCATTTCTTCATCTGTAATAGTGAGAGCATTGTTTTAACAAAATAATTCCTGTCAGTTCCAGTTCCAAATTCCATGATCCTCTCTGATATGTTCCCACAAAAGTAAAGTGGAAATCACCATATCCAATTAACTAGTCCCCTCCTTTGTGAGTTTTCTTTGAATGAGACAGGATAAGATGTTTGGGAAAGCTGGTTCCTCATAGATTGCAAACCCTTCCTCAAAAAATAAAAAGCCCAAAGCCATAATAATAAAGAATTTTGGAATCTTATGGCTGAAGTAGAATAAATAAATTTCTAAGATGTTGAAAAGTGTCTTTTGGCTTCAGTCTTCTTTCCTTTATGGTAGCAAAGCATCTATCAGGAACAGACATGCACAAGCCTAGTTAAAATTTCCTTCTTGTCTCAGGATGCCTTTAGTTTTTCTCCTTGTGGGATGCAAACCTACAGTTTGCTGTCAAATTCAACATTTCAGTACTATCCACCATTTCATTTGGCTTTTATTAATCACCATAGGTATGTCAGTAGATTTAACTAGTGAAGTTTACTTTCATTTAATGATATTTAAAATTATAGACTGATTACACAGGCAATACTGTACTGGAGGATATATGGAGATTACCAGCATTTGACTTCCCTTCTGCTCGATTCAATTCAAAAAGCATTAAACCAAGTGCCTTTGTTGTGCACGGCGCTGTCCTAGGTGCTAGAAAGACTGGAACTGGGCAGCTTTTGTAAGTGGGAGCATTTGCATTCTATTGGGGTGTGAGATTTTAAATTGGATATTAGATCATAAATCTCCCCTACTTAACCTTTCCCTTAATTTATCTCCCAAACTAGTAAATGGAAGAAGCTTTTGGTTTTCTAGATAGACCTTTTTTATTTATTGTTATGGTAGTCACAAGGTGATGTTGATTAGGATAGGAAAGTAGAAACACAATACAAATCGTCTTAAGTCTAAGCTTAGTCTATATTCCTTATAAAAACTCACCAAACCGAAAAGGCCACCTTTGGAGCAAGAGCCCGTCTGTGCCGCGCCGTCAGGAGTCCCGCCAAGCAGGCCAAAGCCCCCCTTCCGTTCTCTCCACCCCGGAAGTCGAGTCCCGCAGGCAGTCTGACGTGCGCAGCAGGTGGACTGTTCGTCTCCTCCCCAAAAGGGTGGTCCTTCAAAAACTGGCGTCTTTCAGTTATCCTAACCAACTGGTAAAAACTTTCATATTTTACCACAGGGGGAAACAACATATACACTTATAAGGAAATATAAAGTTGTAGAGAGTAATTTCAAGTGGGGGAAATCACTTAACTGGAAAGGCCTTGTATGGAGGTTTGCTTCAAAGGAAGCTAGAGATTCTCAGAGGTCGCAGGTGAGGAATGGGAGATTGTGTTTGAGAGAACACTGCGTGCACAGGGTGACCAGCAGTCCCATTTAACTAGAACAGAAAGCATGTCAACAGGAGAAATGTGAAATCAAACTGGAAAGGTAGGTGGGAACCATATTGTGGAGAGTTTTAGATGCTCAGCTGAAGATTTTGTCACTTATCTGGGGAAATAGGAAAACTTAAAGACTTTTGAAGAGGGCAGTTGTGTGATCAGATCAGGGTCTGTTCAAGGTCTTCTACCCAATATGTTCCTAGAATCTCATTTCATTCAGCCTCCCTTAGAAGGGTTGATTGATCGGTAATGGGAAATTAACTACCACTCAAGGAAGTCGATTCCACTTCTGGCCAGATGTAATTGCCCTGACACCAGTGGGTCAGCAAGCATTCATTAAGTGCTTACTATCTTCCAGCCACTACTAAGCACCAGATAAAAAAAGAAAGGTAACTACAATCTCTGTCCTGGAGGAATGCAAACAAAATATAGAATAGCTAGAAGGTAATCTCATAGGAAAAACACTTGTAGGAGAGTAGGGTCAGGCAAAGTACAGAAAGTAGAATTTGAGCTGAATCTTGAAGAAAGCTGAGTGAGAGCCAGAGCATTCTGGGCATGTTGACTGACTCTAAACCTAAAATTTCTCCCAGTGCTCTTATGTGTTTCATCTCTGGAGATCAATTCTAGGACCCCTTCCCAGATGGGCAGCCCTTTGTATTCTTAAAGACTTGTCTCCTGACTCCTGCTCAAGTCTTCTCTTCCCCAAGATCAATTTCTTCACCCAATCTGTTTATGACATGATATCTAGTCCCTTCCCTTACTATTCTCCCTGATATTAGGATGCCTTAAACCATCTGAGTCCTTCCTAAAATGTGATATCCAGAACTGAGCATAGACCTTGGTTGTGGTCACACCAGAGTAAGATACAGTAGAACTCTGACCTGCTCCAGCATGTAACAGGTGCTTATTGACTGACTGACTGACTTCCTTTGTTTGGGGCACCTGTTTCTGTTAATGCCAGGCATCTGCTCTTGGTGTCTGTAGAAAAGTTGGCTTCACTCCATCATTGAGAATAAAGGGCATGCTCCAGAGGTAACTGAAATGTGTCAGCATGAGGACAGTGTAACCAGAACCAAGACAAACAAGCAGTAACATGCGTACTTGCTCCCACACTCAATGGTTTATGTAGCAGTGGCTCAAATACTTCTACAATTATCCCCAGGGCCCCAGTTTTTCATATTCACATCACCTTAAAGGAAGGCAACACATATGACAGTATAAGGTGAGTTGAAGACTAACCTTAAAATACATGCTATTTCCCTGAGTATGTTTCAGTCAGAATATGAATTTCAAGAAGTAAGGCCATTTTCAGTGATTTAAATAGTTAAATACAGGACATGAATAGTATAATTAGAAGATGCTTCTATAAGGGAGAGGCCAAGTTTCTGACTTTTGATGATGCATGCCTTTGGATTTTCTTACTGAAAAAGAACTGGATCTGGAAAATGGGCCTGTTTCTTCTGCATGTGGAAACCTCAAGAATATGGGATTTCATTGGGAACTCCCTCTACCAGCCTGCCTGCGATTTGGTAGATAAGTCTTTGAGAGTGATCTGAGGCATGTAGAGATGAAGTTGTCAGCCCCTTCTAAAGATTGGAGGAGGGATTTGAACTCAGGGCTGCCACTACTTCTCCTGTATAGCAAATTCCTACACACCTTGTAGTTGACTGTTAGACATCTTCCATCAGGCAGCAGCTCCTAGCTTGTCCATCGCATGGTCTTGTCAGCTGCCCTTCCTTGTTATGAAAGACCAGTCTGGGGCAGCTCACTGGTTAAGCTAGCAGGTGCCAATTGCACAAGGTAAATGCTAAGCCAGTAACAAACACCTAGACTCCTTGGCCTTTCTGGAGATGGCCCTGGATGTTTAAGGCAATTGGGATTAAGTGATTTGCCCAAGGTCTCACAGCTAGTAAGTATCTGAGGTGAGATTTGAACTTGGGTCCTTCTGACTCCAGGGCCAATGCTCTATTCACCAATAGAGTTGACACGATTACCCTCCGCATGGGCTATGATTAGCAAGAGAAATGAATTAGTGCATACATTCATTTATTCAACAAATACTTATTGGGAATCATCTTTGTGAAATGTGTACCAAATCCAGGCTCCTGATGAGCCTCCAACCTGTTGAAGTAGTTACCATTCCCAGCCCATTAATCCCAGTTTTTCCTATACTTTGCATATTCATAACAGCTCCTCTGCATTAGTCTCCAGAACCTCATACACTCCTGCAAGCTCAGGGTGCATTTTGATTGTTTATTCCAACCAACACTTATTAAGCACCTATGGTATACTGGGTACCATGCTAGATGCTGGGAATACAAAGACCAAAAAAAAAAAAGAAGAAGAAGAAGAAATAGCTTTATCTTTCAAGAGATTTACATTCTACTGGGAGAGAGCAACATGTATACAATAAATTACCTTGGTCTCAGACCTTCATCTGTCAAATGAGGGAATAGATGACCTCTAAGAGGCAATAGAGTTAGAACAAATGACTTTGAAAGCCTCTTCTAGCTCGAAATCTATGATCCTCTGCAAATTTTATCTTCATATGTCTGTTCTCTATACACACACAAAGTAATTGGGGGAATAGGGGAGCATTAAAAATTGGGGAATCAAGATAGTTCCCATGTAGGACATGACACTTCAGCTGAGCCTCGGAGGGCGCTTGGGCTTCTGAGAAGAGGCTTTTCTTGGTAGAAGACAAGCGTGGCACGTTGGATAGAGAGCTGACCTAGGGAACAAGAAGACCTGGGGTCCTGCTCTGACACCTGCCGGCTGTGTGACCCTGGTCAAGTCACTTCACTTCACAGTCTAAGGCTATCATTGGTAGAGCAGGTGTCAACCTGCACTAATAGAGGGAGTACACTGCTGAAATCAGAGATCTGGCCAATTAAACAAAACAGACAGGAGGGACAGGGGGTACCTTCCCCCCAGGGTATGTTGTAGCCAGCACCAGGTGCACAGAGGCAGGCCCGTGTACCGGTCTTAGCATCTTGGCTTCCAAGGAGGAAGCTGGATATAACCCTGAGTTGCTTGGATACTGGACGGAAAAGTTTTCGGCCCAGAAATCTTAATGGACACTAATTGTGTCACACTCACTAACAGCAGCCGTGGTCCTGTTCATCTGTTCGGGTAATCTCCGTGTTTGGGAAAGAAAACAAAAGCCTCCATTTGTGTATTAGGAGGAGACCGGGTGAATATGCCCTTGGGTCCAACATGTACCCCTCCAGCTGATAAGTTTTTAAATCACGATTGGCTCCTTTCAGAGAGATAAAAAATAATGCAATTTTTTACTTATCGTCTAAAATTAGCGGATTCTTTTCCATGTGTTCCCTTCATGGTAGAGTGTAACCAGAGGCCTGGGCTCAGATCTCAAGCCTGATGTTTATTTCTGTCAGAACACGGACAAGTCATTTAACTTTGCTGGGCCTCAGTTTCCTCAAATGTAAAAATGAGGGGAATGATTAGATGATCTCTGAGGCCTTTTCCCAGCTCTAAATACATATTCATCAGTTGTTCGTAACTGTTCAGCTGAGATAAAAGAATCTTTAGCACAAGGTTGGCTTGTGCACCTACAATAACCCCTGAGGGCTCAGAACCCTAACCTCACTGAGATAAATCTTGTCATTCAAGAGCAGGGGTTCTTGGGGGGGGGGGTGTCATGGCCCTTTGACTGTCTAATAAAATCCATCTCAATATGATTTATAAATACATAAAATACCTAGAATTACAAAGGAAGCTAATTATGTTAGAATACAGTTATCAAAATATTAACAACAAAAATCCAGTTGGCCTGGGCCTCAGATTAAGGCCATGCCACCATGGATGCTGCTTTCCTAATTTTGCTACCCCTGGTTACTAAGAGTGGGTGGTAAGCCCAGTGGAAAGGCAGGCCTGTTTATCATCATTTATCACTGATGGTAATTTCCTAAGAATTCTGAATGTATTTTCGTTTTACCATCTGGGTGGTATAGAGTACAACATTCTGCTCAGGGCTCCAAAGGCCCGAAAAGAAAGCAGAGAACTCTGAGAGAGCTTACAGTCTGTTGGGAGATGAGACGTGTAAACAAAACGAAGCATGTACATGAAATAATCATAGCACCTAACCGCAGCAGTGACGCGATGAGCATGACATCGATCAGACTCAGATTCATGGCAATGTACAGCCTAGGAAATAATAAAACTTGCCCAAAGGGACCTGAATATCCAGTATCAGCTGCGTGGGGAGGTAGTGTGTCCCTCCTCCACCCCCTACCCTTACCCAGTGGAGCCTGGATCACCCTCAGTCATGCACAGTGTAGAATTCTCTTTCAGATCTGGGTAGAGCTAAGCATCCTCAGAGGTCCCTTCTGAGGTTGGGAACCTGTGATTTCTATTTGTGTGTCTTGCTACGAGCAGGCTGGGAACATTGTGTTCTTGACTCGAAAGGGAGCCAGAAAGAGCAGCCCGACACAAATGGGGCATGGCCATGAGTGGCAGAGACCAAGCAGTATTCAGCCGGGAAGATGGGCACGGCGAGGAATGAGCCTTGTACTGCCATCGTTTTAATAAAAGAAAGAACACCCTATTTAAACACATGAACAAGAGGACAGGACGTCAGAGGGCCCCTTGTGTATTAATCAGACCTTCACCGTGTTCTGTCCTGGAACGTACAGTTGCCCAGTATGGACAGGGTTCAGGGATGAGGCAGAGCAAGAATCAGCGTTACAGAGAAGGGAGAAGACGTAGGGCCCAGAGACAATAAGGGAATTCAAATGTATACAGAGCTGTATTATTGCAGGCTGGGGGCAGAGCTAGAATAATAGGCCAGGGAATCAATTGAAACATAATCTGGAAGTGGAAGCTGCTTTCTGATTGCAGCCCTGCTCATCACAAAGGATCCCCTTTCCAGCTCATTTGTTTGGGAGGGATTCTTGTAGAATTCTTGAGGCTGGCTGGGGGCTTTTTTGTTGGTTGGTTGGTTTTGACCCATTAAGATGACACTAAATATAAGACTATTTAAATATAAGATGTTTTTGGAGGTATCAATAGTAAAACACCCACTGATAATATGTTTCCAAGTAATTACCCTTTTCTAAGGGAATTTTGGTTACTTGTATATCATTAGGAAAACCACGGTTCAAGTCCAGTCCCCACACATGGCTGTGTGGCCATGGGGAAATCGTAGTATCATCAGTTCAAAGTTAGAATGGAGCTTAGAGGTGGAGTCCAACCCCTTCATGTTACAGAAAAGGAAACTGAGGCACAGAGTGGTTCAGTGGTTTGCCTAGGGTCACAAAGCCAGTAAGTGTCTAAGCAGGATGAGAACTTAGGTCTTTTGAAAAAAGAAAGAACTTAGGTCTTTTGTCTCCAAAATCAGTTCTGCTTCCAGCACAGCACATTACCACACTTATTTCATGCAGGACCCTGTGCCGGACAGTGAGAGTCACAAAGCCTTGTAATTGAGGCTTAGAGGATGGCTGTCCTCCATGCTTTACCAGCATCTTGTAATTAACTCCTATGCTGTTAATGTGAGAATGCTAGCAAATATTTCACATGCAGAGAAACTGAGTCACACACACAAGCTTATGTGGTACTGCTTTTTTTCATCTAAAACTCCCAGGTTGATTTTTAACTCTGGGGACAGTAGTGGCACCAAGAAAAAAAAAAGTGCCTGGGGGTGGTCCTGGAATGGAAAACAAACACTGGCCAGCACTTTTCCCATCAAGCTCCCAGACCACAGGGTCTCTTTCACTCAGGTGAGGCCTTGGCTGGTTCTGCTCACATGTAGGAATGATTCTGACTAGGGATGATGCCTTCCTCGCATATTCTGAACTCTGGAAATACCCACTGGGAAAATCACCATGGTAATAAAATCCATTGGTGATGACCATGAATACTGTGGACCCAAGCAGTATCTTAGAGGGGAGGAAGGAATATTCATGGACCCTTTGCTGAAACTTGTCATCTGTTCACTCTTGGCTGCTAAATTTACAATCCCACTTCCTAAGGCACAGGTCAACATCTTGTTGCTCATGAAAAAGGGTAACATGCGTGGAGAAATGGGTTCAGAATCTTGTAAACAGAACAGTGAGAGAGAGAGAGAGAGAGAGAGAGAGAGAGAGAGAGAGAGAGAGAGAGAGAGAGAGAGAGAGAGAGAGGAGAGAGAGAGAGAGAGAGAGAGAGAGAGAGAGAGAGAGAGAGAGGATACATTTGGGCCACGTCTAAGTAGTTCTGGGGCTAAATCTTCTAGAAATCTCGTCCTAAATGCTAGCCATTAAGAACAAATGATCCTATTAAATTTCAAAATTGAGGTCAGGATGGGAACTGGTGAGAAAGCATTGGGGCTCCTGGTTGTTGTTTGTCTTTCATTTGCAAAGAAGACCGTGACAGACGTCATGACTTGCAACAAATTGGATTTAAGTGAGGGAAGGCTGTTCAAAGTCACAAACCCCACTCTCTCCTCCAGAACCACATCTGAATCCAGTGGCAAGATAAACATCAGGACGACTAGAGATGGCCCCAGATATTTAAGGCAATCGAGGTTGAGTGACTTGCCCAGAGTCATACCTGAGTTCACATCCCCCTGACTCCAGGGCCAGTGCTCTATCCACTGTGCCACCCAGCCCAAGAGGGCTCCTGGTGACCCCTTCTGAATCCATTCACTCAGAGATTCAATCAGTTCAATTCCCCAAACATTTATTAAAAGCCGCATGGCTAGGTGCTGACAATAAAACCATGAGGACAAAGTAGCCCCTGCTCTCAAAGGGGTTAACATTCCACCAAGGACCCTATGCTGCCAGCCATATCCATAGCTTATTTGAGCCAGAAGGGACCTTAGAGTTCATCTAAACCAGGGGTTCTTAACATAAGATCCATGAACTTGCCCAGTGTCACTCACATAATAAGCCAGAGTTGCAGTCCAGCCCTCTCTCCACTATACCACCATCATCAGGGGCTGATCTCCTTCTTCCTCTTCCTCCTCTGCCTCCTTTTTCTTTTCTTTTTCTTTTTTTTTTTTTTTTTTGGCGGGGCAATGAGAGTTAAGTGACTTGCCCAGGGTCACACGGCTAAGTAAGTGTCAAGTGTCTGAGGCCAGATTTGAACTCAGGTCCTCCTGAATGCAGGGCTGGTGCTTTATTCACTACACCACCTAGATGTTCCCCATATCTCTTCTTTTAAAAGGCTCCATTCCTTATCATAAGAACCCACTTCAGCAGGGTGACAAGCTCCAAGGGACCCTACAACTGGAGCTGCCCATCAAGTTGTCTTAAAACTACATGGAGGGGGCAGCTAGATGGCACAGTGGATAAAGCACCAGCCCTGGATTAAGGAGGACCTGAGTTCAAATCCAGGCTCAGACACTTGACACTTACTAGCCATGTGACCCTGGGCAAGTCACTTAACCCTCATTGCCCCACCAAAAAAAAAACAAACCTGCATGGAGGGCAGTGAGGCAGATAGTCTGTGCTACCTCCTTCCCCTCCATGTCATTTAAATGTCCTCAATTATCAGACATTCACAGCTAGGTGGCGCAGTTGGATAGAGCACTGACCCTGGAGTCAGGATGAGCTGAGTTCAAATCCAGTCTCAGACGCTTGACACTTAACTAGCTGTGTGACCCTGGGCAAGTTACTCAATCCCAATTACCTCACCAAAAACAAAACAAAAAACCCCACAAAGATGAGAGCAGTTATTTTCTAGCCTACCACAGTAGAAAGAGTGCTGGTTTTAGAATGGCCAGACCTAGTTTTGAATCCTAGCTCTTTCATTTGCTAGCTGTGTGACCTTGGGCAAGTCACTTTTCTGCCTCAGAATCCTCATCTACAAATATGAGGATCCAATGATATAATATTTGTAAGATACTTTGCAAACACGGAAACTAGACTCAAATGTAAAAAATGTTTAACAAAATAAATAAAAATACTATGTAACATAGGTAATGTTAATTTGTGCTTCTCTCAGTATGCTGCCCACAAAGAGTGTTTAGTACAGTGTCTAGAACCTATTAGGAGTTTAATAAATGTTTTTTGATTGATATTCAAGTTTGAAAGCACTGTCCTGTACAAGGTCTTACCTTACTTATTCTTTTTACCCAATAAACTGAAAGCACCACTCCTCTGTGCACTAAGCATTTATTAAGTGCCTCTTGTGTCCTGAGCACTCGCAATGTAGTGACCAAAGAAGGAAATAGATGTTGTTCTCAAAGGAGCTTACAGTCTGTTAGAGAACCTTGAGTCAAGTTAAGTCAACTTACATTTAAGTGGCTACAGTGTGCCAGGCACTTGGCTCAATCAAAGGCTGACGCCGTTTTACACTTGTCTTTGTATCTTTAGTGCTTGGCATAATACCTGGCACACAGTAGGTGCTTTATTAAATGCTTAATTAATAAACAGATGACAAAGTGTCATGGAAACTCAGGTTGTTATTTCAGGCCTTCCTTCTTCCCTGGAAGCACTGTCATATTGCTCTGAGAAAACATGGGTAGTAATATGGTGATAAAGGGGAGTAATTATAAGAATGTTAGCTCTCTGGAGGCAGAAACTGTTTCATTTTTGTAGCTAGCTCTCCAGTGCTTAGCCAAGTACCTTGAACAGAGTAGATGCTTAATTGATATTTGTTGGTGAGCTCAGCCTCCAAAAAGAGTTGAGAAAACAGATCTTCTTCTGTTCTTTGCAAAGGTGGGTAACTCTGGGTATGGAACATTGCATATACTCTCAGTCTCCCTTGATATTGTCTTTTTTCCCTCTTTATTCTTTGCTAAAAGAGATGGGCTTGCTGGGTAGTAGCCTGAGAAGAGATACATTCAGAAATTAAGGGGATAGAAATGTTTTTTACATGGTTGCATGTCTAACCTATGTCGGATTGCTTACTGTCTCAGGGAAGAGGAAGAGGAGAAATGAAGAGAGAGATGGAATTTGAAGCTCAGCTTTTTTTTTTTGTTAAATGTTAAAAAATTGTTTTTAACTTGTAATTGGGGGGAAATGTTATATAAAAAAATTATGGGGATGTTAAAAAACAAGCCCTAAATAATGTTTATAGATTATAAACAAGTATTTATCTAATTGAACTTTGAGGCAAAAAAATTCCCATATTGTGTATGGGTTGTAGCCATGTCCCTTTCTATCATATTATGATAATAATAATTATGATAATAATTTACAAAGCACTTTAATAACCTTTATGTAATGCTTTAATAATAACTAAAATTAAATCGCTCTATAATAATAATAGCTAACCTTTACATAGTGCTTTAATAATAATAGTTAACATTTACGTAGCACTTTAATAATAATTAAAATTCATATAGTAGTGGTGGTGGTGGTAATAGCAGCAGCAGCAGTAGTAGCTAACCTTTTACCAGGCACTGTGCTTACAAATATTCTTTCATTTCATCCTCACAACAACCCTGCAAGGAAGGTACTGTTATTATCCCCATTTTGAAGATGAAGAAACTAAGGCAAGCAAGAGTTAAGTGACTTGAGCAGGACCACAGAGCTGGACAATGTCTGAGGCTGGGTTCTGTCTCAGTCAGCTCTTTCTGACTCCAAGCCCCAGGAATACTGTGGGCACTATGGAGCCCCCGTTGGCCTGTGTGGCCATAGATGTTTTTCCCAGTCCACATGGCTTTGTGAAATGGACTAACAGCAACTTTCCCGTTTCTCTCGCCAAGGTGTACAAGGGAGAAGATGCAACCTTCCAGATCTCAGGCCTTCAGAACAACACCGAATACCGATTCCGCGTGTGCGTGTGTCGTCGTTGCTTAGATACCTCACAGGAGCTGAGTGGAGCCTTCAGCCCTTCGGCCGCTTTTGTATTGCAGCGGAATGAGATGATGCTTGCGGGAGAAACGGGGTGCTTTGATGACCCCAAAAGGAAGAGCCCGATGCCTACTGATGGACAGTTTGCAGCCCTCATCGTTGTGGGCTTCGCGGGCCTGTCCGTTTTGTTTGCCTTTATATTACAATACTTCTTAATGAAGTAGACCAGTCCAACAGAGTCTGAGGTATGAATTTAGGTAATGCTACGCATTATAATACACAACATTTATCCAGATAGTCCTTTTTTTAAAAAACAAAAATTTTTTTTAAAAACCTTTTTTGTTCTTTGATTTATATACTTCTCTTGTTTTACAGTTCTAGCTAGGAATAAAATATCAGTGTTTTGGTGCACCTTTTTGAAATGCAAAACTAGGAAGAGGTTCAACTGGATCAATAAGCAAACCAGATACCAAAAGCAGGCTTTCCTCGCGCTGAGTTTTCTTTTCATTTTTTTTCTTTCAATTTGCCTTTACAGTTTTCACCAGTGTCTTTCTCAACCTTCAATTTTATATGTTACCGTTTAGTAGACGATAATCACCAGTCACTTCTTTATGTCTTTTTTTTTTAATCATCGTATTCTTGTAAACATTAATCAGTTACAATGTGTGTAGCGATAGGGCCGGAGTTCTGTTGTAAGTGAACAGACGAGGTATTTGAAGTATCGCCAACAACGTTGCATGAGACTGATTCACTACAAGGCATCTGCCCTAAGCATCATTTACTGTTTATTTTTATTTTTATTTTTTTGTCACTCAGTTATTTAACGATGATTAGCTCATTTAAATCAGAACGTGTACTACAGGCTAAAATATTTTTATAATCTGTTATTCTTATCATTTTTTAACACTATGAACTGCCTCTATAAAAAAAATCAAGTAACCAAAATGCATATCAGTGATGGCGCATTCTAGATTTTTCCCATGTCAATCCATAGCAGTAATTTTAAGAGGGCATTGTGCAATAGCTAGCTAGTTATCTCCTTGGTCAGCTGTCTGAAAGCTGCTTTACCTTGTTTGTCTAGCCTTGTATATAACTACTCCTAATCTAATCACTAGATTTTATTATATTCTGTTACATTGGACATGAATTATATGACTAGGACTGGTGACAGCTTCCTGCCTCTGCTGATTGCAGGCAATTTTACACTAACCATGAGCAGTCTTTCTCTTTCTTTCTCTCTCTCTCTCTCTCTCTCTCTCTCTCTCTCTCTGTCCCTCTCTCTGTCCCTCTCTGTCCATCTCCCCTCTTCCTCCCCCTCTCCCTCACTCTTTCCCTCCTTCTCTCTCTCTCTCTTTGTCTCTCTCTATCTCTGTCTGTCTGTCTGTCTCTCCCCTTGTCAGTTCATTATTTTTGGAAGATCCGCTGGTAGACCAATGGTTGTCTCGTTCTTTGAGGTATCGATGAAGTGATTGCATTCCAGTATCTTTAACCAGTATACACAAGCCTATTCTAACAGAGCAGATGGAAATTGACAAAATAAAATTGACAAGACAAAATTAAAAGTTGACTAAATTCATAGTTTGTCTTACCATATTTTGACCTGGCTATACATGCATACATAAATACACAGGGAGTGGGATGGTCTGGTGGTTAATACGGAGTATTGGAAGTCAGGAGCTCTAGATTCTGTCCCTGGTTCTGTCACTAACTTGCTGCGTGACCTTCAGAAGTCACTTTAACCTCTCTGTGCCTCAGTTTCCCCAGCTATTGAAAACAAGACTGGGGATTCTAATACTTGTTTGTAAGTGCTTTGAGAGCCTCGGACAACAGGTGCTATAGGCTGCGTGCAAAGCATTATTCTGACATGCTGATTTGAAGTCATGAGAGAATCAATTTTTTTTTTTAACCCAAAGTCATTGGACTATTTATATGAAGTCAGTAATGTAAGAGTACCTCAGGGACATTTCAGAGTTGGAGGTGCAAATTATTCCAAAAGGGTGCAACAAACACAGTGTAATCCCCTGCTTTTTTGTTTTATTTTTTGTTTGTTTTTTGTATATTTTTGCTACTTGGTTTGGCTTGGTCATAGCTCTGTCGTGCTTGGTCTACATTGTCTGCAATGCCGTGTCCTCCTGTACTAGTGTGAGATTCCCATCACCAAAGTCATGGGGAAAACCAACCATACCTTTGTTTGGGATTTATTTATACTATATTCTGCATTCAGTACTTTAAATACCAATTACAGTGCAATCTTTTATTTATTGTAAAAAAAAATAATAAAAAGTGTACTTATGTACTAATTGTCCCTGGTAGCATGTTATATTTTTTGTCTTGTTTTATAATGTTGTAATTTTAGGTCAGTCCTTTTTTTTTTTCTCCCTGGCAACATTGGTAGTGTTATTAATCTTTTGACATTTTCTTGTGTTTTTTAAAGATGAGAGCATCTAGTATATTCAATGCCAAAAACAAAAAAATAAATAACAATAATAAAAAATAAAAAAAACAACCCATGATCAGTGATTGCAAAGTTTACATGTATCCAGAAATCATAATCATCTCTTAGAAGGAAGTGCTGAGATCCATGAATCATGCTGTGTGCCTAGGTCAGTGTAGGACATAGGGGAGTTTGATATTTTGTCATGAATGGTAAGAATGAGTTGAAGTCGCCTGGCAAATGAGTAGCACCAACATCTCTTTTTGCCAAAGCTCCGCCATTTTGAAATTTGCCCCCTTGTGATTTTAATGGATTTGCCATATAAACAAACCATTCAGGCCTTGCTGTCATATTTGGGGAGTGGGTATTTTGTGGGAAAAGCATCATTTTGAAGCAGTGAATATTCAACTTAAGTACAGCTTTCCCCGCCTTGTCCCTTCTGCCCCACTTGCCATTTTGAAAAAAAATCTCTATTGGCTGAGTACTTCAGAACTGCTGCTCCAGCAAAATCCTCTGTATTAGTTGTGTGTGTGTGTGTGTCTGTGTGTCTGTGTGTGTGTTTATTGTGTATGTTTGTGTGTTTAATAGAGTAATAATAGTTTGTGCCAAAATGGCTTTGGCTATTTGACCATTTTTGATTTTGAAAATCTTTTGTTTTGCCACCAATAAGCTGAAATAGTTGAAACAAAAGCCTGAAACACTTCATATTATTGCTGCCCAGAGTCATTGGTATGGAAAGATCAGGCTCTGGGTTGGAGATGGAAGGCCCAGGTCCAAATATCAGTTCTACTCTTTACCCTTCCTGTGACCTTGCATCAACCCTAAACCTCTCAACCTCAATGACCTAACTATAAAATGAGGGGGTTGTCCCTCCCAAATCTAAATCCTATAAAGTCCTACTTGTTAGCACAATGAGGGTCTAGGAGTGGTTACTCTGCTTAGCATCACATACATGCACACACACGCATGCACACACACAAACATACACACAAACACATTGCTGAGGTCTTCACCTCCCCCTTAGCACCGAGCACAGTGCCTTCTACGCGATGGGTGCTGAAAACACATTCACTGACTTGAGCTAAATATTACCGTAGGCCTCCAATGTACACCGGACAGTAAACTAAAGTGTCCCAAGACTTTACAATGTATAGAAATAAATGACTTCCTGATGCTCTTAACTTCTCCCCATATGTCAAACCCTTCAGCCCCTGCTTTCAGAAGTACCAGTCATATGAAGCAAAAAATTTGAGTCCAAAATTGTTTAATTGGGGGGAGGGGGGGAAATGAGCCTTTTTAAGGGGGAAAAATTCTTTTTCATATTCTCTACCTTGTTTTTATCGACTTGAAACATTGAGGGTCTTCTAATCTTGGTTGGTTGGCTACGGTAACTCAGTATTCATGTCAAAATTGAAAAGTGCCCTAGCTGAAGTGTTTGAATGTTTTCCTTGCACAATTCTTTAAATTGAAAGACAAAAAATGGTTTACCTCACTGTTGGACATACATTCCAAGCTTTTCAACTTTAAGAGAGAAATAATCATAAGTTTTTTCCTGTATTGTAAATTTTAGACTATTTCACATGCATTGTATTAAAACTGCCATATCAATTTTAATGTATAGATTTTTGCAAATATTACACTATATGTAATACCTAACTGTATCTGTAGTGTATATGTAATATATTTATGCTCAATAAATGTTTTAATTCTTTCCAACTTGTAGGGATTTTTATTATTCGCAGCATCCCTTGAATACATGACCTATAGATATAATTGCCTTGTTTCGAATTGTTAGTATTTGGGGAAGGAAAATACTTCTCCAGATGGGACTTTCCTCAAATCAAATCATCACCCAAGGTCGAAGGGACCTCCAAAGCAAATTAGTCTAGCCTGTTTCTGAGCAAGAATCTCTTTCAAGCGGTAATCTTGCTTCTGTTTAATGGGGAAGCCCACTCTGTTAGGAGATGGTCCATTCTACTCCTGACAGCTCCAATTGTTAGGAAGCTTTATCCTTACTTCAAGCCTCAATTAACCTCTTGGCAGCCCAACTTTCTAGTCCTGCCCCATGGGACCAAGTACATTAGTTTAAATGCCTAGTCTGTAGGACAGCCTTCAAATGTCTCTGGAGACAATTGTCATGTCCCTACTGAGCCTTCTTTCTCTTTTCCAGGCTTATCATTCCCAGGTTTTTCCATCAGTCCTTGTACTTCCCCTGTCTTAAACTTTTGAAATCAATTTTTAGAACCCAAGTGTAAGACTTGCCATTCATCCCTATTACATTTCACCATATTTGCTTTGGTCCTGTTAGTTCCAAGATCTTTTTGAATCCTAATTTTACTGTTAGCTATACCTCCCATCATTATGACATCTGAAAATTGGATTGACATGCTGTCTACATCTTTTTCCTGTTAGTACTGAAAATAACCCTGAATCATTTTTGCTTTATACAAAAATACTACAGCATACCCTCCCTCAGAAACCTAGGCATAGGGCTGGATCATTTTAGTATGACAAATATTAAATGTTTACTATGTATGGAACATAGGCTCAAACAATCAACAAGTACTGATTAAGCACTTACCTCATAGCAGCCACAGTTGGTGGAAAAAAAAAAAAAGATGTGAATTCTCAATGCTTTATAGTTATATCATGATTAAGCTTACATATAATTTCTCTTTTTTAAAAAAATAATAACAGTAGTAATAAAAAACCCAGATATTTAGGTGGGTTCTTTTCTTTTCTTTTCGGTGAGGCAATTGGGGTTAAGTGACTTGCCCAGGGTCACACAGCTAGTAAGTGTTAAGTGTCTGAGGCCAGATTTGAACTCAGGTACTCCTGACTCCAGGGCCGGTACTCTATCCACTGAGCCACCTAGCTGCCCCTGGGTTCTTTTCTTAAAGGATTGCCACAGCCAATGAATTAATTGCCTTGGAGCCAGCCTGCTCTCTGGCAATGATCTCCTTCATTCTCCATTTGACAAAGTATATTTCTGGCGCCATATTGAAAGTCTTCCCGAATTGGTAGGACCTACCAAACCTTGCACTGATGTGGCCTTGAGAAATAAGCATCATTTCCATACTACAATTCAGGGGCAGCTCGTGCGGCTTAAGTGTGAAGATCTGGAGTGAAGAAGACTCACCCAAATCTTCTGGTCAGCCACTGTACTGAGTACTGAGAATATAAAGGGAAACATTCCCTGACCTCGAGTGGTTTCTCTGTCTGAGGAGGAGTATGTAAGATACAAGATTTGTAGGTATTCATATCCATCAGGATTTAGTATCAGAAGCTAGAGAGTAGGGAGTGTGTTGTGTGAAATTTCAGCCAGCCACAGTCTGTAAGCTCATATATCTCATGAAGGGACCTCTGAGGCCAACGAATCAATAAACTGAGCAAGTGCCTGCTATGTGCACTCAGCTCAGAGCCATTGAATCTAACCCTCTCATTCTACAGATGAGGAAACTGAACACAAAGTTAAGTAACTTGGCCAGAACTAGGATTTGAATCTGTGTCCTCTTCTTTCACTTCCAAAAGTAGAGTTCTTCATGGGTAGACTCAGAGAAACTGCAGATAGATGAGGATGTAGGATGACGGGACCAGTGCTCACCAAGTACTGAGCTTTCAAAATTATAAACCACTTGAAAGAACAGAGATTCCCTCTCACCCACCCCCACCCCCCCCCACCCCCCAGGAAAGTCAGCTATGAGAACAGGCTGTACAATTCTATTTATTCATCAGTCAGTACTTAGTAACATCTTAGCATCTCTCCATCCAGAAAGTTAATGGTTCATATCAGCAGTTTTACCCACATGAATTAAAAAGGTGTTTAACTTTAATAGCAAACAAAACCCCGAAGGTCTATAGGAAACGATCATAAGATCTTGGAGTTTGGAGGTCATCTAAGGTCCCTAAATTTTACAGGTGAGGAAACAAGCCCTAAGAGAGTGAAGCTAAGGCTTGTCGAGAGTTAACTGGCTTTGTTATTCTATGATTCCCCCTCCTTGCCAAAACACTGCTCTCCTCCCTCCTCTGTAGGGACCAGGATACATCAATTCTGTCTCTTCTGTCCCATATCTTTAGTCTTGCCCAGCCTACAAATATGCTCCATCTTTCAATTCAATTCACAAAGCAATTATTAAACACCTTCCCTGCCCAAGGTCCAAAGGGTAGAAAGGCAAAAATGAAAACTACCTGCCCTCAGCGGCATGTGGCAACAATGCACATGCCGCTGAGCTCCTTTCTGTTTTGTTTGTTTGTTTGTTTTTGGTGAGGCAATTGGGGTTAGGTGACTTGCCCAGGGTTACACAGCTAGTAAGTTGTCAAGTGTCTGAGCCTGGATTTGAACTCAGGTCCTCCTGACTCCAGGGCCGGTGCTCTATCCACTGCACCACCTAACTGCCCCTGAGCTCCTTTCTATAAAAATTTGCAGGTAATATACATGTACCTGCTGCATGGGGACATATCCAATGGAATGTGGGATTTGAGTCCGGAAGACCTGAGTTCAAATCAAAATATATGCAAAGTCATTTCAGAGCATACACAGCACAGAAGGAGAAGATGAGATGTCTTAACCAGGAGCAGTGAGTTAGCCACTTTACCCCTGGCCAACTTCCAGACGCTCTCTCCAGTCCGAGAGCCGAGCCTCAGAAGAAGCCACTGGTGCCAAAGACTCTAAGGTGCTGTAGGCGCAGTCTGTTCTGGGCTGGGTGAGCATGCTCACTGAGCTCCTCAGCCCGAACAGCAGGTGATCCTAGTTGCCGTCTTTGACTGGAAAATAATCTCACTCTGTTCTTATGAGTTAGGCTGCTCTGGGAGTTGTTTTATGGCATTATTTTGGAGTGTGTGGATGGGTTTATCGGAAGTTTGGGGGAGTCACAGCCTTTCTTCTGCCATCTTGGGTCTGCCCTTCCATTTTCAGTCTTTAAAGAGTATGCCTTCAATTAGCTTACATTCTAACTGCAGAAGACAGCATATAAAAGGGAGCTGAAGCGGGGGAGGGGGAGGAAGAGGGTGACATCAGAGGAATGAAGGGTTGTTGGTCTAGAACCTTCCCCAAAATGGGGTTCCTGGAGAGGAAATGATGAATCAGAACTGATACTAGATAAAGTGACTTTTAAAAATACACAGTGCTAGCAAGCAGAGCCAGGAGAGTCTAGGCAATGTAAATGGGCAGCTAGGTGGTGTGGTGGATAGGGTACAGGGCCTGAAGTCAGGAAGATTCCTCTTTCCGAGTTCCAATCTGGTCTCAAACACTAGCTGTGTGACCCCAGGCAAGTCACTTAACCCTGTTTACCTCAGTTTCCTCATCTATAGAAAGAGCTGGAGAAGTAAGTGGCAAACCACTCCAGTATCTTTGCCAAGAAAACCCTAAAAGAGGTCATGAAGAGTCAGACATGACTGAAAATAACTGAATGCAAAAATGTAAATGGGTATTGATAGGGAATGGACCTATAAACTCACTGGTGTGAGGAACTCCCAGGAGGAGAAACATCCTCCACCAGGGCAGCTTCTCTGCAATAGATAGAGTTGCCCAGAGGGTCAGCTAGGTGGCGCAGTGGATAAAGCACCGGCCCTGGAATCAGGAGGACCTGAGTTCAAATCCAGCCTCAGACACTTAACACTTACTAGCTGTGTGACCCCGGGCAAGTCACTTAACCCCAATTGCCTCACTTAAAAAAAAAAAAAAAATTGTTGCCCAGAGCACTGAGAGGTTAGGAGACTTGCCCTGTCACACAACAAAATGGAAAGAACAACAACAAAATTAATTTGACCCCAGAGAAAAGTTAAGAAATTTTACCTCCCTCTATTGAAGAACTGGAGTGGGGAGAGACAGGGGGAGCTATGGATGTAGAATATTATGTATAGTGTCAGACATAGTCAATATCTTGCTTAATTTTTCTGAACAACTTTTTTTTGGTCTTTTTTTTAAAAAAGAAGTTTTTAAAAGCTGTTACCTTTCTTTAAGAGCATGGCTTACTGGAGAGGAAAAAGTATTAAGGAATGAAGGTGATATTAAAGCATTGTATTAATAAAATAAAATCATAAATAGAAACATGAAGAAAACAAGGTAGAAATGAAACACTGAAATGATTAAAATAGAAATAAGACAATTTAAAATACCAGCTAATTGTTTACAAATAGGCAAATCAAGGGGCAGCTAGATGGTGCAGTGGATAGAGCACCGGCCCTGGAATCAGGAGCACCTGAGTTCAAATCCAGCCTCAGACACTTAACACTTACTGGCTGTGTGACCCTGGGCAAGTCACCTAACCCCAATTGCCTCACTAAAAAAAAAACAAAACAAAAAACAAATAGGCAAATCAACTGCCAAGTCTTACTCATGTGTTTTCATTTCCTCCCTAGAAAGATGAAATGATAATAACCTCTGCTTTACCCACCACCGAATGAGCCCCATCCTCTTCCCGAGTTCACCTTCCTTGGATAACCACCATTATTTCCATTATCTCATGGCATCCCCTACCTTACTTCCCACCCTATCCCAAACAGATTTAGAGATAATAATCCATTTGCATCATGTTTTATACTTCTCAAAGCACATTCGTGTATATTAGCTCATTGGATATCAGACTTCTAATTACATAATTGCTCATGACTATTTGAAGGCTAGATGTTCTTGTACCAATCAGCTTATCACTGGGCAACATGAATAATAACCGCAGGAGCTGGAATGAAGCAAACAGCCTAATGATGCTGCTTGTTGACACCCGAGTTGGCGCCCATCCAGGAACTCAGGAGAGGGTCGTAGGGAGAAACAAGCTACAGGCTTGGAAGACCAGAGACTGACCTCATCTCCCTTGGGCTCTAGAGAAAAGACTCAATTCAAATAGAAATAAAGACTCGATATGGAAGAACATTTCTTTGTGGCCTTTCTTTATTCTCATTTAGGGAGCAGTTGATTGTGACATTTCTGATCCAGGCAAGGCTGGAAGATCAGAATCACAGAACCATCAAATCTCAGAGTGGGAAAGGTCCTCGGTAGCCATGTATTATAGCTTATGCATTAAAAAGTTTTTTTTAAATTCTTTCTACAATACAGCTAACAATCAATCAGTCCTCATTCCCTCTCCCTTGGACCATTATGAAAGCCTCCTAATCACTGGTCTCCTGGCCTCAAGTATGTCCTTTCTCCGGCCCCCTCCCCCTCCCCAGCTGCCAAAATCACCTTCCAAATCTAAATCCCTGCTAAAGACAGCTAGGTAGTGCATTGGATGGAGAGCTGAGCTTGGAATCAGGAAGACCTGAGTTTGAACACTGCCTCAGACACTCACCAGCTGTGTGATACAGGGAAAGTCACCTAACCTCTATGCCCCAGTTTCTTTATCTATAAAATGAAGTTAAGAATAACACCTCTTTTCAGAGGTACGCTGGAGCCAACTCAAACCAAACTGGCTGAACTGATTGTTACATTTTTACCTTTGAAATCAGTCTACACTACACTACAAATCAGGGCTTGATTTACTGTTTAAAGTCTGCCTGGACTTCATAAAGGGATGGAGAAAATGCTACTAATGCAGATAAATTTTTTAAATGTATCATGTATACTTTTTTTTCAGAGAGCCAGTTGGTAAATATTTAGCAACACATCATTGCCCATCTCCAGGGTTATTGAGAGGATCAAATGAAATAAATACATGTAAAGTGCTTTGAAAACCTTAAAGAACTAATCAATCGATCAATAGACATTTCTTAAGCTCTTACTACGTGTCAAGCATTGCTAGGTGGCATAGCAGGTAGAGTGCAGGACCTGGAGTCAGGAAGCCCTGAGTTCAAATCTTCAGACACTTATTAGCTGTGTGATCCTGGGCAAGTCACTTCACCCTGTTTGCCTCAACTTCCTCAACTGTAAAATGAGCTGGAGAAGGAAATGGCAAATCGCTCCAGTATATTTGCCAAGAAAACTTCAAATAGGGTCACAGAGATTCAGACACAACTGAATCATCTTGATAACAACGACATGTGTCAAGCACTGTTCTAGGGATACAAAAAGAGGCAAAAGACAGTCTCTCCCCCTCAAGGAGCTTACAGTCTAATTGGGAAGACAACATGCAGACAAATATATACAAAACAAACTATATACTATGTACTTTCGATCACAAATTTGCTGGTGTCACTTCTCTGTTAGCAGCTAACACCTCCCATCTCCCCCACCCCAAATAGCTCCTCTGTTGGCCTTTTTTTTTTTGGGGGGGGGCAGGGCAATGTGACTTGCCCAGGGTCACACAGCTAGTAAGTGTCAAGTGTCTGAGGCCGGATTTGAACTCAGGTACTCCTGAATCCAGGGCCGGTGCTTTATCCACTGTGCCACCTAGCCGCCCTACTCCTCTGTTGGCATTTAAAGACTTTCATAACCTAGTTCCAAACTACCATCCAAGACTCCCCGTCGTATGCCCATCTTTCCAGTCTGCTTGCTGTTGCCTGTCTAAGTTATTCCATGTCCCATCTCCATGCCTTCGAGCAGCCTGTCTTCCAAGGCTGAAAGGCGATCACTTTGAGCAATCACATTCTCACTTCTATCTCATAGGGTCCATAACAACCTAGCTTTCATTTCAGTTTCCTCAGCTGTAAAGTAAGGGGATTAGCCTAGATGACTTCCAAAGTCCCATCTACTCTGAAATCCTGTTCAGATTAGTCCGACTTCTCTCCAGGTCCACTCTAACCCATTCTGAAACATTTCCACTACACTTTCTGGAAACCCCAGTCTATTTATTCTCAACAAACTTCCTTAGATCCTCTGACTTTTCAACTAACAGCCCTTCCATTTCCTTATTCTAACAGCCCCATGGTTCCTATATCCATATAGTATAGCGTCCGTGGACAATATCATCCTAGAATCTTGCCACTCCTCCCATCTTCCCTTAATGACAGAGTCAAGGAAATGTCTCATTAATGCTACCTGCTCCCAAAGCAGCCCATTTCACTTTGGGGACAGCTCTAATAATTGGGAAGTTCTTCCTTATATAAAGCCTAAATTAAGTTGTTGTAACCTCCCCATCTCTCCTCATTCTGACCTCTGGAACCAAGAAGAGAGCACAGAACACTGAGGGACACTCATGATTATTAAGTTTGACCTGGAAAAGTATCCAGAAAAAAAAAAGATAGAGAGCCATTACATAGATAGGAAAACCAGGATAGAATAATGTTCAGGTAATCTAGAGAGAAGAGAGCACAAAGGAGAAGAAGGTAATTGACAGTGTCCAAGGCTGCAGAGAGGTCACAAAGGATGAGGAGGGAGAAAAGATCATTAGATTTGGCAATTTAGAGATCACTGGTAGCTTTGGAAAGAGCAGCTTTGGTTGAATGATTATCAGACTGTAGGAAGTTAAGAAGAGAGAAGAAAGGAACCTTCTCAAGATGCTGAGACACAAAAGGGAGGAGAGAAATGAAGTGATAGCTAACAGAAATAGATGGATCAAGTGAGGTGTTTTGGGGGTTTTTTTGTTTGTTTGTTTTGGGGTTTTTTTTGGAGAATGGGAGAGACATGGATGTAGAAAGTAGAGAAGCTGCCAGTTGACACAGAGTTAAGTAAGTTAACTTTAAGTGAGTTAAGTGATAGAGAAATCTGTTGGAAAAGATGGGATGGAATGGGATCCCTTGTGCATGTAGAGGGGTTGGCTTTGGCAAGTAGAAGGGACACCTCATCACATGAAAGAGGGCTGAAAGCAGAAATAGCGGCAGAAGGCATGTGACAAGAGGAGGAGGTGAGAAGAGGGAGCTCTCAGCGCATGGCCTCAATTTTTTTTTTCCAGTGAAATATGAGGCAAGGTTCTCAGCTGAAAAGATGGGGGAGTGGGGTGTTGGGAGGTTTGAAGGAAGCATAAAAAGGTTGAGAAAAACCATGGTGGTGAGTGAAATAGTGAGTCAGTCATTGAGAACCTCACACAGTTGTGTTCACACCTCCCTCATACACTTACTGTATAATATTCTTAGTGTCAAAGCCATACCCTACAGTAGATTATACACTTGGTGAGGGCAGGAATCATGCCTTAACTATATACTGTACCTTTCTTATAGTCCAGCACAATGCTCTACGCACACTAAGCATTTAATCAACATATACTGAATTGTTTAGTTACCCTAATGCAGCTCCCAATTGTTATTTTTCCAATCACTTCCTGATCTCCTTGGAGGCACATATGATATGGGAAGTTCGTTGACCCTGCTATAGACTTCCAAGCTAGAAGACCAGGTTCTCTCCTTATTCTCTCAGGTTTCTTTCACTTCTAGTATTTGCTGCCTTTTCTTTCCCTTATTAAAAGGCAGTTCTTGGGTGGCCTCTACCCTCCCTATGCTCAGCCAGCTCTGAAAAGGGCAGCTTGTCTCCCAGACAAAGTGAACCAAGCTCACTCTACTCTGCTCCGGGGCTCCTTCCAGGGCAGGCATTATTCTGCTTTCCTTTCCCATTGTCACTAGCCCCTCTCCAGCTAGCCTGTTTCCCAGGTCATCCTCTAATCTTGACATGAGCTACTTAGAACAACACCAAAAAATTCCTTCTTGCACAAAAGACTCCTTCTCTCAGGTAATGAAAAGCTATTCTGCTGGAGGCAGTAAGAGAGCACTTTCTCTGTTGGAAGGTCATTGACAATAGTTACTTCAGAATCTCCCAGATTTCAGATCCCATGTGGCTTAACTGTGGAATCCACTTGGTCATTAAACGACTGTCATGTCATTCAGAGTTCTCTCGATCCCAATTTCCAAGGCCCAAGGAGCCCATTCTGCTTCCTGCTCTCTGAGAAAGGACTTCCCTGGCTACTCTGAAGGTGACAACTGGATTTCAAAGGGGTCTGTCAAAGCAGAGAGATAGAACCCTGCTTATACCAGTGAGTTCCTCAGTTGACAATCGTAGCTTTCCTCTGAGCATTGTCACATTCTCTCAAGTCTCATATTTGATGGATCTGGGATCTCACTGGGACAATGAAAAGAACAATGACTCTAAAGGATGAGGATCTGAATTCAAAACTCATTTCTTAATGCTCTCTATTCATGTGACCTTGAATAGGTCTCTGATAGTATCATATAGGTTTATTGCAGGGAGAAACCTTAAAAGGCCAACTCCCTCATTTTACAGATGAGGAAACTGGGGCTAAGAGAGGCTAAGGTATTTAACCAGGGTCATATAACTTTTAAGTTTCTGAGACAGGATTTTAATTTGGGTCTTCCTAACTCCAAGAACAGCACTCCATTCACCCAGTTGCTATCCCCTGTTTCTTCATCTGAAAAATGAGAAAGTTGGATTAGATGGCTTCTGAGGTTCCTTCCATTTCTAGATCTAGGAATCTATTATCTGATCTAGGTCTCAACTTTCTCATCTGTAAAGTGGGGAGATTGAACTAGATAACTCTGGTGTTTCTTCTAGATTTGTATCTATGGGTCTATGAAATGGGTGCTGATTCCTCCAGGGAAAACCACAATCCAATCATACCTCCTAATCCAACATAACTTTTATCCCCCACAAAATTGCCAAGAGCCAGATTTAGACTTGACATAAAGATAGGCTGCCTCTCTATATAGTATGTTCCCTATCACAGGCAGGACCATAACCAGGATGGAGTCTCAGGTCACTGAAATTTAGTGGGTGCTGAAAGCATGTGTATGACCACAATAGGTAGAAAGTGAGTAAGTCACATTTGGCTTTAACGGATGATGAGAATGAAAACTTCTAGGAACATTGTAGCTAAAATACAGAGCTTTCTAGTCAGAAGGAAAGAATTCAAATATCAAGGAGCCACTGGAAGTATCACACAAGATTTAGAAACCACAATATTAAAGGAACAGAGACCTTGGAATATAATATTATAAAAGGCAAAGGAGATAGGCTTACAAGGAAAAATAACTTACCCAGAGAAACTATGATCCTAAAGGAAGGAAATAGAGTTGTAATGAAATAAAGGACTTCTAAACATTACTGATAAAAAGGCCAGAGCTGCTTAGAAACTTTGATGTAAAAAGAAAGGAGCCCAAAGAAATATAAAAAGCATCTAGTTTGTGGCAACAACCGAAGTGGATGCCCATCGATTGGAGAGTGTATGAGTAAATAATGGCATATGAATGTGATGAAATACTACTGTGCTGTAAAAAATGATGCAGGGGATGGTTTCATACAAAGGGAAGACCTGTATAAAATGATGCAGAGCAGAACTAGGATAACAATAACAAAATTGTAAAGACATACAAGTTTGAAAGACTTAGGAATGTTGATGAATACAATAATCAACCACAATTCCAGAGGATTCATGATGAAATATGATACTCACCTCATGATAGAGAGGTGATAGACCTAAATAGAATACAGATTGAAACATATTTTTGATGGCCATGGCCAACGTGGGAAATAAGGGTTTTGTTTTTCTTTCTCCCTGATGGTGGGCAGAGGTGGGACTGAGAAAAAATTAAATTAAAAGAAGAAGTGGAGATGAAAGAAAGTAGAGGCACCAATTATAAGTAGATGGCCATCTAAAGAAGTTCAGGCATGCAAGGGAGTAAAGATATAGGATGATATAAGTTCAGAGTCAGATATATAGTTTCCAATATGCTTAATGCATGTATCTATTTTGCTTGACCACACTTACTTGTTCTGAGGGGTAAAGTTCATTATTTGGGGGAGAAGTATCTGGATGGCATAAGGGTAGTAATGATTGTTCAATGAAACAATTATAAGATACACCCAATAAAGCAGAAGGAAATTCAGAAAGACAGAACAATATTGGAATTACCATGTAAAATGCAATATATAGATTTATTTTTTTTTTTGCAGGGCAATGAGGGTTAAGTGACTTGTCCAGAGTCACATAGCTAGTAAGTGTCAAGTGTCTAGGGCCATATTTGAACTCACGTCCTCCTGAATCCAGGGCCAGTGCTCTATCTACTGTGCCACCTAGCTGCCCCATTAATATACATTTAAAAACAAGTTGCATGTAATATAAATTCATAGTTTCATATCAATTTTCTTTTTCTGTTCTTCATTGTGTATGAAAATGATCATATTTGTTTCTTTTTTCATATTTGTTTCTACTTGTCAATTTTACAATTTTTTTTGAAAAAAAAAATTATAAGTACACATATTTGCTTTACCTAAAGGAGTAGAGCAGAAAAGAATCTAATACTCCCAGCCCAGACAGTGACTGAGGGTAGAAGACAGACTGCAGCCACCACAGAGAAGCAAACTCAGGAGACCATTGGATTGATCTGTGTACCAGAAAAAAAAAAAAAGCTCCCTGGCTAAGCAACTTTCTGGGCCCAGAGAAGCAGTAGAGCCCACTGAGAAGTCAGCATGGTCACTGAATGACTTGCTCTTATCCATCCCAGAAGCACATTGGCCTGTCCAGCCAAAACACTATGCCCTGCAAAAAAACAGCCCAGCTGAATGGACAAGCTTATAGCAAACTTTGTTAGAACCCTCTGGAAAGAGAAAGGATAGAAAGGCCCTGAAGTTCTAGGGTAGTATATTGCCTCAACCCTGTGTGTCCCCTACTTTTAGTTCATACCCGCTCCATCACCCTCTTGAACTCTTGGTGAACTTGTGGGAAAGCGTACCCCTGATTTATCAAATAAATATTATATTGTTCAATAATTAACTAGTTTAATAATTGTAATAATAATCTTTTGCTTTTGACACCTAAGATGGTTTCCAAAGCAATCCTAAGTCTTGGTTATCTGGGTCCTTTCTCTAAATTCTTGAGCTTTATGTGAACTTAGCACTCATAAACCTTAATGCTAACACTGTGGACTAATTTAGCGCTCCTACAAAGAAATTAAAACAGTGTGAATGTGACCTCATTTTTTCTTCTACAAGAAGAGGAAGAGAATGAAAGAAAGATAAAGGAAAAGGAAGAGAGCAGAAGAGAGAGGAGGGAAGGAGAGGAGAAAATATGAGAAGTACAAGAAGGAAAGGAGAAAAGAAGAGAGGGGAGGAAAGAAGAGGAGAAAAGAAAACTACAATTGAGAGTAGTGGGTAGAAGATAGAGGATAGAGGATTTAAAAGATGAATGATGGGGCAGCTAGGGGGCGCAGTGGATAGAGCACCGGTCCTGGAGTCAGGAAGACCTGAGTTCAAATCCAGCCTCAGACACTTGACACTTACTAACTGTGTGACCCTGGGAAAGTCACTTAACCCCAATTAACCTCACCCAAAAAAAACAAACAAAAAAAAAGATGAATGATAACATCATAGATTCAAAGCTAGAAGGAATCTCAGAGGTTATTGAGCCCAATTCTATCATTTTGCAAATCAAGAAACTGAGACCCAGATTGGTCAAATGATTTGCCCAAGGTCACCCAGGGCTTAAGTGAACTCCTCCTACTCCAGATCCATCGTTCTTCCTACTGTTCCTCTCTACCTTCCAGGGCTCCATGCTTTATGGAAGAGGCATCAGAGCAGGTGAGCTTTAAAGGGTAGTCAATACCAAAAGCAAAAACCAAAACCAAAACCACAGTAAACTAAATAGGGAGTTGTAATTACCATTTGAAATTCCTGACTTTGCTTCAAAAGAAAGACTCAATAAAGTCTCAGAACCAAAACCAAAGCGAAAGTTCACAAATATCTTCAGATTTTCATTGTACGATGTTACTAGCTTGGAATAGTGCATGCTGTGCAGGAAGAAAGCAGATAGGCGTGTGTGGTGGTGGGTGGGCTTTGGGGGAAGAGTAATCAAATGTGGGGAGTTCTTTTTGTTTTTCCAGGAAAAAAAATTGTAAAAAGCATTTTATTTGATTGTTATTTGCTTAAAAGTGACTTTCCTGCCTGGTAGGATAGGTCTCAGGAACCAAGACCTTGACGGATTTTCCCAAGTTCCTGCTCCTCTGGTCCAAGGCTGGAGTTCCTGTACCAGAGGGTGGTCCAAGGAGAAGCAGGCGAGTGGTCCTCATGTCATCCCTATTCCCAGCCAGGCCCCATGATAGGTGTGGGAGGCAAAGTGGGTACCCTGGAGGAGTTTTCACCTCAAAGTCTCAGAGGAGGACAAATTGAAGAAGGAGGTGACTACAGATCATTAAGGAAGTTAAGGCCTTCATTTCTTCATCAGTAAAATTAAGGGGTGGAGCGGATGGCCTGCCAGCTCTACCTCTGTGTTCCTGTGATCAAGGGCTACATGAATATAAGCTTACTTTCATTTTACTTGTGGAACTAAATAAGACCAGCCGGAAGAATGAGTCCTGTTTCCATTTCACCCAGCAGCCAGATAGACAACAATTTGTAGCTCTAGAGTAGCAACAAAGGTCATTTAAGACCAACCCCCTAATTTTATGGATGAGAAAACTGAGGCCTAGAGAGTGGAAGTGTGACTTGCCCAAAGTCACACAGATAGTAATAGCAGAGGCAATATCTGAACCCAGGTCCTTTAACTCTAAATCCAAGGCTCTTTCTGCAGCACCTTCTTGCTATCATTTAGAAACTATCATTTAGAGGCTGTGTTGTTTAGAAAAAAACACTAAGTATAGGGAGCCATAAGACCTGGGTGTGAATCCTGTCTTTCTATGTTACTGCCAATGTGACCTGAGACAAGTGACTTCTTTCTCTGAGCCTCAATTTCCTCATCCGTAAAATAAAGGAGTTGGAATTAATGACTTTTAGAATGCCACTAATACTAAGTCTCATGGCCCAAGACTTCATAGAGTGAAGAGTAGAGGAGACAGAATTATAAATTTTGAAATGGGTCCATAATGTGAGCTTACTCCTATTTCTAACAAGGAAGAAGCTGGAGGAGTAATGGGACAAGCTCAAAGCACATTCCAGATGGAGCTCATAGGTTTAGAATAAAAAAGTACTTTGGAGGTCATTTGACCCAACCTCTTCATTTTATTGATCAGGAAACTAAGGCACAGAGATTTTAAATGACTAGTCCATGTACATGGCCAGTTAAGTGCCAAGGTCATAGCTAGCAAGTATGAGAGCTAAGGTTTGAATGGTTGAGAAAATTTAATCATATTTCATTTTTGTTTGTTTGTTTGTTTTGATGGGGCAATGAGGGTTAAGTTACTTGCCCAGGGTCACACAGCTAGTAAGTGTCCAGTGTCCGAGGCTGGATTTGAACTCAGGTCCTCCTGAATCCAAGGCCAGTGAGCAACCTAGCTGCCCCATTAATCATATTTCCATAGCACCCTAAAGAGCTTTCCTTATATATCGTACATAGATATAGATGTAGATATAGATATAAATGATATAGATATAGACATAGACATATATAGAGAGAGTATATATCCTTATCCTTATATGTAATAATTCCATGAGAGAGGTAAGGCTAAAGTTATCACCCCCATTTTCCTGTGGAGGATAACAAGGTTCAGAGAGGTTCTACCACCAATTAATAGCACCTCTGGGACTTAAGCCCAGGTCTTTTTACTCCAGAACCAGAACCCTGCCCACTACATCTAACTGACCTCTTGGATAATTCTAGGACTCCAAAATGTCCTTCCCTAGGATTCTAAGAGGAGTTGTGGCATCAGTTAAAAAAAAAAAGATAAAAATTGTTGTATCCAGTAGAACTAATAGGAATGTTAGGGAAAGATAGAATAAGTTGGGAAAACCAATTTCTGCAAGCTTTTTGCCTAATTTCCATTCTGTTACTGCTGATAATTATAACCTGTCATATTAATTAGCTCAATATAAACCTAGGGAGGCAATATAATGACCCCTAAGGTCCAATTCCTTTTTTCCTCTAGTTTTAGGGAGTTTATTTTAGATGAAAAGTTATGAGTTCACTCACAATTGCTCTCAGTCCCTAGTTAGGAAAATTCCCAGCATTTATACAGAGATTGGGCTTTCCACTAACTTTACAATTAAATCTATCTGGAGTTAACCCTTGGGCTCTTGGTGGTTGAGGCAAAATTCAGTTTGTTGGCGACATTTGGGTAACAAGATAGCAGATTATATTATAGTGTCCATGGATAGACAGGCATCAGGAGGGAAGTTTGGGGAAAGATCCAAACTTTTTCAGGAATTCTTTCAGCCCAGAACTTTTGCTTGTAGATGCCAATGACTGTCTTTGATATCTTCCTTCTCTTCCACAGCTCAGTAATACCTTTGTTGATCAAAGATGGCTTGGAATGCTACTCTTGCTCAAATGTCTGGAATAAATCCCTTCTCTACTTCAACTTAATAATTGATGGATGATTCCTGGGGTTTAGCCATGTTTCCTATCTAAACGGGAGTATTGTAGAAATCATTCCAGTTCAAAGATGTCTTCACACTTAAGCATCTTATCAATTATTTGAATCACAGTGAGATTGAGTAAATTAATCACCTATACTTATCTAATAGTAACAAACATAATAACTAGCATTTATGCAAAGTTCTTTAACTTTTGCAAAGTGTTTCATATGCATTATCCTGTTTGAGCCTCACCAACTCTCTGTGTTATAGGAGCTGAAAAATATCATTATCACCACTTTACAAAGAAGGGAACCAAGTTCTGAAGTTAGATGACTTATATAGGGTCATATAGCTAGTGTCAAGTGAAGGATTTGAATATAGATCTTTCTGACTCTTAATACCATGTGTGATCAGCAGAGTTAAATTAAATTTATGTGGGGTAAACAAAGAGCACATGGTATCCAAGGCACACCCTGAGTGAAATTATTCCTTTTCCCCCATGTTCTACCACCAAAAAGAAACATGTCTACCTGTGGGCTTAGTGATACCTAGTATAAATGAGAGATATAAGAGCCTTTACCATAGGACCATAGAAGACAACAGCAATAGCCAACATTTGTTGAAAAGAGTTTTACACTCATCTCACTTGATTTTCACAACAATCCAATGAAGCAAGTTCAATTATTGCCTCCACTTTACAAATGAGAAAACTGAAGCTAATAGAGGTTAAATGATTTTCCCATGGTCACATAGCTGGTAAATGACTGAGGTAGGATTCAGACACAGGTCTTCCTGACTCCAAATTAAACCTTTTAGGTAATATGGAATCCAACAGGAATTATCTCATATAGCTTTCATGGACTTGGGCTCTAGCCCATTGCTAAAGAATGACTGGCTACACTCCTACTATAATATGTTTAGAGCTAGATGAGACCTTATTGGTCAACAAGTCCAGGTGACTTGTCCAAGGTCACCTAGATTTTAAGTAACAAAGGTGGGATTTGAACCTCCATGACTTCAAGTCCAGTGCTCTTTCTTGAAAATTACACAGAGCAGGTTTTGATCCAGCAAAGGGAACCAAGCTCAGAAAGAGAAGACTGGAGGCATTGAAGACATATGTCACCCACTTTAGAATCTTGCCTGGGACTAGTTCTGTGTCTGGCTTCAATGTGTAGAAACAGTGAATTTTATGCCAAAATGTTTCGCTTTATATTTTTGTTCATGAGTCTGTGTATCAACCTTCCAAATGAACCAGGAAGAATGCTCTTTTGTGCTGCCTAGATATATATTGACCTTTCAGGGGAGAAATATAAGAGGTTTAAGGTATGTTGTTTTAAGAGGCCATATGGAATAAATCCCAGTTATTCCCCACTGGGCCACAGCAACTAGACAGTTTCTAGCACAAATGAATCCTTTCTAACAAGAAGAAAACCACACTATGGGCATTGTGGTGTCTGTGTTGAGAACTTAATGAATTTTTAATTTCAATATGTGATAAAATAACGGAATTTGGCAGGTGCCCAGGGGCCCCACCTGATTGATTTAGTATTGTTTGAATTGGGTGAGAATGAGAAACTATGTACCTACTTGGGGATGATTGGATGGATGCCACACCTGGCCGGCCCTGAGTGACTGCGTTGGTGTACTATTGATGTGAGCAGGGGACCACTCTCAGCCAACCAGCTTGAAGGACCTCCCCTTTTGGGGAGGGAGAGAGAAAGTAGGAAGGGGAACGCTAGCTCTGAGGAGCTCTCTTTTTTTTTTAGTGAGCTGTGGAGCATACCAGAGAGGGACTGCACAGCTAACTCTCACTGAAACTACAGACCCCAGGTGGTAAGTTTGTGGAAGTGAGGCCAGCTCTTCGAGTTAGCTGAGCTGGAAGCAAGTTTGGGGCTTGAGTCAGTCTTTGCCAGAGCCAGGGAGCTTATTCATTTTCTCTTCCCCTATTCCCTTGTTCCTGGCTTTATTAACTTCACCTTTGTTGTAAATTTTGTTCCCATTAATAAAACCTGGTTTGTTTGTGGAGAAGAGGCTGTTAATCTCCTTATTAGCCTGGGAGAAATAACTAAAAAGGCAGTCTGGAAGGAGGGAAACTTTGGACCTAGAGGTCTCTCATTATTTCTGAACCCCAGTATTGTGGTGAGCCACCCAATTAACTCTCCCCATAATAAATTTGGCCCTTATAAATATTTCTTCACACAACAAAGGCCAGTCCTTTTTTAATCCAATATGGCAGCCCTCCTGGATCTACCTCTACTTCTCTACTCCCTCATACATATTCCTACATTACCCCAGGATTTATAGTTATAATAATCATTCCCTCTTTTTTACCCAACCATATCACAGAATCTCATGTTTAAAATGACCTCAAATTATACTTAGTCTAACTAGTACATAAATAGGAATTCCCTCCAGATCTAACCCAGCAAATAGCCATCCAACCCCCATTTGACAATTTCCAATGATAAGGAACAGTGCCTTCTCAAGGCAGATCATTCCACTTTGGGGCTTTAATTGTTATGAAGATTATCCTTTCAGGGAAGCTAAATCAGCTTTTAGTCATTGCTCCTATGTTATGAGGTCACAGAATGACAGTTAGAAGGGACCTAGACAAATCATTTGTCTTCCTGACAAGGAAATTGAAAGACAGAAGTGAAATGGCTTGCCCAAAATTACACTTCAAAGTCCTGTTCAAATGGCAGCTTTTTTAGAGTCAGAAAGAGATGACTGGGTCTAATCCACTCATTTTACAAATGGACTACGTAAGGCCCAAGGAGGCTGAGTGACTTGATAATACAATATGCCTA
The DNA here is from genome assembly GCF_019393635.1 of Dromiciops gliroides. Taxonomy (NCBI): domain Eukaryota; kingdom Metazoa; phylum Chordata; class Mammalia; order Microbiotheria; family Microbiotheriidae; genus Dromiciops; species Dromiciops gliroides. The sequence continues at coordinate 33,775,026 of NC_057863.1, forward strand.
TGATTCTGTACTTTATAGAGAAATTCTTCTCGAACTAAGAAAAGTAGGCGAACAAATGCCTATTTAAAAGCAATCCCATGATTCTTTTTAACCAGAAGGAAACCACATTATGGACATTGTGATTTGACCCAGAAATCCCACAGCAGGGCATCTCCCCCAAGCAGGTCAAAGAAAAGGTACCCTATTTACCAAGATATTCAGAGCAGCATTTTTTTTGTGGTAGCAAAGAAATGGAAAAATAAAGAGTACCCATCCATTGGGGAGCAGCGGCACCAATTGTGGCACATGAACCTAATAGGTTATTATCATACCATAAAACGGCAGGTATGAAGAATTCAGAGAAATATGGGGAGAGTAGCATGCAATGATTCGAAGAGTAGCAAGCAGAGCCAGAAAAACAATATTCTCAATGATTATAATAATGTAAATGAAAATAACTCTTAAATGAAGCCAGACATGGTATAATTGTGAGGACCAATCTTAGCCTTGAAGAAGAAAGGAGAAGAATTCACCTCCTTCTTGGTATTGGAATGGTAAGAGAGTACAGTTAAGGAAGATCAAATATTCTGCAGGAAGCTTTATTGGTTAATTTTGCTTATTTGTTTTTATTACCAGGTAATAGTCATGAGAAGAGAGGTAGAGGAAAAGAGGTAGAAGTTTTATATCCAGAAATGACCAGGATGTAGAAACACAGGTCAACAATAAAATTTGTTAAATAGTATAATATTGTATATAGCATATCATGAATATAAATGAATAATGCATAATAAAGATAAATTAATAGCAATGTATCAAAAATATAAATGAATAACACAATATATATCATAAAGATAGATGAATAACATAATATAAAATTTGCTTAATAATAGCATTTATATGGTGCTGGGAAGGAAATACTCTTATTCTCACCCCAGTGTTAACTCAATTGAAGAGGAGTATTAATACTTCATTGTCATTTTTTTCCTTTCAAAGAAAGTTGATTTTAGGAATTCGGTCTCTATCATAAAGAGTCCTTCTTCCTCTCATAGCAAGCAGTTGAGTGAGCAATCAGCAAACATTCATTGAGGAAAATGATAACAAGTTAATGACCTCCATGATCCCTTCAAGCTCCATAATTCAATAATTCTATGTAATACCATGGCACTAATGGCTGACATTAGCTTACTGGGTTACTACTCCTGCAAGGTCCTGAGCCAAAGTTGGGGCATATTAAGAGGATGAGAGGTACCAAGAACCCTAGATTTGCCTCTATCTTCTTCCATCTTTATGTCTTTCATTATCCTGTGATCCAGTAACTTCCTTGCCACTCCTTGTACAAGACATCCATCTCCCGGGGCGGCTGGGTGCCGCAATGCCCTGGATTCAGAAAGACCTGAGTTCAAATCTGACCTCAGACACTTGACACTTACTAGCTGTGTGACCCTGGGCAAGTCACTTAACTCCAATTGCCTCACAAAAAAAAAGACATCCATCTCCCAACTGGTTGTCCTCATGCCTGGAATTCTCGATCATCTCCATCTCCTGGCTTCCTTCAATTTCTAGCTAAAATCTCACTTTCTACAAGATGCCTTTGTTGATCCCGCTTAATCCTAATATTTTCACTCTATTCTTTATCCTTGATTTATCCTGTCTATATCTTGTTTGTACTTAGTGGTTTGCATGTTGTATCCCCCATTCTCTGATGAGCTCTTTGAAAGCCAGGCCTATTTTTGTTTGTTTTTGTTTGTTTTGTGTTTTGCTTTTCTTTAAACCCCAGTGCTTAGCAAAGTGCCTGGTACGTAGCAGGCACTTAATAAATGCTTATTGACAATGAATGACAAAAACACTATCCCTCTCTTCTAGGAGAATGGGATAGATGATATATTTTTTTAAATGTACATATAAGTTTCATGCAATGTAAATGGAAAGTAATCTCAGAAAGAAATGGGAATAGCATGGGGAAGAAATGCATTCCCTAAGAAGTAAAACCTATAACAGACCCACTGGCCCTGGTAGCTGGGGTGCCCCTCCCACTACAGAGCCTAGCTCTGGATTCAAGTAGACTAGGTTCAGTCCTTGAGCACACTGCCCTTTAAAGAGAGGAGTCAGGATTTTTCACATGGTCTCTGACTCATTTATACCCAGGAGAACTCTGGAGAGGGACCAATCTCTCTCTGTCTCTCTCTCTCTCTCTGTCTCACTGTCTCTCTGTCTCACTGTCTCTGTGTGTGTGTGTGTATGTGTCCTCTGTCTCTCTCTCTTCCGGGAGGCAGTTGGGGTTAAGTGATTTGTCCAGGGTCACACAGCTAGACTGACTCCAGGGCTGCTGCTCTGTCTACTGTGCTACTGTGCTACTGTGCTACTGTGCCACTTAGCTAAGGACAATCTTTTTTTTTTTTTTTTTTTAGTGAGGCAATTGGAGTTAAGTGACATGCCCAGGGTCATATAGCTAGTAAGTGTGTCAAGTGTCTGAGGCCAGATTTGAACTCAAGTCCTCCTGAATCCAGGGCCAGTGCTCTATCCACTGCACCACCCAGTTGCCCCTTAAGGACAATCTTTTAAACCAAGTTTGATGAATTTGGAACTGGTTGAATGACTGTTTGATCATTTGACCCAAAAAGTTGTGATTAACGGATTCATGTCAACCTGGAAGGATGTCTCTAGTGAAGTGCAAGAGGCATCTGTCCTTGGTCCTTCTATATTCAGTGTTTTCCATCAATGACTTGGGTGAAATATTTAGTTCTTTATATTTATTCTGTATACTTCATATATGTACTCTGGGTCTCACCCATTGAAATATAAACTCCTTGTTATTAGGGATTGTTTCACTCTTTGTCTTTGTTTACCTGCCACCTAGCACAGTGGCTTCCACTTAACAAGTGCTTGTTGATTGATAAGAACATAGATGGCATTCTTATGGAATTTGGAAAAGCTGAGTTCAGATCTGGATTCAGACACTCACTGATTGTGTGATCCTAGACAAGTCACTCAACCTCTGGCCATGTCCTCACTTTCTTTATCTGTCAAATGAGGAAAACAATGGCACCTCCCTCCCAGGGTTGTTGTAAGGACCAAATAAGATAATATGGGTAAGGGACTTAGTGCAGAGCCTGGCACAGAGTGGGTATTTAATAAATGCTTGTTTGCTTCCTCTACTATCAATCAGTCAACAAGCATTGAATAAAAGCCTCCTTGTACCAGGCCCTGTGAAAGTCCCTGGGGATAGAGATGAAGAGAAGCAATCCTGCCTTTGAGAAGTTTGCATTCTACAGGACCATAGGTGCATAAATAAGACTATGTGGAACACACTGCACCGCTTAGAGATGTGAAAATAGCTGTAGAGTTTGTAAGGTTGTCTTCCCTGCATAGACCCCCACACCTGCCCTTGCTCCAGAGATCTGACTTGCTGGTCGGGACCCACATGTTGGTGGGACTGCGCACTTGGGAGTGAGTGTCTCACTTAAGTTCACCTCTTTCAAATGATTTTTGCTTTGCAGATTTTAAATAATTGACTGTTTGTAGAAGGGGCCCCTGCAACCCCATGATGCAGTGTGGAATTGTGGTAAGGAAGGGGTTTTGTAAAGGCTAAACCTGAATTGTCATTGCTGCTGCTGCTGTTGTTAGGTGGTGGTGGTGGTGGTGATGGTGGTGGTAGTGGTTTGGTGGTAGTGGTGGTTTGGCAGTGGTGGTGGTAGTTATGGTGGTGGTGGTTTGGTGGTGGTGGTGGTGGTGATGGTGGTTTGGTGGTGATGGCAGTCGTAATTACCAGGGGGATTTTTTTTGGAAATCCATTTTTCACTACTTGGCTTTTCAAGTTAAATCAAATATCAGACAGTATTTAATTCTAAAGGAAGGAAGAACTTTGTTCATAGGGATCATTTCATTATTTACATTTGGATTCCCCAGAATTTAGGAGGTGCTTGACATATATTGAGTGTTTAGTAAATGGCTGTTGCTTGATTGACGGATTATCCAGAAACTGCAAACAGGTCCACAGGATCACAGGATGACAATTCAAATAGGACCTAAAGGGAGCAGTAGGGTATAGTTTGAGGACCTGAGTTCAAATTCTACCTTTGATGCTTATTCCCTGTATGACCTTGAAAATTTAACCTTCATGGACTTCAGTTTATTCATCTTTTTTTTCAGTTTATTAATCTTAAACATGAAGGGGTTTTGATTCAATAGCCTCTGACGTCCCATCCAACTGTAGAGTGGGTTATCATTGGTCTTCTGGGCTTTAGATCTATGTTCTCTGACCCTGTGATTTGCCCAAGGTTACACATCTCTAGAGTAACACAGCCATGATTAGACCATTCCCAGCTCCACTCTCCTACATTTAAGACCATGCCAAACTCAGAAAACTATGCTTTGGTGAAAGAAAAAGAAGATGGAAAATATTCTAACGTGGTACAAGGGCATATCAGATGTAGCCCAAAGATCTTGGGTCATAGAGATGCAGCAGCTGTCCTGTAGAGGAGAGAGAGGGAAGACAGGGAGTCCTTTAATCCTTCTGAATACAATGCCAACTTTATTGCATTCTCATGGGGAAGAATCCTGAGGAAGGATCAATGATCTAAAAATAAAAATAAAGAACTGGAAGCAACGATTTGTCCCAGTTGTGGATATGAGGAACATTTTTATCAATCAAATAGATGGAAGAAATGATGGGGGACAAGATTGATGGGTTTGATTATAGAAAGATAAAAGGATTTTGCAAGACAAAAAGCAGCATCTCTATAAAGAAAAGAAACAGATTAAGGGAAATGCTGAGTAAATATATCAGATAACGGGCTGCCTTCCTGAATGTATAGATCCATATCAATAAGAATAACAGACAAATGGTACAAATAGACAAGGGATACAAACAGATCATTTTGGAAGGAGGAAATGAAAATCATTAATAATCATATGAGAAGCGGTGAAGAAACAGCTGACCTTGCAAGGGAGGAGGGCTTGGGTTCAAATCCTGCATCTGTGACTTACTGGCTATGAAATTAAGCGTGTTAGGATTTTTGTTTATTTTTTTATTTGTGTATCTACAGCAAGGGTGTTGGGAAGAGTTGAGTGGGTAAAGGGTGGTAGATATGTGACTCTCTTTAGTTTCATTTTTTGGAGGAGAGAGATGGTCCTAAATTTTCTGAATATCATAATTTCCAAAGAGAGGCAGTGTAGTCAATGTTGGGGTCAAAAAGACCTGTGTCCAAGTTTATCTTCTTACACGTGATCCCTAAATGACCTGGAAAAGTAACTTCATTTCTCAATACTCCAAAAGTAACCCCCTAAGACTATAAGTTACATATGGTTTGATGCTTTACAGCAGGGGAGGTAGGACTTTTCACACTGAGAGTTCCCATATTCATTAAAAAAATTAGTCTGGACTCCCCCAAAAAATGTCTGAAATTATTTTCAAATCTTTATGGATTTGAGAGAATGGAACATAGGACATACAAAGTTTGGTGACGGGGTTTAGAAAAGGCTAGAGTCCTCATTTAGGCCATGTGTTTTTAGAAATGCCAGCAAAGTCCCTTATTTTCCTTTTTCTTTTCTTTTTTCTTTCTTTTTTTGTGGAGCAATAAGGGTTAAGTGACTTGCCCAGAGTCACAGAGCTAGTAAGTGTTAAGTGTCTGAGGCCAGATTTGAACTCAGGTTCTCCTGAATCCAGGGCCAGTGCTTTATCCACTGCACCACTTAGCTGCCCCCAAAGTCCCTTATTTTTCAATCTTGCTTCTTCTAAGGGATACTCCCCCCAATCACTGATACTAAAAATGTCTTTAATGAGGCACAAAGCCCTTTTATGCTACAATCAATCAAGCAACAAGCATGTATTAAATACCTATTATGGGCCAAGCACTGTGCTAAACATTGGGGTTACCAAAACAAAAATGAAGCAGTGCCTGTCCTCAAGAAGCTTACATTCTTTTCTTTTCTTTGCGGGGCAATGGGGGTTAAGTGACTTGCCCAGGGTCACACAGCCAGTAAGTGTCAAGTGTCTGAGGCCGGATTTGAACTCAGGAACTCCTGAATCCAGGGCTGGTGCTTTATCCACTGCGCCACCTAGCCGCCAACAAGAAGCTTACATTCTAATGGGATGGAAAACATACAACTAGATAGTTAGATGCAGAATATATACAAAATGAAAACAAGATGGCTATAAGAGGGGGAGTTTCAGCAACTGGGAGGACCAAGAGAAGATTCATGAAGATGGCACTTGATCCAAATCTTGAAAGAAACCAGGAATTCCAAAAGGTAGAGGTGAGGAAGGCATACATTCTAGGCAAAGTTGTGGAGAAGAGAGATGGAGCCTTGGGTACAGAAGAGTAATTAGGAAACACAGGATGTGAAGATGGGAATCAAATATAAGAAAGAAGAAAAGGTAGAAAAGGGTCAAGTGGGAAGAACCTTAAATGACTTTTGTTTTGTTTGGTTTTGTTTTAAGTAAGGCAATTGGGGTTAAGGTCACACAGCTAGTAAGTGTTAAGTGTCTGAGGCCGGATTTGAACTCAGGTACTCCTAAATCCAAGGCTGGTGCTTTATCCACTGCACCACCTAGCTGCCCCCTTAAATGACTTATAAAGGTAACTGTATTTGATGCTAGAGGTAATAGGGAGCCAGTGGAGTGAGGTAGCATGGTCAGCCCTACACTTTAAAAAAATCATTTTGGCAACTGTATGGAAGATGAATTGGAGTAAGAAGGGACAGGAAGCAGGAAGACCAATGAGGAAGCTATCACAGTAGTCCAGTCCAGGTAGGAGGTTAGAGAGGCCTGAACCCAAAGAGTGGCCATGAGACATTGTACAAAATGCAACATCCCTGAGAAAAGTCATAAAAGGTCCATGATTTCATCCATATGGGCAATGCTTCCATCAATGCAACTTCACCCCTCCATGCCTTGGTAAGAGAATCACTTTTATGAGCTGTTATAGAAAAAAAAATCACACACTGGCCAAGCCTTCTGGTGATGAGCATCTCTGACCTTAGCTGTTCCATGACTGGGGACTTACCCTGAAAGTCTTTCCAGCTAATTATATCATTCAACAACATCCAAGAAGGGTCATATCACATTCACCATGAGTCAGTAGAGCACAACTTTAGTGAGGAGGAGGGATGGATGGTACAAAAAGTGAAATTCACTGGTTTCAATGCTTCAGAGATGTGTATTGTTGATGATAATGTAGAGACTCCCTTCACCAGTGAAGATGGTGACCCCTCTGAGACTTAGTGGAAGATATCAGAGACCTGTTGTGCCTAACAAAACCTTCCTGTGGTCCCCCAGAGGATGAACTCCTCTGAAGTTAGCCAGGTTGGTCCTTGGCTGGCAGATGTAGAGTTGATACCTCATTGAGCCCACACTCAGAAACTTTCCAGTTTGAATAGGACCTGCTAGAGTTATCGATCCACTGACTCAGCCTTCAAGAATCCAGAGTCACCCTCATATCACTATGAGGCATGGAAATGGGACTGAAATTCACCCTGGGATATAAATAACTAATATCATAACTCCCTGGAATAGGGGTTCTTAACCTTAGGTCCACAGATTCTGCAAGGTGTCCATGGATCAATTTCAAGATGTCTATGTACCCAGATAGGAAAAAAACTTCTAGCTTTATTTTCAGTAACCTCTAACTGAAATTTAGCCTTTCAATCAGTTATGCACGTGGGCAACAAACCATGATTCTGTCTGTAGCTTCCCCAAAGTGCCAAAGGGGCACATAACATAGAAAAGTGAAGAACCTCTCTTCTAGAGGATAATGTTTTGATGATTCTAGGCCATATGCTCAGAGCTAATAATCACTTTAGAATCATCCAGTCCCAACGCTTTTCATTTTGCAAATGAAGAAACAGAAATGTCCAGACTTACCCAAAGCCACACAGGGCAAAAATATCAGAAGTGGGATTTGGACCAAAGTCCTATGGCTCCAAAGACAGTGATCATTCTGTTGTACTGCACTGCCTCTCTGGAAGGCAATACAGAAGAGAAGTTGAAAGATATTAGATCCATGAAGATGGAGAAGGCAGCAGGGAGGAAGTATGGAGAAGGGAGAAAGTAGCATATTTCTCAATTTTCTGTGGTGTTACCATCATTTTGGATCATTGGATGCTTCCAAGGAAGGGGAGATAGATAGATGGATGGATATATAGGTAGATAGATTACATAGAAGGATAGATAAATGGATAAATGGATGGATGTATGGATAGGTAGATGGAGAGATGGATTGTGGGCGGATGGATGGATGGATATATAGGTAAATAGGTTACATAGATAAATGGATTGATAGATAAATAGATGCATTGGTGATTGATTAGATAGAAGGATAGATGGATAGATAGATTAGATAAATGGGTGGGTAGGAAGATTAGATAGAAACCTAGCTAGATAACTAGATAGATACATAGATAGATGATAGATAGATGATTGATAGATATATAGACAAATACATAGATAGACACATAGATATATAGACAGACAGACAGACAGATAGATAGATAGATAGATAGATAGATAGATAGATAGATAGATAGATAGATAGATGGATGGATAGAGATAGACAGACAGATAATCTAGGTAGATTACATAGATGGCTAGATTGATTATTTAAGTGTTTACTATGTATCAGGCACTCTTCCAAGTGTTGGGAACACAAATACAAGCATGACAGTTATTGTTCTCAATGAACTAACATTCTGAAGATGGGAGACAACACAGAAATGGGAGCTAGAAAGGGGTTCAGAGAGCATATGGTTTGGTGGTAGCTAAGAGAAATGGCGACCTGGATGTGTGAAAGACAAGGTGAGAACTCACCTCTCTTTCTCAGGTGTGATGGCATGGTATGGGAGGGGAGGTAAGAAGAATGTAGAAACTGTAGAAATGAGCAGCACCAGAACACTGGAATTTTGAAGAGGAGGACCAAAAAAAGAGTTACAAGGAAAGGAGACTGGGGAGCACCCAAAGAAAGTTTAATCTGCCTATATGCTGTTCCCCAGGGCTCATTGCCAACGACCCAGCACTCACAGGAATGACCGACTGTCTGCCCTTTTGTGCTGTTCTTTTGTTCTAATTTAGTAAAAGTCCAGTGTGCAATATTCATCCATTTTAATTTAGGAAATGCTCCACAAAGGTGGAACTTGCATGATCATCCAGTTGACACGTATCAGTCTGTGATGAGTTGATGCCTTCAGACATGAAGTTCAATCCACTCCATTCAGTTTGTAGTTACAACAAGAAAATTTCTCTAGTCAATGATTGGTTCAAGAATATATGAATAAGCATTTTGTAAACATGAGATCCAGTGACTGACTGCACCCTAGCTTGGCACTCTCAGGTGTTCAGGCAGACTGATGTGTACAAATTGAATTCCATCTGAATTTAGACACAAAAAGACCTGGATTCAAATCCTGCCCATCACACAGGCTACTCCTTGCCTGGAATGTTCTGCTTCCTCACCTCTTCCTTTTGGCTTTCTTGGCTTCCTTAAATTCTCTCTTTTTTTCTTTTTTTTTGTGGGTCAATAAGAGTTAAGTGACTTTCCCAGGGTCACACAGCTACTTAGTGTCAAGTGTCTAAAGCCAGATTTGAACTCAGGTCCTCCTGAATCCAAGGCCAGTGCTTTATCCACTGTGCCACCTAGCTGCCCCTTCCTTCAATTCTCAACTCAAATCTACCTTCTGAGTGTGGCCTTTCCTATCCCCCCTCACCCCTCCCCAAACAGGTGCTAGGCTTTTCCTTGGAAATTATGCTCTCTCTACTCTGTTTACATCATGCATGTCCATAGTAAGTTATTTACTGGTGGTATTCCCAATTAGATTGTGAGTGTTTTCATTGTGGGAACAGTATTGGTGCCTTTCTTTGTATTCCTAGTGCTTTGCACAGGGCCTGGAATATAGTGAAATAATAATAAGAAATAGATGGATGGATGGATGAATAAATAAACAAATGAACAAATAAATGAAGGAGTAAATAAGTAAATGAATGAATGAATTATTAGTTTAGTCCTTTAAAGTTTGCAAAATGCTTTACATATGTTAACTCACTTGATCCTCCAACCATAGGCTGTTTAAGGAGGTAGGTACTATTATTATCTTCATTTTACAGATGGAGAGACAGAGGCAGATAGCGGTTAAGTGACTTGAACAAAGTCACACAGCAAGTAAATATCTGAGGCTGGATTCAAGCTCAGGTCTTCTTGACTCCCAGTCTTATGCTATATCCTCTGGACCACCCGGTGGCCTACAGTAATCACTTAATAAATGCTTGATAACTTACACTACTTGAGTAAGTTGCCAGTTTTTCCTCAGCTTCAGTTTCCCCAGCTCTAAAAGGGGAAGAACAGCATCTTTATTAGAGAGTCGTTATGAGGCTCAAATGAGATAATACCTGGTTTTTGTTACTATTCAGTTGTTTTTGTCATGTCCAGCTCTTCATGATTCTGGTTGGGGTTTTCTTGGCAAAGATAGTGGATAGTTTGCTATTTCCTTCTCCAGCCCATTTTACAGATGAAGAAACTAAGGTAAACATGGTTAAGTGACTTGTCCAGGGTCATACAGCTACTAAGTATCTGAGGTTGGATTTGAACTCAGGTCTTGCTCACTCCAGACTCAGCACTCTAACAGCTCCATCATCTAGCTGCACCTTAGCTTGCTTTAAAAATCCAAAAGTGGTATGGAAAAGTCTACAAGGATTATTATTCCTATGAAATTATTGGTAATTTGTTCATGGTCATTCATGGATATGAGCCTTGATTTGTGAACCATTCTTCTTCTTCTTCTTCTTTTTTGTAGGGCAATGAGGGTTATGTGACTTGCTCTGGGTCACATAGCCAGTAAGTGTCAAGTGTCTGAAGCTGGATTTGAACTCAGGTCCTCCTGAATCCAGGGCCAGTGCTTTATTCACTGGGCCACCTAGCTGCCACTGGAACCATACTTCTCTTACAGAGGTAGAGATGAAATGGAAGGAGCCCTGAATTTGTTACCAGAGGGCCTGGATTTGATTCTGCCTCTGACAGATACTACCTGTGTGGCCATGGGAAGTCACGTGACCTCTCTAGGCCTCAGTTTCCTTACTTGTAAAATGAAGGGGTTGGATTACATAACCCAGCTAAGGTACCTTCCCACTCTATATTGTGACCCTCCTTTGTTTTTGTTTTTTTTGTAAATAGTATTTTATTTTTTCAACTACATGTAAAGATAATTCTCAACATTCATTTTAATAAAATTTCAAGTTTCAATTTTTGTTCTCCCTCTCTTTCTACTATCCCATCTCCCCAAGATGACAAGCAACCTGATATAGGTTATACATGTACTATCATGTAAACTTATTTCCACATCAGTCATGTTGTGAAAGAAGAAACAGAACAAAAGAGGAAAACCACAAACAACAAAACCAAAAAAAGTGAAAATAGTATGCTTTGATCTGCATTCAGACTTCACAGTTCTTTCTCTGGATGTGGATGGAGATAGCATTTTCCATCATGAGTCTTCTGGACTTGTCTTGGATCATTGTATTGCTGAGAAAAGCTAAGTGTGACCATCCTTTAAATGAAGGAATTTGACTTCCAGTTTCCCTGCTAAAACTATGTTGCAGTGGCCCATTGCATCCCAAAAGATGTACTATTAGAGATAACAGGAATATACATCACACACACAAAAAAATGGTGTTAGGCACAATATACTTGACCTACCCTACAGGTAGCTATTATGATGTCGAATATGCCATTGATCATGAAAAAAATACAGAAAACAGTTGATGCAGGAAGCTGGGTAAACACTGCCCACCCCCTCCCTCCTAAACTTGATGCATAAACCTAGTTCCTGGTGCTAAGAATGGGAAATAGAGGAGTGAGAGGCATGGTAGAGTATAAGTGCCTTGAGGGGCAGATCATTATTGTTACTTTTGTCTTCAAATCTCCACCCCCTCCACCTAGCTGTGTCTAGCACAGAGTAGGGCCTAATATATGTGGGTTGGATTCATTTGAATTATATCTCTTTTGTATATGGCTCTGTGAACTTAAAAAAAATTGGGGATAACTATTTCAGTGTACTTTATTTCCTTTATAATTCTTGTTATTCTGCAAAAAAAAAAATTAAAAATGGGGGCAGCTAGGTGGCACAGTGGATAAAGCACTAGCCCTGGATTCAGGAGGACCCGAGTTCAAATCTGGCCTCAGACACTTGACACTTACTAGCTGTGTGACCCTGGGCAAGTCACCTAACCCTCATTGCCCTGCAAAAATAAATAAATAAATATGAATAAATAAATAAATAAAATATATAATTCTTGTTATTTTAAATTATATTTATTTTATTTTATGTGTGATTCTGAGAAGGGCCTCATCAGACACTGCTAAAGGGGTCCATGACCAACAAAAAGGTTAAGAACCTCTTGCCCTACTTGTTAATGCCTTTTGCATCCTCGAATATAATTTACTTACTTAACCGCAGACCCACTGTATCCCCTTCCTGTAGAATGTAAGCTCCTTGAGAGCTGAGAGTGTTTTCATTTTTGTCATTGTAGCTCTAATGCTTGGCACGGTGACTTGTTGCACACAATAGTGACTTATAAAAACTGCACACAGTTGGTGCTTCATAAGTGCTTGGTGGGGGCAGCTAGGTGGTGCAGTGGATAGAGCACTGGTCCTGGATTCAGGTGGACCTGAGTTCAAATCTAGCCTCAGACACTTGACACTTACTAGCTGTGTGACCCTGGGCAAGTCACTTAACCCTCATTGCCCTGCAAAAAAAGCAACAACAGAAAACACAACCAAATAAGTGCTTGGTGAACCAAACAGAATGAAACTGGATGATGAGAATGTCATCATTATTATTTTGGCTGTAATTTTCCACAGAAATGCTAGAGCATCAATCACTTCAGGACAAGGATTGTCTCTGTGGTTTCACTGATGTGGAAACTCCTTCTACTAATTCAGTTTAGCACCTTCTCTGTAACTTGGTCCTGTAGCACAGAGAGGTTGAATGATTTGCCCAAAGTCACACAGCCAGTATTTGTCGGAGGCAGGGCTTGAACCCAGATCTCCCTGGACCCAAGGTCGGCTCTCTATCTGCCATGCCATGATGCTTCTCATCTCAAGAAGGAAATGTCATAAGAAGGGGAAAACCCCCTACAAATTCAGTTTGTTGCCCTGAGGTATAGAATGTGAAAGTTGGATTCTATGACCTCTAGAAGTCCCTTCTAGCTCTAAGTTTATGAACTATGAAACTAAGAACCGACATGTGGCTTATATGATCTTCTTTTATCCATGTTTTCTCTCCTCTTTGATGATCGGCTACTTGAATGCAGTAACAGTTTCCCTGTTATCTTTGTACCTCCAACACATAACATGGTACCTGGCACATATCCCATGCATACTCAATGCTTCTGGATTGATAGGGGCATGGATTTTGAGATGGAAACCTCAGAAGCCATTCAGTTTAACCCCTCTCATTTTTCAGATGAGGAAATCGAGTCCTAGAGAAATTCACAGGATTATAGATTTTGAGCTATAAGGATGGCCAGAGGCCATCTAGTTTAACTCCCTCTTTTTAGAAATAAGTGGGGGCAGCTAGGTGGCACAGTGGATAAAGCACCGACCCTGGATTCAGGAGGACCTGAGTTCAAATCTGGCCTCAGACACTTGACACTTACCAACTGTGTGACCCTGGGCAAGTCATTTAACCCTCATTACCCTGAAAAGGAAAAAAAAGTGAACCTCAGCCCCATGGATGGCAGATAACTGATGAAATCACACTTCTGGTAAGCACTGATAGCAGTGTCCTTTGATGATGGAGAGGTTGGTGGGCTGCTCCTGGAATGTAGGGTGTGAGACAGAGAATCATATAGAATCTGACTGATATAGATTCTAATAATTCGATATGGATGGTACAGACAATGAGGAGATCAGAAGGAGGACTCGCTTTTGGTTGAGCCCAGTAATCACCAGACTCCACCTGGATGGATCCCCAGACTTCATGGCCATGAGGTCTGCCATCTACAGGAATTTCAAACTCTTTATTTAACATGAGACATCAGGAAAGGGAGATAGAGTCCAACAAGTCTATAGCATGGTATGACACAGATTTCAAAAATTTACCCAAAGCTGGGTCTGTGAGAAGAGGTTCAGGAGTCTCCCAGATCCGGAGTTAAGAGCAGTGAATGGATTAAATGAGCCATAGACTGGATCTCTGTTTGCAGATGTTTATTGAAGAATTATTTGACAAAGGAGACAGAAAAGAAGGGGAAAGTTCATGTCTGTTTTGACAGGACAGGTATTTGACCAGTCCTGTGACCTAGTTTGCAACATTTACATAAATAACAAAATAGAAAGATCCATTAGCCAGAGTATTCCTTAAGCACATTTGTGGTCATGGATTTATGGTCTATTAAGCACAAGAGGAACTCTGCCCACATGCACATCCTAGGCACAAGGTTACAAGGCACAGCACACACTGACCAGTATAAGAACAGAACAGAGCAGAGAAACAGAGCAGTTAAAGCCTACATTGAAAAGGGTCCAGGAATACAACCAAATAGCTATTCGAATGAAGTATTTTTTTTAGTTTCTGCTTTTTAAACCAAACAGATATGTCCACTAAAACTTTGTTCTTTCCCTTTCCCTCCCCTCCCCTGTCCTTCTATCCACTTTTCCCTTGTCTCTCCTCTCCCTTCCCCTGTCCCTTCACTTTCATCTCCTTCCTCTTCCCTCCCCTTTCTTTCCCTCCCCTCTCCTCTCCCATTCCCTTTCCCTTCCCTTTCTTTTAAATACCTAGCCAACCACACTCACAGCTCAGAGCTCCCAACTCAAGAGTTCCACCAGCCTCAGCCTCCCTGCTGGCTGGGATTATAGGCATGTGCTACCCTGCCCAGCCCAGTATAATTTTTCTAAATATTTTTACTCGCTGACTTCTGTGAGAGAAGGGAGAGGACTATGTCTTCTAGTAGAAATAAGCATAAACATTTATACAGAATATTCTTATGGCACTGCACACATGTATACACCCATATGTATATTGCATGCATGCATGGATTTAGACATCTTCTCTCCTCTGATTCGATGTAAGCTCCATGAAGGCAAGAACTGTTTCATTTCGTCATTGTGTCTTTCCTACCTACCTCAGTGCCTGGCATATAGTAGTGTTTTAATCAATTCTTATTGATCAAATCAATTAATTTATTGACTTCTAAATTGGGGGGGAGGAGTGTTATGTTCCAAAAGTGCCTTATTTGTTTGTAGGGGATGGATAGACTCTAAATAACCTGGTAAAGGCTTTTCAGTGATCTATTGGATGTCCAAGGAGAAACATCATGGTGGAAACAAGAAGATGAAAGGGACCTTGGAGAGTGTCTAATCCAAGTATTCTTAACCTGGGGTCTGTAAACTTGTTTTCCAAAAACTTTTGATGACTAAATTGAAATGTAATTGGCTGGGGCAGCTAGGTGGCGCAGTGGATAGAGCACCGGCCCTGGATTCAGGAGTACCTGAGCTCAAATCCGGCCTCAGACATTTAACACTTACTAGCTGTGTGACCTTGGGCAAGTCACTTAACCCCAATTGCCTCACTAAAGAAAAAAAAAAGAAATGTAATTGGTTTCTTTTCTAATCATGTGCATTTTATTTGATGCATTTAGAAACATGATTCTGAGAAAGAATCCAATAGGCTTCGCCAAACAACATCCAAAGCGGCCCACAACAATTACAACAACAAAAGGACAAAAATCCTTATCTAATCTTAGCATCTCAGTTCACAGATCAGGAAACTGGGGTCCCCAGAGGTTAAGGGATCTGCCCAAGGCCATACCACCAGAGACTATAACCCCGGAGACTCTCAGAGGAGGCCTTCTCCCCTCCACCAGCCTGTGACCTCATAGGACAAAAAGTTCAGCAGTTTAGAGGTGTCCTGAGACCCGAGGTCTTTGGCCGCCTGATTCCCTCACTTCTACCATCCAATAGTATTTATGGTCCAAATTGGGGAAAACAATGTTATTCATTGAGTCTTCTGGACCATTTCCTGCTTCCTTTCCATCCTCAGACACTGCTCCCTATTGGTTCAGACTCCAAGTACCTGAAAGGCAATAAAATCTTCCTATTATTTAATATGAATTATATGTGATATCTACTTTCATAGGTCATCCTGTATGCATTTACATAATTCATCCATCCCTGACAAGTACCATTATGACAAGTTTTGGGTGGCAATTAAAAAAAATCTAATACTAATTCAATAAACTGATATTGGTCAATAATCCTGTTAATTCAGAAATCTTATATTACCATTTGATGATGGGTATTTTCTGAAGAACATAGAAGTCCTGGGAGAATGGTCAGATTGATCTTAATAATTCACACTTCTTTCTTATTCTTAGGTGGGAGTTTTTAACCAAGGAACCATGAACTGGGATTTCAGAGGGGTATGTGAAATTGGATAAGAAAAAAATATTTTTCCACTAATATCTCACCAAAAATGAGCATTTCTTTCAATAATGAAGTAATCAGTGAATATAATTCTGAAAATGGGACCTTAGGTTTCACTAGACTGCCCAAGAGCTCCATGACATCACAACAACAACAACAACATCTCTGTTTTAAGGTTTGCAGAACACATTTCATCACATCCATTCCTGAGAGATCACTATACTCATTTTTAGCTGAAAAGGAAACTGAAGTTAGTACCTCAAGGGTTAAGTGTTCATGATCACACAGCCAGTAAGTGTCAGAGACAGGATGTATGCTCAGATCTTTTTTGACTCCAAGTTCAGTGCTTGAGTCAATAATCCAAAGAGCTAATTAGTGAGCTTGGGGTGCATCAAGAGAGACTCCAACGACAAGGAGCCTTGCCATATGTTATCCTAGCTAGATCATAGTTGGAGTATTGTGTCTAGTACCATCATTGAGGAGCAATACTGATGGAGGCCATCCAGGGGTAGGTAACCAGATAGTGATTGACATTGAGTCCATCCTCCATGAGAGTCAGCATAAGAAAGTGAGGATGTATTCGCTTGTAGAAGAGAAAATTCAGGGGGAACATGATAGTTGTCTTCAAGTATTTGAATGGCTCCATGAGGAAGAGAGATGAGGTTTTTTCTATTTGGCTTCCAAACAATAAACCAGGAACAATGGGTGAAAGTTACAGAGGGCCCAATTTAGGCTTGACATCAGGACAAATTACAGTTTCTGAAAGTGGGATGGATGGACTCAGGAGACGATGGATTTCCTATTAATGGGCATCTTTAAGTAGTCTAGTTAATCCCATGTTGAGTATTTGGGCTCCTACTCTGTACCAAGCACAATGTTCAGCAGATGATCACTGAAGTCCCTTCCCCAAAATTCTGTACTTCTATTAGCTGTGTCAGTAAACTCAGCCCCAAGCTAACCAAGAAAAGATGAAATACAGACAAATGTGTAAAACATGACTTCATCCATTTTAGCCATATTCTTGAAAATTAGTCTTTCTATATTTGGTCATTAGAAGGTCATGCTTATACCGGGATTTGTAGACAAGGCAGGCTTGTTTGTGTATCTACAGTGAATTATGCCTCTATTCAGTTCTACATTTTGAGCTCTCTTTGAGTGATACTCATAACAAGAAAAGACCAGGGTAATGAAAGTATATGGATACTTAACTTGTTTCAGAAATGGATTTATGGATAATTTTAACAGACTTTCCATGTTTGTAAATCCAGTATTCATTTTTTATTTTGACAACCTTATACTAAACAGTTTTTTCCAATGTAAATGTATTCTTTTCTGGAATCTTTCTTTACAATATGTTTCAATAGAGATAAAATATAAAATAGCCTAAAAGAAGAAACAAAAACCCAACCAAAAGCCTTAAAGAGTCTACATCATCAGCCAAAATCACTAGTAGCTTTCTCTAAAATAACATCAAACAGTTACCTATTTCCAACTAACGAAATACCATCTCTGTTGAATCCGATAATCTCACTGTGTCAACAAATCGGTCTCATGGAACTAAAAGAGGCCAGGTATGTACACTACACACACACAAAGCAGTTTGAGACAAAACAGGACAAAACACACACCCAAAACATTGAATCTCAGCCAGGTGGCCAATTACTTTGAAAACCCTTTAAGTTGAATAAAGCAACAAAGGAGAGATCTGTTGTTTTCCATATCATGAATTGTTAGATGTCATCTTTGTGGAAATACAGAGTTTATTTGTCTTTATAGCAGCCACCCCTTAAACTTTAGGACGCTATACTTCAAACCACAAGGATGTTATGTGGCACATGAGACTCTCTCTGACTGGCCAAAGGACTTGTTATACCTTCCTAAAGTAGGGGCTCTCAACCTTTTTTTTTGCGATAAACACCTTTGGTTATCTTTGGATACATAAGCCATCAGCCTTTGGACCTCAGAATTATGTTTTCAAATACATATAATAAAATACTCAGGATTGCAAAGGAAACCAGTTATACTGAAATACAGCTATCTATCTATCTATCTATCTATTTATCTATCTATTTTTTTAAGTTCACAGATCCCAGGTAAAGAACCCTTGTTCTAACAGGACTAATGTATTGCCAGGAATTAACTGAGTCTTTAATTTGCAAAAGTTATAAATTTAAAATAATGATCATCTAACTGGTGATCCCTTCCCATTCCTTGCTGTGCTTTTACAACATTCTCCACAAAGATGTAGCCTTCATGGTATGTTTACATGACACCAAAGTACCCAGTGAATCCAGAAATTTAAATTAAACAATCTGTCATTTCAATGAGAAGATGGATCTACCCATAAGGAATTGACCTACCAATTCTATCAAAATGGCAGATATAATGGCCCAAGGAACAGACAGTATCTAAAGTTTTAATGTCATGCAGAATTAGGAAGAGGGATAGTGAGAACACCAGTGACTTCATTGAGATAGGGAACTCCCAGTGGAAAAACTCCCTTTACTAATGTAGGTTGGCATCTTCTCTGTAACTTACAGTCTTCAAGAGATGCCTAGAGCAGTGAAAAGTTAAGTGACTTGCTGAAGGTCAAATGTGTGTCAGAGGTGGGATATGACCACAGACCTTCTTGATTGTATGGTCAAGTCCTGGTTCACTCATTCAGGGTAAGGGAAAAATAATTTTTGACCAATATACAATATATATATATATATTGCAAAATGTAGGCATAAAAGTAGACTTGTGGCATTTGAAAATGTACTCAGGTATAAACAGATTTGCTATAGTTGTCATACATTTTGTTGACTGTCAAAAGATAAAAATGGTAGGATACAACCATAGGACCACAGATTTAGAGCCAGAAGGGACCTAAAAGGTATCTAATCCAACTCCATCATAGTACAGATGAAGAAATTGAAGCCAAGTGACTTCCAACATCACATAGGTAGTAAGTAGCAAAGCAACATGGGATATGTATATTTTTTGACACCAATAGAGACTAGATGACAAAAATTTGAGTCAATAATTATTAGAATTTAATGGTTTATGTGTTCATTCAAATAAAAAAATCTTCCTCAATTTCATGAGATTTCTATCTTTATGGCATAAGTCACTTGTGAATTTCCACTAGATCAATTTCATCAGAAGCATCCTAATTTTTGTGTTCATTCAAGAGCTTTGCAGGTCCCCACATGCAAACCTCAGCCACAGCCTCTGTTTCATCATTGAGTTGAATAAGGCATTTGAAAATTCTTTCCAGTTTCATTGATTATTACAGCAGATAATTAAATACTCTGAAAACAAGAAAATATCTTAAATGCTCATAGTATCTCTTCTCCCAAGTGTAAGAACAGCTCTCTTTAAAAATGACTCTGGGGAAATGATTCTCAAAATTCATCACTAACTGTAAGATCACAGTATGCTGGCTATGAAATGAAAAATGGCTCCACAAAATGTTCATTATAAGGCATTTTAACCAAGGTAAATTTTTTTTTGTTTTCCATATATTCAGGACTACATGGAGATGATTGGTTTTAAATATCTTCTATATTTATATTTATCACTAACATTCCTTTCCCTGAATATTCTTCATCATTATAAAAAAGCACACCAAATTTCATATTTAGCCACCCAAAACAAAGTAGCATTCTCCTTTCTCTGGTTCAGCACCAATGTGTGAATAGAAAATCACAGGGAGTGAACACAGCAGAAATGTTAGACAAGAGCCCTGATGAGTGGTTTCAATCAAGCCAAATTTTTCATACAACAAAAACCTTACCCTTTTTCCTAGTCTTTCCCCCATGAATCCCAGATGGCAAAAGGACAACTTTTCTGGGGTGGCTCCTTACCTATTTCCAGACCTATCTTTGAACATCTTACCAAGATCTACTGTATTATGGCTTTCATATCAGAATTGTGACTGTTCTGCTCATGACTTTATTTTGATCAGGTATTGATACTCAATTCTGTCCATGCCCGAGAACTGTCATCTTTCAGAGTGGACAGCTTCCTCTGGGAGAACTGGCCAAGTCCCCAGAGCCTGAGGACAGCCACGCGGTATTTCTTGGACATGATGTTGTAAAGGATGGGGTTGATGGCTGCGCTAAGATAGAACAGGACAAAGGAGAACAGGTTGCAATACTGGCTAATCACCGCAATCTCCAAAGAGCCGGGCTCGAAGGATTTGGAGAATAAGTAGCGTCCCACATGAAATGGCAGCCAACAGAGGACGAAAGCAAACACCACCATGGCTAAAAGGAAAATCAGAAAAAAACTTAGTATGAGATCAAGCAATGTCTTCTTGAATCATGCTCTGCTAAAAATAAATAAATAAATAAAAAGGAGAAAGAGATTTCATTTCCTTTGAAAGCCTTTGTGGCAGGAGAGTGTGATTCATCTCAGACAAAGGGCCAAATGTTGTTTTTCCCCATTTACCTTTCCTGGGGTTTAATGAGAGCTATTTCTAAATACACAACTAATCCAGCTATTTGGACCAAGGTGACCAATCATTTCAGTGGAGCAATAGTCTACCAGAGAGGCAGCCAGGTGTGGCCAATGGTATGATGAACTGAGAGTCATTTCATAGGACCATGGATTTAGAACTAGAAAGGTCCTCAAAGGTCATATTGTCCAACCCTTTCATTTTACAGCTGAAGAAACTGAGACCTGGGGACCCTCAAGAGAGTTGTCTATGGTCACACAGGCAGGATTAGACCCCGCTGACACTTAGGAGGTGTATGGCCACCAGTAAGTCACTTAAATCTGTTTTGTTATTGGTAAAATGAGTGTAATTATTACCTGAAGTACATAACTCACAGGGTTTTTCTGACATTCAAATGAGACACTTCCCAAACATTAAAGTACTATCTAGATTAAGATCTGGAGGGACCTTAAAAGTTATCTAGTCCATTCTCCTCATCTACATGGGAAGAAACTGAGGCTCAGATATGTTCAATGACTTGTCCAAAGTAACACAAGCAGTAAATGGATCAGAATTCAAACCTATATCCTCTCATTCCAAATACAGTGCTCTATCCATCATTCAAAATCCAATGGTCTTCCCACCAATGCATCAATATCAGGTATTATTATTTTATGATTAAGTTAACTGGATACATTTGGGCGAGATGACTAGGAAATCCATTTTTGAACTTTCAGGTTTTGGTGCAGGTAGAAACAACTGATACTGTGTCAACTTCCTTCAAGACTCTTCTGCATGAAACCTTTGCCGATACCCCAATTGCTACTGCCATCCCTCCCAAACTATTTTGTTTTTAATGGTTTTTAAAAAATTTATTTGTATTCATGCTCTAAATGCTTATATGTCTACTTGTTTCCTCCATTAGAATGAAAGCACCTTGCAAGGAGGAATGATTTCATTCTTTGTAGTTCTATCTCCAGCACCTAAGAAGACACTTAATATCTGCTTGTTAGTTCATTGATAATTAATATGATATGATCAGTGTTAAAAGTGGGGGGCAATGATTAAGCAGAAAAACTATTTTAAGACCAAGTATCCTGGGGGGAAAATGTTATCAGCTTACTATAAAATTTTTTTACATTGAGATGTCAACTTCTAGACAATAAAAAGATTTACCTAAACCCAGCAAAAACAACATGGAAAAATTCTGTAGAAAAGTAACTTTCAAACCCTTGTTACCTGGGCTCCTTTGGTGAGGCAAATATTCCTGGATCACCTCATCTACCCATTTCTATTGACTAAGGGGTGGGGATGGAATGGGGGACAGAAGCTTCCTAGTATTGCTGGGAAAATGAGTTTACTTTTGATGAGACACCAATGAGACAATGGTTTTTAAATAATTAAATACAGTAATACACAATAGGCTATTAGGATTAGAAGGGATACCTAGAGAGGGAAAGTGATTTGCCCAGGTCGCATAGGTGATTGTTGAAGGCTTCAGACCCAGGTCTTCAGATCTACAGCATCTGATTTCCACAGAAATGAAATGACCAATTCTAGAAACAATAACAACAAAACACCTTGCTATGCTATGAATGCAATCAAGTCAATCAATGGTCTATAGACCACCTTTTGAGAATATCTGGCCTAGACAATGAAAACCTTGGGCATTCTTGATAATGAATTTCATCCTTTTGATATCCAGTCAACAAAAAATTCTTAAAATTAGAGGAACAAAGGACCTTACACCTGCCATTTCATTCATATGGTGAACTCTTAGATTAAAGAAACTCCCTCCATCAATGCAAAGTGTCACTTTCTCTGGAATTTAGATCTTTAAAAGTTGCCAAGAGCAGAGAGGCTGTGAATTGCCCAGGGACACAGCCCAATGTCTCTCTGAGGTGAGACTTAAACCCCAATGTTTGGGACTCTAAAACTAGTTAACACTGGGCTTCATCTTGTCCAGAGATTCTTAGAATTATAAATACAAACCCCTCATTTGTTCTGCTCCAAATGATACTAAATATGCAAAAAGTGAATATAAGTATTTCCCAGGATCCTAAGGTTTACCCCTTGTAAAGTTGTACATTATAGATTTGCAGTTTCATGTGCAATCATCTTTTTTGTTATTATACTGTTATGGAAATGCTTCTTTTATTCCATAAATTACAAATAAAATAAAATTTAAATATTTTTTAAAAGGATTTACCACTCAGTTTAGCTAGACAGGTTCCATTTTTTTTTATAGACTTGAGAACACAACTTTTAGAAGTTGTTAAAGATAAAATGTGGGTTTGAAAGCATTTTTAGTAGATAAAAATTTATTGAGCACTTACTTTGTTTGAATAATTCTGGGTTCTAATTTATTACCAAAAATGGTTGTGAAGATTTTTATGGAGAATAAATGCAATTTAATTTTGACTGCTTGTAAGACTGAAATTAACACTCACCTTTAAACTAAACTGTTCTAATTCTCACTTCTCATTTAACCCAGGGGTGATTTACTGAAGAACTCTTTGGGAAGGAACATTTACTGATGTTGGTCCCTTCACATAAATTTTATTTGATCAAAATGGGGCACTTTCTTCCCAGTAACTGGGCAGATGCACAAGGTCTAAAATGGACAGATGGAAAACTTTTATAAAGTAGGGGAAAGTTTACAGTTGGCATTTGTGTTTTGTGCCCAGTAGTCAAGTGAAACAACATTGTTGCAGTGATTTGAATAATGCAAGAGAGAGGAAACTGACATAGAAGCAAAAATTGATTTTTTTTGCCTCTACTATCTACTTGGATTTTGCATACTAATATTGCATGTGCACCAGCTTAGAACTCCACTCTTTGCTAGAATATTTTTAAGGAGATGACATTTTCTTAAATTTAATCAGTTACCTGCAAATCAGAGAATAGGAGAGGAGCTGAGGGAACTGTTTCCTTTACCTCTGAACATAAACACAATAACATGCTGCTCTATGATATATGTTAGTTTCAAAGCAAACTTAATTTCTAGGGTTTCTCTCCTGAGGAAATGCAGAGACATAACATTTGCTATTTGGGGTTCATGGAGAAGGATGATGTTTCTAAATACCTTTTTGAGGGGGGGAAAGGAGAAGAAGGGAAGAGAGACAGAAAGGGCAGAGAAAGAGGAAAAGATGGAGACTGGAAAAAGAGAGTTGGAGAGGAGAGAGAACATCGATCGAGAGAGGAAAGGGAGGCAAAGAGAATGGAAAGAGAAAGACAAAGGGGAAAGAAAGGAAGAGAAGGAAAACTAAGACAAGAAAGGAAGAGGAGAGATAGAGGGGAATCGAGAAGTAGAGAACAGAGGGACAGGGCGGCTAGGTGGTGCAGTGGATAAAGCACCGGCCCTGGATTCAGGAGTACCTGAGTTCAAATCCGACCTCAGACACTTGACACTTACTAGCTGTGTGACCCTGGGCAAGTCACTTAACCCCCATTGCCCTGCAAAAAAAAAAAAAGAAGAAGAAGAAGAAGAGAGGGACAGAGAAGAGAGACAGAAACGGGGAGAGACAGAGACAGGAACAGAGAGGGAGCGGGAAAGATGGGGAAGGAAAGAAGTAAAAATCCCATACCTAACATTTTGACAGTTTGTTTGTGATTGTTGTCTCGGATAGAAGCACTCAGTCCCATGTCCTCCCTCTTCCTTCTCCACAGTTTTCTCCCAATGAGGCTGTAAAGCACAGTCAGGCAAAACACAGGCAGAAAGAAGAAGATGCTGGAGATCCAGACCATGATGGTGAGCAGTCCCGACTGGATGGCAAACTCGGTGGGCCTGCACTCGTTAGTGTCCATGGGGTTGGTTCCGTTTTCGTGCTCCACTCCTACCAGGACAAAGATCGGGCCAGCGCTGAAGAAGGACACAGCCCAGATGACCAAGATGATGAGCTTCACCTTGCCCTTCGTGATCACCACCTTGGCCCTGAGGGGGAAGCAGATGGCAAAGTACCTCTCGATGCTGAGCGCGGTGATGTTGAGGATGGTGGAGTAAGTGCAGCTCTCACTGATGAACTGGAAGAGTTTACAGAGAAAGTCGCCGAAGTTCCAGGGCCGGTACTGCCAGAGGCGAAACAGGTCCAGGGGCATGCAGAGGAAGATCAGCAGGTCGGACAGCGCCATGCTGGACAGGTAGAGGTTGGTGGTGGTTCGCATGTCCCGGAACCGAGACACCACCAGCATGGTCATGAGGTTGCCCGAGATGCCTATGAAGAATAGGGCGATGCAGGTGACCGTAACCCCGGTGAGCAGGGCTCCGGGGAAGGGGGGCAGCTGGTCCACCCAGGAGCTGTTGAAAGGCTCGTCGGTGTAGTCCAGGCTGAAGTTGGAGTCGCTCGCCAGGCTCGGGGTCTCGTTCCACATCCTGCTGCCTATTCGAGAGTCTTCCCGAGGATACTGCCCGGGGTTGAGCTGAAGATGCTCTGAGCTAGGTGGGAAGCAGCTGCGCGTCCTTCGGGGCGTCGGGGGCCCCTGGTGCTTCGCACACCCAGCTAGGACCAAGAGAGAATCACAGCGTGGATGCAGCGGGGAGTGGGGGGGGCGTGACTTCAAAAGGCGGCAGAGAAGCTGTGAGGAGGCAGGCGGTGGGGCAGAGAAGGGGAGGGGTATGAATAGTAAAAAAGTGTGTGTGTGTGTGTGTGTGTGTGTGTGAGAGAGAGAGAGAGAGAGAGAGAGAGAGAGAGAGAGAGAGAGAGAGAGAGAGAGAGAGAGAGAGAGAGGAGGGGAGAGTGGGAACGGGATAATGAGTGAGGACAGAGGGGAAATAAGAGAGAGAGGAGGAAGAGGAGAGGGGAAAGAAGAGAAGAGCGAGCTCTGGTGTCTTGTCCTGGGCAGCAGCAGCCCTGGCAGCCTGGTCGTTGCTGCACCCTTCTGTGACTCCTCCCTCTCTGCTCTCCCCTGCTGGGATGTTGCTGTTCATTCTGGTTACCAGGGGGAAGGAGCTGTGGGTCCAGATTCCAACCCCCGGAGAAATGAGAAGGCATCATGTACCTGTGCCTCCAGCTGCCCAAAGAGGCTTCCTATTCCAGCTCCCCAGCAAACTCCATCCCAATCTGTGTGTTCCAAAGACTCCCCCCAAAAAGGTGCCCCTTGCAGGTGCCTCCCAGGCACTAGGAAGCAAGGGGCTGGGTGATGTGGGGTAGGCTATAACTCTGCTCCTAACTGGGACCCACATCAATTCCCCCACACTGGGAAAAGTGAGGTTAAAGACCACAAGCAAGTCCCTTAAAAAAAAAACTCCCCAGGACTCAGTTTCCCTATCTGTAAAATGAAGGGCCTGAGCTAAATGATTCCTAAAGGCCCTTCTAGTTGTAAATCCTAGGAGTCCATGAATTTACCTCTGATCTTTTGGAGGGAAGTGCCTGAGGTCAGTGCCTAAGGAGTCTGGAAGGTACCCAGAGACCAACAGGAAGCCAGGAGAAAGGCAGAAAGGAGAAATGGCATGCAGGGAAAACACTGAGGGTGTCAGAAATCACTCAAATAATTCATTTAGAGCTGGAGGACACTTGGGAGATTATCCATTCCAGTCCCTTTTTTGTTTGTTTGTTTTCGTGGGGCAAAGGGGGTTAAGTGACTTGCCCAAGGTCACACAGCTAGTGAGTGTCAAGTGTCTGGGGTCAGATTTGAACTCAGGTCCTCCTGAATCGAGGGCCAGTGCTTTATCCCCTGCACCACCTAGCTGCCCCACCCCAGTCCCTTTTTTTTCTTTTTCTTTTTTTTTGGTGAGGCAATTGGGGTTAAGTGACTTGCCCAGGGTCACACAGCTAGTAAGTATCAAGTGTCTGAGGTTGAATCTGAACTCAGGTCCTCCTGAATCGAGGGCCAGTGCTTTATCCCCTGCACCACCTAGCTGCCCCACCCCAGTCCCTTTTTTTTCTTTTTCTTTTTTTTTGGTGAGGCAATTGGGGTTAAGTGACTTGCCCAGGGTCACACAGCTAGTAAGTATCAAGTGTCTGAGGTTGAATCTGAACTCAGGTCCTCCTGAATCCAGGGCCAATGCTCTATCCACTGTGCCACCTAGCTGCCCCTTTTTTCTTTTTCTTTTTCTTTTTTTTTTTTTAGTGAGGCAATTGGGGTTAAGTGACTTGCCCAGGGTCACACAGCTAGTGAGTGTTAAGTGTCTGAGGCCAGATTTGAACTCAGGTCCTCCTGAATCGAGGGCCAGTGCTTTATCCACTGCACCACCTAGCTGCCCCCCAGTCCCTTTTGACTAGTAATCTTTTTGTTGTTGTTTTTTGTGGGACAATGAGGCTTAAGTGACTTGCTCGGGGTCACACAGCTAGTAAGTGTCAAGGGTCTCAGGCCGGATTTGAACTCAGGTCTTCCTGAATCCAGGCCCCGTGCTTTATCCACTGTACCACCTAGCTGCCCCCGCCCCAGTCCCTTTTAAAGAGAAGTCAGGCTCAAAGACCATTAAGAAGCTTGTCCAAGGTCACACAGCTAATAAACCACAAAGGCTTAATAGAACCCAGGTCTTCAGACCCCACAGGCAGGATTTTTTCCAATCAACCTGGATCCTTGGCAAGAACTTCTGAGCCTGATGGGTGAATAGAGAAGGTGTCCGGGATGGAACTCATCCCTTTAAAACACAAACTGGCTGATATCCAACCTCCTGGAGCTTGCACTTGTACAGATGCTGAAAAGGTGAAGGGGTGGGAGAGAGAGGCCAAAGATTTGGGTTGGGGGCTAGAAAGAGACAAAAGTGAAGCCCTGAGAAGTGCAATGAATTTGAATTGAAAACATCTGAATTTGAATCATGACTCAACCTTCTCTATACTATGAAAGTCCTTTATCCTCTGAGACTCAAGTTTCTTACCTGTAAGATGAAAGGCAATGATCCCAAGGAGGAAAAATGGTGGAGAACTGTAGTTTAGTGGCTAGGAAGATGGATTGGAGGCCAATAAAATTGTAACATAAGTAAAATAAAAGAACAGGTTGTCACCTCAGTGTGGAGAGTTTGGCACTCTGAGAAACAAAGAGGGAAGTGCAGAGTAAGGCTGGTGACTGAGGAAGCTCCAGGGGGTGGGAGGAGGTCTGAGTACTCCCCCCAGTAGAAAGAAGAGGCCACCCTAAAATAAGCCCCTTTCTCTTTTAAAAACCCATCCCTTTTGAACTGAGCCTACCATTCTGGAGAGCAATATAGAACCATGCCCAAAAGGCTATAAAACTGTGCATACCCTTTGACCTGACAATACCACTATTAGGTCTATATCCCAAGGATATCATAAAAAAGGAAAAGGACCTACATGTACAAAAATATTTTTAGCTGCTCTTTTTGTGGTGGCAAAGAATTGAAAATTGAAGGGATGCCTATCATTTGGGGAATGGCTGAACAAATTGTGGCATATGATTTGGTTGGAATACTATTGTGCCATAAGAAATGGCAAACAGGATGCTTTCAGAAAAACCTGGAAAGACTTATATGAACTGATGCAAAGTGCAATGGGCAGAGCTAGATCATTGTACACAGTAATAGCAATATGGTACAATGATCAACTATGAATAACTTATCTACTCCCAGCAAGACAATGATCCAAGACAATTCCAAAGGACTTACGATGGAAAATGCTATCCATGCCCAGAGAAAGAACTGATGGAGTCTGAATACGAATCAAAGCATACTTTTTAAAAACTTTATTATTCTTGGGGTTTTTGTGTCTGTGTTTTCTTTTACAATGTGACATATAGAAATGTTTTGCATGACTGCACATGCAAAACATTATAATATGTGTTATTTAAATTATTTGTGCTGGGCTGTACTTTATAAAATTATTTGATGCTTATAAATTAATGGCTATTACACCTATTTTGGCAGTAAGTATTTATTATTAAAGTATTGACTTCTTATCTCCCTGACTTCCCCACTAGTCACAGGCTTACAGGCCTGAACAATTACATACCCTTAAAAAACAGCCTTCTGAGCCAAGAGGGTGAGGGGAGAGAGGGAAAGGGAGAGGGAGAGGGGGAGAGAGAGGGAGAGAGAGACAGAGAGAGAGAGACAGAAAGAGAGGAGAGAGAGAGACAGAGAGAGAGAGGAGACAGACAGACAGACAGAGACAGAGAGGAGACAGACAGACAGAGAGAGGAGAGGGAGAGAGAGAGAGAGAGGAGAGAGAGAGAGAGGGTGCATGGGGAGTAGAAGAGGCTGACTCTAGTGTCCCCAGGGATTTTATCCCCCTTAGATAGAGGTGGGTCCCCATACATTGATCTAAGGTAATTGGTTATAGCCTCATTTAGCTCCATTGATTGACATGAATTGAGGGGTGGTCTAAGAGAGGGTAAATTCTGGAGTCTAGGTGAGTCTTCCCCTAGCTAAACAAAAGAATCAACCTGCATTCCTTTTTTTTTTAACCTGCATTCCTTTTGTTCACCAGAGGTCTCACCCTGAACAGGATTAAAACTTCCTCCTAAGAATTGAACTCTCTGAAGGGGCGAAGGGGGGGGGCCGGGAGAAAAGGGATCTGTGGGTCCCCCAGAAATTCATTATTAATCATTATTTTCTCACAAATATAATCTATATAGTGTATAGTATAACCTATAGATTATAGGATAATCTATATCAAATTGCTTGCCTCCTTAAGGAGGGGGAAAAGGAGACAGGGAAGTAGAGAATTTGGAACTCAAAATTAAAAAATATGAATGTTAAAAATTTGTGTTTACATGTAATTGAGAAAAATAAAATAAATTTATTGAAATAAATAAAAATAAAAACTAAAGCATGAAAAGAATACCATGGAAAATACAATAGTGAGTTTCATGCTTTTTGAAAAAGTAAAATATAGAGTTTCTTATTTTTCCTTTGCATATTTGCATAGAGTATGTATGCTCATTTAAATGAATAGCTTTGGGGATTAGCTTCTTAGGAAACATTTAGAATGTTATCTTGCATATATTTCCAAGTGAAAAATACAAGCTATGCCTTCAAGGCCCTCCAAATTGCATTAACTAGTGTCAATGTCAGCTACCTAAACATGAGGATAGAAAGATTATATTGTTTATATACATAATGTAAAACTAATTTAAATGCTTCACATTTGCTTATCTAAAAAGCATTTCCTAATTTGCAAATTAAGAACAATGGCATATGTAAACCAACATGAAAAATTGATTAATTCACATAATTAAAAAGCTTCATCTTTATACAGTGATTATAATAGACTGCACAATCAATTCAATTTTTTGAGGCTACATCTTAAAATCACTTGACTAATGTAGCTTGAAATTGTGCCATAATCCTTCTACAGGGCAAAACTGTCCACAAAAATTTAGGGGAAAATCTGAATGTTTTCCAGGGAGATTATTTTTATTCCATACTTCCAAGTATATTTGACATTTCCAAATTGAAATATATGATACTAACCAACTATGTAACCCCTACATATGCATTCATATTAAAAATTAGATCTTTTTAAAAGGAAAAATGCATTTAGATATTCACCGAAAAGTAACAAAATAGAATAACCACATTAAAAGTATTTACCAAAGGGCTGCTAGGTGGCACAGTAGATAGAACACCGGCCCTGGATGAAGGAGGACCTGAGTTCAAATATGGCCTCAGACACTTGACACTTACTAGCTGTGTGACCCTGGGCAAGTCACTTAACCCCAATTGCCTCACCAAAAAAAAAAAAAAGAGTATTTACCATGAAGGGATTTTTTTCCCCCATTTCTTTCATTGCGGATAAAGATGGTTGATCTATCATGCCTGTTATGTCATATTTATTTTTATCCCAGAATCACCTTTGGTGCATCAGATCTGTAACAAGGAATTACTGTACCTGATTCTGATTCAGTTGAAATGGGTAGGATTGGGGAGAGACAGAGACTTGGAGGCTGCTGATGGAGAGGCCAGAAAGCAACATTATGAGAACTTTTCCTAAATGCTTAGCATGATGAGGACCCCTTCCCACCAAAGTTGTAGGATTCCAGTAGTCCCACATAGTCTTTGTTGTTGTTCAGTCATTTTAGTAATGTCTGACTCTTTGTGACCCCTCCAATGACAATGGCAAAGATACTGGAGTGGTTTACCATTTCCTTCTCTAGCTCATTTTACAGATGAGGAGACTGGGGCAAACAGGGTTAAGTGACTTGCTCAGGGTCACACAGCTAGTAAGTGTCAGAGTCCAATTTTGAACTCAGGACTTCCTGTCTCCAGGCCCAGCACTTTATCCACTATGCCACCTTAATGCCCAACATGGCAGAACAGAGATGGTTGCGGGGACACTGGAAGAGAGACATGATGGCAAAAGGATGCTGGGAGAGGTGGCAGCTTGAGGCTAGATGAGAAAGGTGATATGTACTGACTGTATGAAAAAAGCATAACTTCTCCCACCCCCACCCCCAAATATCAGCACCCTTGGGCAAAGCAACAGTTACCCTATGCTAATTACAGCTCTGATTGTTATCATGTTACAAAGAATGCAATTATAAGCTACACACAAGTTTTCTGCAAGCCAAGGGAGGTGGGGTGTGGGAGTGGGGTGAAGTAAGTGGGAGAGAAGAGATATAGCATTCACTATATCAAGACTAGGACAAGATAAAAAGTACACTACAAATGTTTCTAGTCTCTAAAACCACATGTTGCTCCAAAGGATATAAATTCCAAACTTCAGGGCCTCTTCAAGGATATTTTAGGTAGAAAAATAAAAGAAAGAGGAAAAGCCAGAAAATAAATGTGAGGGCCAAAATTAAACAGTGAGAGTTCTTCAAAATATCTCATACTCAAACTCGATGTATGTATATATAAATATATATATATATATATATCATATCTAATTCATACTCAAACTCGATGTATGTATATATATCATATTACATTCCATTACACAAAGCCAGTTCTTTGTTCATCTATTGAGATAATCCTGTATATTTCCAATAAGAGTGAAATCTGTATGATACGCTCTCTTTCATCCCTTTCTCAGTGTTTGTATATTCTTCTCACATACTCCAATTATGAAAGATACTAGGTCTTACACCCTTTTTCTTTATTTATCCTTTATATATTTGGGGGGGGGGGTAATGAGGGTTAAGTGACTTGCCCTGGGTCACACAGCTAGTAAGTGTCAAGTGTCTGAGGCTGGATTTGAACTCAGGTCCTCCTGAATTCAGGGCTGGTGCTTTATCCACTGCGCCACCTAGCTTCCCCTCTCCCTTATATTTTTTTACCTTCATTTTTCTTTACTCTCTTGACCATAAAAACAAAACAAAACCACCCTAGGAAGTCTTTTTTTTTTTTTGGATGAGGCAATTGGGGTCAAGTGACTTGCCCAGGGTCACACAGCTAGTAAGTGTAGTGTCTGAGGTCGTATTTGAACTCAGTTCCTCCTGAATCGAGGGCCTGTGGTTTATCCACTGCACCACTTAGCTGCCTTAATTAACTTCCTCTGTGACCTTTGAAGATATTAGGAATCATAAGGAAACTTGACTCTTCTCCTCTCTCTCTCTCTCTCTCTCTCTCTCTCTCTCTCTCTCTCTCTCTCTCTCTCTCTCTCTCTCTCTCCATATATATATATATATATATATATATATATATATATATATATATATATATATATATATATATATATATATATAAGCATTTCATCATCAGTTAGCCCCTTCCTACCACTCAAATGTGCTTCCCTATACAGGTTTCTCTTGATTTGTGTTTGCATTTCAGAGGACCTACCCCACTCTGATTTTTCATCAGGAATGATTGAAAGTCTTCTATTCCACTAAAAACCCATTTTCCCCCTTGAGGGTTACCCTTAGTCTTTCAGAGAAAGTTGGGTTTTTTGCAAGCTTTTTCTTTTTCTTTTTGGAATATTGCATCCCAAGATTTTTTTTCTCCTTTATAGTAGGAGCTGTCAGATCTTCTGTGGTCCTCAGTGTGATTCCCTTGTACTTGAGTGTTTTCTTTCTGACTGCCTGAAGTATTTTTTTTCCTTTAACCTGAAAGTGCTGGATTTTGGTTATGATGTTTCTGCAATATTACTTTCTTTTATTTCCTTCTTTTTTCTTTTCCTTCTTTTTCTTTCCTTCCTTCCTTCCTTCTTTCTTCTTCTTTTTTCTTATTCAGGAGGTAATCAGTACATTCCTTCTTTTTTCACTTTGCCCTCTGGTTATAGGAAATGTAACCAGCTTTCATTTATACTTGAAATATCGTACCCAGGGTTTTTGTCTGGTCATGGTTTTCAGGGAGTCTGGTGATTCTTTTTTTTTTGTGAGGCAATTGGCCCAGGGTCACACAGCTAGTGTCAAGTGTCTGAGGCCGAATTTGAACTCAGGTCCTCCTGAATTGAGGGCTGGTGCTTTATCCACTACACCACCTAGCTGCCCCAAGTCTAGTGATTCTTAAATCATTTGTCCTTTACCTATTTTCCATGTCAGTTGTTTTTAATGGCAGATGCCTGACATTTCCTTTAATATTTTCCAAATTTTTAATTTTGTTCTAATATTGCCTATTGTCTTATGGAGCCATTGGTTTCTATGTGGTCCTTTTCAATTTTCAAAGAGTCCATTAGCTGGATAAAGTTTACCACTCTTTTCTACACTATTCATTATCCTTTGAATTATTTCATCCAGAGCTCATATTTCACTTATCTTTTCATTTAAAAAAAAATTTTGCTGGGGGCAGCTAGTTGGTGCAGTGGATAAAGCACCGCCCCTTGATTCAGGAGGACCTGGATTCAAATGTGGCTTCCAACACTTTACACTTACTAGCTGTGTGACCCTGAGAAAGTCATTTAACCCTTATTGCCCAGCAAAAAGAAATACAAACAAACAAATAAATAAATGGATGAATGAATGAACAGATAAATAAATAAAAAATATATATTGCTTCATTTCTTCCAAGCACTCTTGTAAATCTTTACACCTAAGCTATTTTTTTCCTCTGAGGCTCTGCATATAAATGCTGTGCAATTAGACTCTTCTTTTGGAAGTACCTCTTGGATAGATCTTGACTCATAGTAATATTTCTTTAAGATGCTCAATGTCTTTTTTTGTTTACTCCTATCTCCCACCTCAGTTTCTGATTTAGGAATTTTGTCAGACCAAATTCTGCCCCGTCCCATGTTCTTGGTTAGAGCAGTCAGCCATGTTTAATTCTGCCTTCAATTACGAGGGCTCCTTCCCCTGATATCCACCTCTCCAATTATGTCAGCATTCTAAATGCTGACAGGTTCCGGGCCTCCCTAGACAATCGGAGTTGAGAATTGCAGAGCCCCCTGAGACATCTCAGGTCAAAGTGACACAGACTTTAGGCACCCTGGTGTGTTAGGATGAGAGCATTCCCTATTTCCGTCCTCTGGTCAAAGCTGTCACAGTGTTTTGAGTTTCCCTTCCACTTGTTTGGAGTTCCCTGCTTCCCTCACCCCAAAATAGCATGCTTCGGGCTTCAGATACCCTGACATTGTCTCTAGTCCAACCACTGGCAGGTTTGCAGATTATTTACTCGTGTTCATTCTGGCTTCCCTCGTGGAAGGGTCCTGTAGGTTTCTGGCTGTCTTTTCTGTCCAGTCCCGGGATCTTTGCTGGAACATATAAGGGAGAGCTGGGCCCCTCTGTGACTTTTTATGCCAACACCTTAATCAGAAGTCCCCACCTAGTTTAAAATGTTTAAAGTTTCTTCAGCTAAAGCAAAACAGCATATGAATCATTTCTTTGTGTTTATATATGAACTGATTAAATTCAATGACAAAATTAAGGTCCTTTTCAGAAAACTAGGAGGGAAAATTGGGTTTAGCTGAGGCCAAATACACAATTTGGCCGAATCCTTCCCTATTCAACTAGTTGTTTTAGTAATAGTCTAAAAGTCTCAGGAAAAAATCATAGCATGATGTGGCTTATATTTTTGGATATGTTGCAAGTTATTTCAGGATCTGAATTTTGTGTCAACAAGAGTGAAATAATTTTTTCTTCTGTAAATATAATTTCAATAATCTGACTTTTAAGCCAACTGGCCATTTACTGCACCTGCGTACTGAATCACATTTAGAGGATTTCATAGACTCATAGGGCAGGCAGTGCAATCAAAATAGAAGGCACACTGGCGTTACTGCAAAAGCACATCAGTAGAGATTTCACCTGCGCTCCTATGGAACCTTAAGCAAATCACTTAATGTCTCTGAGTCTCTATTTCACAGAATCTCAGAATAGATAGGGGTCCCGATGTTCACCTAGCCCTCTGAACCCACCTCCTTAAGTCTTCTATGGGATTTTGTCTGCTAGAGAGCAGTATGATAAGAAGAGTGCAGTGGGAAGAATGGTGATTTTGATGCTAAATACACTTGGATCAGATACCACCTCTGTCACTTAATGCCTCTGAGACTTTGGGAAAATTACTGTCCCAGCCCTAGGTGGTTTCTATGCTTTTCTGCTCAAGTTCCTTCCTATGACTCACCTATTCTTTATTCTAGAATTGTGTCCTTTCTGATTCACCCAATTGAATGGAATAAATTTACATATAGGAATTACCATTAGTTTAACTAATTGGTTTAGACCTTTCTCTGTGTTTGGATCTGAGAGTGACCTTAAACTAAAATGTGGCACTGAGGGCTGTTCAGGTAGGGTCTTTCCAGAGCATAGACCAACATCTACCTTTTACTGAGTCCCATAAAGGATAATGATTGTACTTGTGATTTCATTCCAGGTAGGGAACTCCAAGAGGAGGCAATGCTTTCTATTAATAGAAGTCAACACTTCTTTGCAATTTATAGAACTGCATAGAACAGTGATAGGTTTAGGGATTTGTGCAGGGTTACACAGCCAGCAAGAGTCAGAGTTAAGACTTGAACCCAGATCTTCCTGGTTCTGAGATTGACTCTCCACTGTGCCATACTGCCTGGACACCATATTCTCTTACTTTGGTCTCACATTCCACGAAAATTTTTGGCTATCAAGTCCTACTATTGACCAAACTTGGAGTACAACACTCCTCTCCCCCATCCCACCAAACCCCAGGGTGTTTTTGCTATCTAGCCATGCCTTCTTCATCTCATACTGAGAAGATGAATTGCTATCTAGCCATGCCTTCTTCATCTCATACTGAGAAGGTGATTATTTGAACCTCTGTATACAACTTTTCTTTCATCTCTTGTCAATTTCCTTTTCTTAGATTTACCTCCACCCCCTTATAACAAATAAAAATAGTTAAGGAAAATAAATCATCAGAGCAACTGTACTTGAGAATGTAAATAGCATTCTATACTTATAGAACAGATAGAAGTGTTTGTTCTATCTTCCATCCTCTGGTTCAATGAGTAGTCATTGCATTGAATTTTAGTTCTGGGGGGTGTGTGTGTGTGCGCCTGGCAATATAAAGATCCTTCTCTATATGAATCCCTTGGTCTACTAACCCAACTTCAGATAAGATATATTTTTCTCATGGTAGCTTTACCTGAAATCTACTGAAGTTGCCTGAATTCTCCCCAAAGAATTTTGACAATTTCTCTTCCATCCTACAAATACATCTAAGCCTCCAATACTAAGGCAGAGTAACTGGTTCTCACTAATTAATAATAATTGTACGAAAACTCCAATTTTCTTCATAATTCCAAATTTGAGCATTGTGATCCCCTCCCTTAACCTCCAACCTGGATGGAACTGACCTTATGTCTTAACTCAGTCAGTTGTGTTTCAGTTGTGTCCAACTCTTCATGACCTCATTTGGTATTTTCTTGGCAAAGATAGAAGAGTGCTATGCCAGCTCATTTTACAGATGAGGAAACCAATGTAAACTGAGTTAAATGACCTGTCCATGGTCACACAGCTAGTAAATGTTTGAAGCCAGACTTGAACTCGGGAAGATAAGTCTTCTTCACTCGAGGCCAGGCACTCTATGCACTGAGCAGCCCCTTATAATCTCATTACAGGATAAAACTACCACAACAACAATAACCACCTTCATCTATTTCTAGGTTGTTGTTTTTTTCTTTACTATTTTAATGTACATCTGACCTCGTATTTGCTTATTGTCTCTTCTACACTACAAACAGTGATGCAGCAGAAAGAATGCTGGACCAAAACCAGAAGGATTTCCATTCAGGGCACACCTCTAACACTAGCTGTGTGACCTTGGGCAAGTCGCCTTCCTTCTAACTCTGTTTCCTCATCTATAAAATGTAAATAACAGTACCTCTAGTGCTGACATCAGCATTTTCTAAGACTTAAGAGAAATAATGTATGAAAAGTACATTGCAAACCTTATAGAGCTTTATAATTATCAGTTATTATTACATAAACAGCATATGATATGTGTATGAGATAAATAGTAGAGGTGAGGACCATAGAGAGAACACATGGGTTCAAATATTCAGAGAAAGCTTCATGGAAGAGGGAAGATTTGAGGATGGGTAAGACTCAAGTGGGGAGACAAATGGGGAAGGAGGGAAGGATATGCAAAGTTAAGAAGGTGGGAATTCTCAGGGTATGTTCAGGGATAATGAGTGGTCCAGGCTGGTTAAGCAGGTGAGCTTATCTCCAGAGAGCTAATGATGAAGCATTTCTCTTTTGCAATGGAGGTAGTGAACTCCAAGTGTATAGTATGGTATCTGCTATGTCAGACGTGACCAATGTGTCTTTTTAAAAATTAACCATCCTTCTAAGTTATGAAGGAGAGTTTCGGGGTTTTTTTTGCAGGGCAAATGAGGGTTAAGTGACTTGCCCAGGGTCACACAGCTAGTAAGTGTCAAGTGTCTGAGGTTGGATTTGAACTCAGGTTGTCCTGAATCCAGGACTGGTACTTTATCCACTGTGCCACCTAGCTGCCCTGATAAGGGAGAATTCTAATGGTGAGTGGACCTTGGGGAAAACTGGCAATGTAAATGAAAAGCATCAACAAAATGATTATTTTTAAAAAGGTCAATCAGGATCAGACTATGGAGAGCTTTGAATGCCAAGTTAAATGGGGTTGTACTTGACCTTGGAATTTATAACGTAACAACAACATTATAAAAACAGCTTTATTCAGACTTAAGAACTAATCAATGCAGTGACCAGCTATGATTCCAGAGGATCAGTGGTCAAATCTGTCACACACCTTTCAACAGGAAGACAATGGACAGAAGATGCAGAATCTGACAGACATATTTGAACATTGCCAATGAGGGTATTTATTTTATTTACTATGCATAATGGTTATAAGCATTTTTATTTTATTTTATTTTTCCAATAGGAGGTGGAAGGAGAGAAAATAAACGTGTGTTAATGGAGAAATGAAAAGTTTTTTAAAAATCAGTGGGTAACCACTGAAGATTTGTCACTGAGGAAAAAGAATGGTAAAAGGAGTGTTTGAGGAAAACCAATCTGGTTGCCATATTTTGTTTCAGCCTCTCTTCATTCCCAGCCCTAAAATTTTAGTAAAACTGTGAACATGTAGCAAAATAACCTCTTCTAAGCTCCATCTCAATGCTCCTACTTTTACCCTGTGTGACCTTGAGCAAGTCACTGGCTCTCTGGGCCTCATTTTCTTCTGAAAAAGTAGAGTTGAATTTGATGGCCTCAAAATTCTATTTGAGATCTAAATATATGATTTATGATGTGAACCCCATCCCAGCTTAGAATCCCTTGTTTCAGACCTAGATTATTTTCTTGACTTGCAGAAGGAACTCCCCAACCCTGAGCTCATAATCAGTGGGGTTCTTTCCTGCCCTTCCTCCTGGATCCAATCTCTCTGGCAGGGAATCCTGGTCCTGCCCTGCAGACCTACCTCTAAATTTTAAAATTTAATTTAATTTTTTTTTTTTGGTGAGGCAATTGGGGTTAAGTGACTTGCCCAGGTTCACAGAGCTAGTAAGTGTCAAGTGTCTGAGGCTGGATTTGAACTCAGGTCCTCCTGAATCCAGGGCCAGTGCTCTATCCACTGTGCCACCTAGCTGCCCCCTACCTCTAAATTTAATCGCTCATTTCCTAGGGTACATTTATCAGATCCGCCAATGAGAGGAAGGTAGATGTGAGTCAAAGCAGTATGGAATCCAGTTTTAATAAGTAGTATTCTAACATCTGGCTCTACATAATAAGGCCATTAACCACCCCAGCCCATGTCCCCTAGGAGCCTCACTGATAGAGTTATATCAAATTCTATTCAATGAAAATTCATAGTTAGCAGATGTCATTGCCACTTTCTGTGTGGTCTGCATTCTAGGGAGAAGGGGGCACTGCAGGGCACAGAGGCGGGTGGGGCAGTGTTTTACACTGGGCATGGGAGGTTCCCTTAGGTCACTCCTGATGAGAACAGTTGACGGGATTGATCATACCAGCCTTTCCACCAGGCTGGAAAGAAGAGAGACAAAGTAAAAAGGAAGCCTACTGGGGTATCTTAGTTTGAAATGATCTCCTTGCTGCTTCTCACCAGCATCACTCCCACTCCCATTTCCATGCCTCTGCCCTGGCTGTCCCTCAGCCTTAGAATGCTCTCCCTCCTCATCTTAACCTCCTGGAATTCCTGGTCTGTGTCAAGGCTCAGCTCATACCCCATCCACCCGGACCCCCATCAAGTAGCTAGGACTTCCCCTCTAGTGTTACTTTGTATCTTCCTTGTATGTGCACTGTACATACTTACGAATGTCCGTGTTGTCCTCCATTGAAACTAAGCTTCCTGTGGACAGGAACTTTCATTTTTGTCTTTGTATCCACAGCAATTAGGGCAGTTCTTGACAGAGGCCACTAGATGGTGCAGTGGATAGAGCTGGAATCAGGAAGGCTTGAGTTCAAGATGTGTGAGGGACCCTGGGCAAGTCACTTCACTTCTCCTTGACTCAATTTGTAAACTCAACTGTGAAATGGAGATAATAACAGAACCTACCTTACGTGGTGGTTTTGAGGATCAAATGAAATCTTTGTAAAGCATGTAGTGCAGTGCCTGGTGCACAGTTGTAAATGCTAGTTTTTATTGTTGTTAAAGCACTAGATCTGGGCTTCTTAATTCAAGGTCCCTGAGCTTGTTCACACACACACACACACACACACACACACACACACACACACGCACACATGCACACATGCACATATACATATGTATCTGATGGATATGGGGTAGAATCAAAGAATTGCTCTTATTAATTTACATTTCTCTAATGAGTAGTGATCGAGTTTCTTCCCTTAAGAACTGTCTGTTCTGATCCTTAGATCATTTATCCCTTAGGGAATGTATCTTATTATAAATTTAAAGTTGAATAAGTGCCTTATATATCTTGGAAATGAGTCATTTATCAGGGAAAATGGCTGCAAAGATTTTCCCCCCAGTTGTTTCTTTTTTAATCTTAGCTTTATTAGATTTGTTTGTGCCAAAACTTTTTAATTTTATGTAACTAATATTATCCTTTTTATCTTCTGAAATCATATTTATTCCTACTTGGTCATGTAGTTTTTTCTTATCCACATATCTTATAGGTAATTTTTTCCATGCTTATCCATTCTGCTGGTGATATGAGTTTTTATATCCTAGCCATATACACATTAGGAGTTTACCTTCGTAAAAGCTGTGATGTGTTGATTTAAATCTAATTTCCTCCTTATTGTTGTCTATTTTTCTCAGCAGTTGTTGTCAAAGAGTGAATCCTTATTTCAGTAGCTAGGGTCTTTGTGTTTATTGAATACTAGACGATTAGATATGCTTACTTCTGTAACATTATATTGTGTACTTAGCTTGTTCCACTGATTCATCTATTTTTTTAAGCCACTACTAAATTGTCATAATTTTATAATTATTGCTTTGTGGTATAATTTGAAATTTGGCACTACCAGGTCCCCCCTTCTTCCTGTTTCTTTTAATTATTTCCCTTGATATTCTTAACTTTTTCCCCTTTGTATGAATATGATTATTATTTTTTCTCATTCTATAAAGCAATCCTTTGGTAGTTTTATTGGTATGGCATTAGATAAGTAAGTTAATTTAAGTAATATAATTGTCATTTTTATTATGTTGATTCATCCTATCCATGAGCAATTAATATTTTTTCAAATTCTTTAGATCTACTTTTCTTCCTGTAAACAGTTGCTTGCAGTTGTATTTATGTAGTTCTTGTGTATAACATAGAAGGAAGACTCTCAAGCATCTTAATACATTCTGTAGTAATTTAAATGTAATTTCTCTTTCCATCTCCTCTTGTTGAATTTATTGGTAATATACAGAAATGCTAGTGACTTATGTGGATTTGTTTCATAAACTAATTTTTCTGAAGTTATTGTTTCAATTAATTTCCTTTTACTTAACTCTTTAGAGTTCTTTCAATACATCACTATATCATCTGCAAAAAGAAATCATTTTATGTCTTCTATACCTATGCTTATTTCTTAAATTTCTTTTTTTTTTTGCTTTATTATTATGCCCATCATTTCCAGTACTATGTCAAATAGATGTGGTAACAATGGAATCATTGTTTTACCCCACCCCCACCCCATTTATTGGAAAGAATTCCAGTTTATCTCCTTTACAAAAAAGATAGATATGTATTACTTATTATTTTAGGGAAATGTCCATTTATTCCTTTTTTAAAAAAAGTTTTTAAACAGAAATAAGTATCGTATTTTGTCAAAACCCTTTTTCTGCATGTATTAACATAATCACATGATTTTAAATTTGTTGTTATTAATATGGTGGACTATAGTTTTTTCTAATACTAAACCAATTCTGCATTCCTGGTCTAAATCCAACAAGGTCATAATGTATAATCTTGGTGATATATTGTTTTAACTTTGGTAATATTTTGATGATTTTTGCATTTATATTAATTAGGATATTGGTCTATAGCTTTCCTTTTCTTTTATGATTTCCCCTAGCTCATGTATCAGGATCATATCTATGACTCATGATAGAAAATGTTCTCAACATCCAGAAAAAAGAACTGTGGATTATGAATGCAGATTGAATCATACTGTTTCTACTACTGGGCTTTTTTTTTCCCTTCTTTTTTGAAGTTTTTCCCTTATGCTCTGATTCTTCTTTCACAATATGACTAATGCAGAAATATGTTTAATGTGATTGTACATATATAAAGAATATCAGATTGCTTTCTGTCTTGGGGAGGAAGGAGGGAAGGGATGGTGGGAGGAACATTTGGAACTAAAAGTCCTATGAAAACAAATGCTGAAAACTATCCTAACATGTAACTGGAAAATAATAAAATACTTTTATTTTTAAAATAATCATATCTATGCCATTTCATAGAAAGAATTTGATAGATCTCTTCTTTTGCTATTTTTGAAATTTATTTAATATTAGAATTAATTAAAAAAAAATTTGCAGGGCAATAGGGGTTAAGTGACTTGCCCAGGGTCACACAGCTAGTAAGTGTCAAGTGTCTGAGGCCAAATTTGAACTCATGTACTCCTGAATCCAGGGCCAGTGCTCTAACCACCGTGCCACCTAGCTGCCCCCAGAATTAATTTCTTTAATGTTTTATAGAATTCACTTATGAATCTATCTGGTCCTAGAAATTTTTTTTTGGAAGTTCATTCATAGCCTTTTCAATTTCTTTTTCTTGGGTTAAAGTCTCTATTCCTTATTTTGTTCATTTGAGTATTTAATATTTTGCAAACACTTCATTGAAATTGTTGCCATATTGGCATATATGGGCAAAACCATTTCCGGTGATATCTTTTATTTCTTCTTCATTTGTTCTACATTCTCCTTTTTTATTTTTGATACTGGTAATTTGGTTTTCCTCTTCTTTTTAATCCAAATTAGATAATAGTTTGTTTTATTGTTTCCCCCCAACAGTTTTAGTTTTATTTATTAATTTAATGTTTTTGTTTTGCTTTGTTTTGTTTTAGCAAGGCAATTGGGGTTAAGTGACTTTCCCAGGGTCACAAAGCTAGTCAGTGTCAAGTGTCTGAGGCCAGATTTGAACTCAGGTACTCCTGACTCCAGGGCCAGTGCTCTATCCACTGCACCACCTAGCTGCCCCCTAATTTAATGTGGTTTTTTTTAAAGTAATTTTTTAAAATTCATTTTTTATTTTCAGGGTTTCTTTTTTTAGTGTTTAATTGGTCTTTTAGTAATTTTAGTCACATTCCCAATTCATCAACCTATTTTCTCTTTTTTGAGGTCAAGAAACAGATTTAGAGATATAAATTTTCCCCTAAGTACTTCTTTGACTATATCTGCAATATTTTGGAATGTCATGTCATTTTCTTTAAAATAAGCTTTTATTTATCACATATTATAAGTTTTTTAATGATCTCTTGAAAAATGGTATCCAAAGCTCTCTTTGTGGTGGCAAAGAATTGGAAATTGAGGGGGATGCCTATCAATTGGGGAATGGCTGAACAAGTTGTGGTATGAATGTAATAGAATGCTCTTGTGCTATAAGAAATGATGAGCAAGAAGATTTCAGAAAAACCTGGAAAGACTTACATGAACTGATGCTGAGTGAAGTGAGAAGAACCAGGAGAACATTGTACATAGTAATAGCAACAGTATGTGAAGATCAACTGTGATAGACTTAGCTCTTCCCAGCAATACAATGATCCAAGAAAGGATTCATGATGGAAAATCCTTTCCACATCCAGAAAAAAAAGAACTGTGGAATCTTAATGCAGATTGAACCATACTGTTTCTACTTTTTTGTTGTTTTTTGTTTTCTTTTTTCTTTTTGAGCTTTTCTGCTTTTTTTCTGATACTTCTTTCACAACATGACTAATACAGAAATATGTTTAAATGTGATTGTACACATATAATCTATATCAAATTGTTTTCTGACCTGGGGAGAGGGGAGGGAAGGGAGGAAGGGAGAAAAATTTGGAACTCAAAATCTTATAAAAACAAATGTTGAGTGGATAAAGCATCAGCCCTGGATTCAGGAGGATCTGGGTTCAAATCCAACCCCAGACACTTGACACTTACTAGCTGTGAGACCCTGGGCAAGACACTTAATCCTCATTTCCCTGCAAAGAAAAAAAAAGTTGAAAGCTATTTTTACATGTAACTGGAATAAAATAAAATACTTTTAAGATTAGGGGGAAAATATGGTATCTGAGTCACTGTGTTTTGTTTTGGTTTTGGTCATTGATTTCAGTTAATCCTATTATTCTTAAATTATGTCTCCTTGAACTCTTTTCTAGGTCAGTTGTTAGTGATATGAGATATCTTACATTTTCCTCTTTTTTCCTCATTCTTTTGGCTTTCTTTTTTTTTTTCAAAAACAAATCTTGTTTCCTTCAATTGTTAGTTTCTATTTGGTCCATTCTGATTTTTTTAGGGAGTTTGTTTATATAATAAAAAGTTTTATACCTTCTCAGTTAAGCTGTTAATCTTTTTTCCCCATTTCTCTCCTCTATAGCTCTCATATCTTTTATAAAATCTTTTAAAATTTCTCACTATTTCTTCAAAGAATTGTAAGTGTTCATGTGGATGAGGTTTTTTGTTTTTGCTTTTGTTAGATTCAAGGTTTTTTATTATAGGTGTTTTTGAGATATTTTCTTTTGAATTTGTGCCTTGGTGTTTCTGGCATCTGGTTCCTTTTTCAGTTTGCTTATTTATTTTTCTTGTTGTCTACTCATTGATTGTTGTTGTAAACTCAAAAGGAATTGAATTTTAGGTCTCCCCTATTCTGCCAATCAAATTCAATGAAAGACTTTCATTTTGATGTCTTGGTCTTTCTTTAGGCCTTTTCCTTCACCATGGACACCAAAGTCTTCCTCTCCTATAATCAGCCCTAATTGAAGTCCTTTCCTTTGAATGAGGA
The DNA here is from genome assembly GCF_019393635.1 of Dromiciops gliroides. Classification (NCBI taxonomy): domain Eukaryota; kingdom Metazoa; phylum Chordata; class Mammalia; order Microbiotheria; family Microbiotheriidae; genus Dromiciops; species Dromiciops gliroides. The sequence goes on from NC_057863.1 coordinate 33,819,500, forward strand.
GAGAAAAAGAAAAAGGAATTAATCTTCAGTTAAGTGCAAGGGTGCCTTCCTCTTGTGGGAGAGACCTAGTTTTCATTTTCCTTCAAGGTAGCCTTTTTCTTCAAGGGAAGGGAGAAGAACAAAAGGACTTTTAATTTTCATTTACCTCAAGTTAAGGTTCTTTTTTTCCCCATGATCTTTTTTTTCTTCTAAAATGAATTCCCTGGAAATCAAGGGGATGCCCATCAACTGGGGAATGGCTAAACAAGTATATGTTGTGATGGAATAATACTATGCTGTAAAAAGTGGTGAGCAGGTTGATTTTAAAAAAATATGGAAAGATTTGCAAGAGGGAATGAAGAATGCAATGAACCAAGAGAATATTATATACATTAATGGCAATATTGTTGAAAGAATAACTGTGGGGGCAGCTAGGTGGCACAGTGGCCCTGGAGTCAGAAGGACCTGAGTTCAAATCTGAACTCAGACACTTGACACTTACTAGCTGTGTGACCCTGGGCAAGTCACTTAACCCCAATTGCCTCACCCAAAAAAAAAAGAAGAAGAAGAAGAAGAAGAACTGTGAATGACAGCTATTCTCTGTATTAGAAATATTCAAATGAACTACTAAGGACTAAGGTAGGCAGTATCTACCTCCAGAGAAATAACTGATAAATAGAAGTATGCATAGGATGGTTTTATATATATACATATGTTTATCTGTGTTAAACAGTGGCCTTCTCTGTCTCTCTGTGTCTTTGTTCACATTTTTTGCGGGGTGGGGTTTGGGACAATGAGGGTTTAATGACTTGCCCAAAGTCACACAGATAGTAAGTGTCAAGTGTCTGAGGTTAGATTTGAACTCAGGTCCTCCTGAATCCATGGCCAGTGCTTTATCCACTGTGCCATCTATCTGCCCCCTATAGTGGCCTTCTCTAGTGTGGGGTAGGGTTCAAAGGAGGTGGGGCAGTTCAGAACTGAAAATGTAACAATAAAGAAAGTTAATTTAATTTAGAAAAATAAGAAGAATTGCCAACATGTGTAGAGGGTCTTTTTTCCTTTACACTGAGGTGTTGTTTAGTTTTTTTTTAATCTTTCAGAGCATTTCTTCAATTTAAGGCTGAGGTTTTTAGCACAAAGTCATCATAGTTTTCATTCTACAAGGTCTTTCTTACCTATTAAATTTGAAACTTTTTACTGTCATCCTTAAGGGATACATATTATTTATTGCTGATCTGATGGGTAAATTGTTTAATAATCAGGTTGTTTATTGGTGGGACAGAGCTGAACCATATTGTTTCCTTCTGTTTCACCATCTTAGACTCTTCAGGAAGGTAAGTCTTATAGAAAGAGTAATTAGGCATATTCCGTTTGGCCAAAGATAGCAGTTAGGAACAATAGATGGAAGTTGTAAAGAGGCCAATTTAGGTTTGATGGTCAGGAAAACCTCCCTACCAATGAAAGCTCTCCAAAGGTAGAATGGTTGTCTGGGAAGGTAATGGTTTCCCTTTCCCAGAGGTCTTTAAGCAAAGACTTGACTATTTGTTAAGTATGTTGGGGAGGAATTCTTGGTAAGGGATGGGTTGGACCACGTGGTACTGAGGTCATAGAATCATGGATTTAGAGCTAGCAGGAACCTTGGAAGCCATCAAATCCCTTCTATTTTATTAATGAGGAAACTGGGGTACAGGAGAGATTAAAGACTTTCTTAGAGTTTTTCACCTAGTGGCCAAGGCAGGATTAAACCTAAGTCTTTCTCACTCCGAGTTCCATCACTATACCATACTGCCTCTCAAAATCAGAGTGATCCTTTGTAACTTCAAAGTAGAAAAATGAAAATAGAAAGATAAACTTTTGAGCCCAAATTCTTGAAACTTCAGATCCACACCCATCCCTCATTAAGAACCCCAAATACTCAACTGACTAGGAGATGCAAGACATCAGGCTTTGGAGTCTCTGTGTCTTAGCCTGGTTTTAGTGACTGAGACTCACCTGAGGCTAAACCTTGCATAAGGCCTGAGGTCTACAAAAACCACAACACAAGGAAAGAAACTCCAGAGTAAAGGGACTAGCACTGTGATAATAGAGCTGTCTTCCTCTTCCTAACACAGAGAAACTCTGAAGTATGAAATAACATATGTAACCTTTGCAAAGGTTAAAGCACTAGATAAGTACTAAATAGCAACAACAACAACAATAATAAATGATCTGAGCAACATAAGGAGGGGATTCATGACAGAGGAGGTTTTTCTCTGGCAAAAAGCTAGTAGTCGGTCCCTGGGGAAAACTATACCTTCAGAATTGGCATGGTAACAGCACTCCCTGTTAGGAGCTTCCCAGAACTGCAAGAGGAGTCACCTTCCAAGATAAGAGGCCAAGCCTGCTGAGAGCCCTACCTATTTCATATTTGTAAGTGACCAAGACTCTCAATATGTCTACAGAGAGAAGGGCTCTTTGATGGGTGACTTCATTTTCTATGAGCCTTGTTTCACTTTTGTTCCTTACTTAATCTGCCAACAAAACATTTCTTCTATGAATCTTGTGAACTAAAAAAGGGTTAATAAGAACACAGTGGATTGTATCATATAGTAAATTTTCTAGATCTTCTAGACTAGGATTCTTAACTTGGGGTCCAGGAATTTGTTTAATTTTATTATTATTATTATTTTTAATTTGTTTAATTTTTAAAAAATAACCATTTCTACATAATTAGTTTCCTTTGAAATCCTATGTATTTCATGTATTTAAAAACATTATTCTGTGAAGATGTCCCTAGGCTTCCCTAAGTTACCAAAGGGATTGATGAAACAAAAGATGTTTAGAACCATTCTAGACAGATAAAAAATTTCACACATACCCACTGCAAAGAGTACCCAGAATATCTTGTGAGAGCCTCTGACATAGCATTACTTCCCTAAGCTTCAGTCTCCTTCCTCATCTACAAAGAGGGGATTGAACTAGATCAGAGGATGGTCCACAGGCTACAGTACTCCCAAGTGTGCCTGAACTAGATTAAAATATAATTGACATGGGGGCAGCTATGTGGCGCAGTGGAAAAAGCACTGGCCCTGGATTCAGAAGGACCTGAGTTCAAATCAGGCCTCAGACACTTGACACTTACTAGCTGTGTGACCCTAGGCAAGTCACTTAACCTTCATTGCCCTGCCCCCCCAAAAAAATATGTTTTCTATATATGTATGTATACATATATAAAATTAAGATACATTAACAAAATAAATAAAAATACACCAAAGCATAGATAGTGTAATATGAGGCTTTCTAAGTCAGTATGTGCCCAGAAGTTACCTTATGTACAATCTAGTGGCCCCCATTTCTATTCAAGTTTGACACCACTGGACAAATGACCTTTAAGGGCTCTTCCAACTCTAAATCAATCATCTCATGGTCTCTTACAAACATATAGTATCAATGGATTGTTGATCGAAAGTTGGTATGGGGTCTAACCAAACCCCAGCATCTTACAGATCAGGAAGAGAGGCTCAATTATTTGCCTAAGGTAACCCAGGATTTGAACTCAAGTTTCCAGAGTCCAGATCCAGAGCGCTTTCCACCAAGCTAAATTGGTATTTGGGTATTTGTAGAAACACAATATAAGATGTCCTTAAAATGGGATGACTTTTTTCAAAGAAGTGGGGTTTTTGTTTTTGTTTTTTTGGTGAGGCAATTGGGGTTAAGTGACTTGCCTAGGGTCACACAGCTAGTAAGTGTTAAGTGTCTGAGGCTGGATTTGAACTCAGGTCCTCCCGACTCCAGGGCCGATGCTCTATCCACTGCACCACCTAGCTGCCCCAGAAGTGGTTTTTTTTTAATGTTTTGGAGAAGCAGAGAGTGTGTCCTTCTAGGACTGTAGGGCAGAGTGAGTGATGAGCAAAGCCACAGAAGAGGAGAGATGAGAATGGGAGTGATTCCAAAGAAGACACCTAGTGGACACCACCAGTGGGCTCTGCCTGGTCCACTCCACCCCCAAACAAGTCAGTGGAAAGGGGTGCCTTGGGGTTGGGAGTTGTGAGCAAGAATGAAGAAGGTCAGAGGCAGCTAGGTGTCAAAGTGGATAAAGTGCCGGTCCTGGATTCAGGAGGATCTGAGTTCAAATACGGCCTCAGACACTTGACACTTACTAGCTGTGTGACCCTGGGCAAGTAATTTAATCTCAACTGCCTCACCAAAACAAACAAACAAAAACAAGAATAAAGACAGCCAAAGTTCCTGAATGTTGAATGTATAAATGATAGTTCTCCTGTAAGATATAGATTATTAGGGGGCGGCTAGGTGGTGCAGTGGATAAAGCACCAGCCCTGGATTCAGGAGAACCTGAGTTCAAATCTGGCCTCAGACACTTGACACTTACTAGCTGTGTGACCCTGGACAAGTCACTTAACCCCCATTGCCCCGCAAAAAAAAAAAAAAGATATAGATTAATAGGCTTTGATTTCTTTAAAATGACAAAAGTATCAATTATCTCATATTGTCGATTAACATAGGATGCTATTTAACATTACTCAAACATTAGCAAATCTGCCACAAATCTGTGATCCTTTTTAAAGATGAGAAAGAACTAAAACACGAATACATCCAATTGCTTTAAAAAAAAACCAAACCACTAGGGGCAGCTAGGTGGCACAGTGGAAAGAGCATTGGCCCTGGATTCAGGAAGACCTGAGTTCAAATCCAGCCTCAGACACTTAACACTTACTAGCTGTGTGACCCTAGGCAAGTCACTTAACACCAATTGCCTCACCAAACAAACAAAAACAAAAAACCCACTTCTTTGAAAAAAGTCATCCCATTTTAAGGACATCTTACATTGTGTTTCTACAAATACCCAAATACCAATTTAGCTTGGTGGAAAGAGCTCTGGATCTGGACTCTGGAAACTTGAGTTCAAATCTGACCTCAGACACTTGACACTTACTAGCTGTGTGACCCTGGGCAAGTCACTTAACCCTCATTGCCCACCCCCACCCCCCCACAAAACCCACTAGAATTTATTGTTTTTCTGGATTCACTGACTTAAACGTTAAATAAATTAATTTGAATAAAAAATCCAAAAGAATCATAAAATCGATAATAGCATCATTGATAGGATTGTACTGGGAGACAAGACCTGAGTTCAAATCCTGATTTAGACATTTATGTGACTCTGGACAAGTCACTCAACTCTTCTCAATTTAATTCTATTCATTTACAATAATAATAAAAATAATAATAAATATACCAACATCACAGAGTTTTGTTGGGCTAAAAGGAGATAATATATGGTAATATACGCTTTGTAAGCCTTAAAGGTTCCAAAGGTTTGTCATGCTGGGTGGGTGTGGGGATAAGCTCCCAGTTTCTATAAAATGCTCCAATAGCATGCGTCTCAAATAGCCTCTGACCGAAGCCCAACTCCTGGCCTTCTCAGGATGGAACTGTTTCCACTAACAGGAGAAGGGGAGAAGGCGAGTCACTGGCGCCTTAAAAACCAGTCGCTTCAGGCAGGTGGGGCTCGTTAGCCTTGGCAGGCAACCCGCCTAGGGAAAGGAAACCCTGATTTTAAACCTCAGCTGCCTTGTGGCTATACCCATATATGGGAAAGGCTTCGGGAGTTAACCCCGAGGAAAAATCAGGAGCCGGAGTCCCTTAGGCAGTCAGATGTTGGACATCACATCCCTCTGGCAACTCCTGCAGTGGCACTGGTGCCAAACTATACTGGCTCTGCCTCTCCTTTGGATCCACCAGTGTCGAGGAGAGGGGAAACCTGCTGCATGGGCAACAGCTTGTTTTCCAATTGACCCGCCCAAGTCAGGCCCCTGGAGAGGACACTCCAGCTACTCCTCATGGGGAAGATACAACACAGGATGCGGCAGTTACCGGTTATAAGTCACTCAGGAGCTGTGGCTCCCGTATCAGACTGCACAGCCACACTGTGGCCTGCGGCTCTACAAGGCGCTGATCCACGGTCGTCGAGACTGATGAAGGCCTAAACAAGCCTTAAAGTGCTTTATATATGTGAGCCATTATCAGCAGCAGTAGCATCAGTTCTTTGCATCTCATGAAGTCTTGTTCAAATACTTTCCAAAGCTTAATAGAAACCCTCATATCGAAACCCTAGAGCATCTATTTACATCTGAAAAACTGCGTGGAATTCTGTTCAAATACAACTCAGAAAAGACAAAATGGGGTAGACAAAATTCCAGAGAAGAGCAATTAAATCGAGCAAGGGGTGAAACTCTAATAGCTGTGCACGAAGAGAAAATAACCATTATTAATGATCCTAAGAGCTGCCATGTATTTAGCTATTGGAGGTTTGCTGAGGTAACCTTCCATTCATTATCTCACATGATTTTCACAACAACCCTGTAAGATAGGTGCAATGAACATTTTACAGATCATCTCACCAAGCTCAGTATAGTTAAAATTAAACATGTAGGGGGCAGCTAGATAGCACAGTGGATAGGGAACTGGCCCTGGATTCAGGAGGACCTGAGTTCAAATCCAACCTCAGACACACGACACTAGCTGTGTGACCCTGGGCAAGTCACTTAACCCTCATTGCCCTGCCAAAAAAAAAAATTAAACATGTCATCTTTCCCCACTAAGACAACTCTCCTTCTCTGGTTCTGTCATCTGTCTTTGTCAATGATCCAGCCATCCAGGCTCCATGCCTTCCAGTCACCTTTCATTCATTCTTTTCTTCATCTGCCATAACCAATTAATACAATACCTTGCATACCATGGGGGCTAAATAAATGTTTGCTGATCTGAAATGAAAAGTCACCACCTCCTTTTAGTTTTTCTTCTTTAAGTCTTTTCTAACTGTTCACTTTCTCTCCTTTCCCATTGATACTATCCCAGCTCAGCACTACATTCCTGGATTGCTCTAGGATCTCCCTACTCCAGTGGATCTCACAGATCTCACTTATTTACATGGTGCTTTAAGGTCCACAAATCAATTCACAGTATTTTATTACTTTACTTATTACAATAATTATTATTTTATATTACAATTTGCAATATTGGACTTGGAATTTGAATCCTGCCTCAAATACCTACTAACTGTATAACCCTGGGCAAGTCACTTAGCCTCTGTTTGCCTCAGTTTCTTCATCTGTAAAATGGGGATAATAATAGCACCTACCTCCCATTCTGAGGATTAAATGATTGTATTCAAAGCACTTTATTAACTTTAAAGATGATATAAGTGTTAGCTATTAACATACAAAACACATACATACAGGGTAGGCCAAAAGTCACAAAGTGGTTTCACTATTTAATAACTCCTTTGTTTTTTGCTTTAAATTTACAATACCATGGCATTACATATAGGAAATGGATTTACATTCTGTGTGAAAAATCAAATCTTGTAAATGGCAAAAAATAAAGAAAAAATATTTTTCAATCAATTTTCTTTTGAGTGGCAGTGAGGGTTAAATGACTTGCCCAGGGTCACACAGCTAGTAAGCATCAAGTGTCTGAGGCTGGATATGAACTCTGGTCCTCCTAAATCCAGGGCTGGTGCTTTATCCACTGCACCACCTAGCTTCTCCCTAGTTCAAGATATCTGAAAGACAGTTGGAGATGTGAGGCCGGAGGTCAGCAGAGAGATTGGGGCAGGAAATGAAGATTTGAGAATCATCAGCATAGAGATGGTAACCAAATCCATAGAAGCTGATGAGATCACCAAGTGAAGAAGTATAGAGGGAGAAGAGGCCCAGGATAGAACCCCAAGGGACACCTACAATTAGAATGAGTGATCTGGAGAAGGATCCAACAAAGGGAAGGAGGAAAACCAGGAGAGAAACGCAAACCAAAAATCTAGAGAAAAGAGAGTATCCAGGATGAAAACCATGCCCAAGTCTTGTGCAGGAATTGTATACTAATGAAGCTCCAGAAATAATTACAGATGCATAAACATGGGAGTGGGGGTACAATGCAGTCAAAGATGGCAGAGAGGTCAAGGACAATAAGGATTAAGAAAAGGCTGTTGAATTTGGCAACTAAGAGATCACTGGTAACTTTGGGGAGAGTAGTTTCAGGTGATTGATAAGACTGGAAGCCATGTTATAAAGAGTTAAGAAGAAAGTAAGAGGAGAGACAGTGAAGGCAGCTATTGTAGACAGCCTTTTAGAGGGGTTTAACTACAAAGGGCAAAAGAGATATGGGACCATAGTCCAGATAGGGGAGACAAGGGTATGTTTGTAGGCATAAAAACTGAGCTAATAGAGAGGGAGAGATTGAAGATGAGGGAAGAAGTGGGGAAGACAGAGGGAGCAATCTGTTAGAAGAGACAGGATGGAATGCACTCCCTTTAAAAAGAAGAAAGTTGGCTTTGGTAAGGAGTAGAGCCATTTCATTTGAGAAAGTGTCAGAAGGCAGGAAATGAGGACGGGGTAGAAGAGAGAGATCATGGTGAATGGCCTCCATTTTTTCTGTAAAACATGAAGCAAGGTTCTCAGTTGAGGGAGCTGGGGTTGGGGGAGTCATGGGAGGCTTGAGGAGGGATGAAAAATTTTGGAAGAGCCGCTGTGGAGCGTGGGAGAGTAAGTTGCTAAGGAACATACAGTAGGGTTACTGAACAGCAATAAGGTCCCAGGTGAAGATGTATAACATAAAGTGTAGTGAACCCAGTCAGAACAGTTGCTTAATATTCCCCATCTTTGTTCATCAGGACACATGTAGAAGCAAAGGTTATGAAGGGTGAGAGTGATGCAAGGCTGAGCCTTGGGCATAATTGACAAGATGATAAGGGGGATGGGGGTTCAAGAGAGAAGAGTGTATTGGTTCACCAAGGGGTCAAGATGGGGAGAAGAGGAGAGAGTGGCTAGTGCAGGGGAGATAGTCTAGGAGAGAATTTAGGGAGCAAGGTATTAGAAGTCACAGTGCAGATAAAGAATAAGGTTATGTAAGTAAGGGAAGGCAGAGGGAAAGGGAAAAGCCAGTCGATTATGGTCAGATAAGGGGATTTCAGAATTCTTGGACATGGAGGTGGCACATTTGTGGGATGTAAGGGCTAAAATTCTAGCTATACTGTCTAAAATATCTAATGAGTGATCACCAATAAATTATAAGCTTTAGTAAGAGTTAGACTTTTAAGCATTTATTAAGGAGAATAAGAATTTGGTGAAGAGAAAAAGAAAGGCCTAGATTCATCTATCTATTAAAGGGAAAGCACATTTCTAGCTCTCTTCTCCACTGGAGTCCTCAGGAAAGAGAGAGAAAGTCAGAGCACCAGGCTCCCCCCTTCTTCCTCCCACAAGCCAACATCACTTCCTGACGCCAAAGAAAGCCGCATGGTCCTGCCCTCAGAGGCCCTCTCATCATATTGGAGCTTTCCTACAGTAAGTCTCCAGCAGGTGGTGTCATTCCAATCGTTACAGTGAGAAGGCAAGATCAAGGGCATGACCACCTTTTTATGCATGGCAGGGGAAGATAGAGATTGGAAAACTGAGAGCCCAGTCCCCTTCTCTTTTTCTGTTCAGGCAAGAAGTTAATTCCCCCTTGGAGAAAAGTGGGCAAAATGCAAAGATAGATGTTAATGTTTCCTACTGACTAGACTTAGACAATCCATATAGACATACACATCTTACACAGGCCATATAACACCTTGCAAATAAATGTTGGTTGAATTAAGTTTAATTGTATTCTTGAAAATAATAGCTATATTTTACCTGATTTGCAATTTTGGAGTTTGGTATTTGGAGCTTTTTTTTTTCCACCTGTGGGGCAATGAGGGTTAAGTGACTTGCCCAGGGTTACACAGCTAGGAAGTGTCAAGTGTCTGAGACCAGATTTGAACTCAGGTCCTCCTGAATCCAGGGCTGGTGCTTTATCCACTGCGCCACCTAGCTGCCCCTCCCTGGAGCTTCCTTAAAGCAGATCATTTCAATTTTTTTTCAGTTCCAGTTTCTTCACCTGTAAAACAGTACCTGACTCAAGAAGATTTTTGTGAAGATCAAATGGGGTTCTATCAGGAAGGCATTATGAAAACCTTAAAGTGCCCAATGTTAATGTTAGTTAGTAGTACTAGTAGTAGCAATAGTAGTAGTAATAGTAATAGCAGTAGTTGAGTGACATTTAAAAAGTTCAAGAGACAGTTTCTGGGTGATTTAATCATTTTATTAATAAGGATAGCATGATATTAATAAAATAGGTCAGTAACACTCTTGAATGCCAAAGACACTCATGGTAGTGGCTTAAGGCTTATATGGCTCTGGAAAAGTGAGTATTCCAGAGGGTGGCAATCAACCCTGATTGGTTAACAAGGAATGATAAAGAATGAATATTACAGTGAGGGGTTGGACCCATTCTAATGAATTTTCATTATACCATTTACATCATCATCATCATCTTCTTCTTCTTCTTCTTCTTCTTCTTCTTCTTCTTCTTCTTCTTCTTCTTCTTCTTCTTCTTCGGGGCAGTGAGAGTTAAGTGACTTGCCTAGGGTCACACAGCTAAGTGTCAAGTGTCTGAGGCCGGATTTGGACTCAGGTCCTCCTGAATCCAGGGCTGGTGTTTTAGTCACCTAGCTGCTTCCTGCCATTTACTTCTATATTATCCCCACCCTCACAATCTAATCAAAGAATTTATCCCCACCCACACCTAAGTAGAACTCTATGGAATTAAATTCCAAGGTTGAGAAACTTAATTCAATCTCATCAGTAATATCCTTCAAGAGACTGAAATGAGGACTATAGAAAAATGGGAAACACTGAATCTCCTCAAATCATTGGTTATTATAATTTTTCTCAGTAGCAGTACTAGTATTATTATTATTAAACAGTAGCAGCAACAGTAGTACTAGCAGTATTAGTACTAGTAATAACAGTAATAATAATAGTAGTAGGAACAGTAACAGTAGTAGTAGCAGGAACAGTAGTAGTAGTAGCAGTAATAACAAAAATAGCAGTTAGTAGTAGCAGTCCTATTAATAGTACTAGTTCTAGCAGTAACAGTAACAGTAGTAGTAGCAATAGTAGTAATAGCTACAGTAGAAGTAGTTCTAATTATAGCAGTAGCAGCATCAATAGCAGCAATAGTAGTACTAGCAGCACTAGTATTAGTAGTGACAGTAGTAATGACAGCAGTAGTAGGAACAGTAAGATTAGTAGCAGGGGAAGAAGCAGAAGCAGCAGTAGTAGTAGCAACAGCAATAGTAGTAGTAGTAACAGAAATCGCAGTTAGTAGCAGCAGTCTTAGTAGTAGTACTAGTTGTAGCAGTAACAGTAACAGCAATAGTAGTAACAGTAGCAGCAGTAGTAGAAGTAGTTCTAAGTGTAACAGTAGCAGTAGCAATAGTAATAGTAGCAGTACTACTAGTAATTGTAATAGTAAACCATAGCAGTAGCAGCTCATGTGGTTGTAGCCTAGCCCATGTACTCTCCGGTGCTCCTTTAGTTAAGGCAGGGAAGAACCACTATAACAGAGACAGAAGCAACAGCACAACCAGGTGAGGAGACAAGGTCTCTGATGCCACCCCTCCCTCCCCATCCAGAGTCTTACAGCAGTCCTTGGCTCACTCACCTCCAGAAGAGAGAATTTAATTTGGCTGCTTAGGACATTTGCATACATACCCAGTTTGGGCTCAGCAGACAATCAAAAAGACTTTCCTTCACCATACAGGAAGTGGGCAGAAAACAGCCATAAGGTATTTGCATATTCTATAAAATCCACATGGAAGATTGGACCCAGAAGAATGTGCTGCACATGTTTATAAGGAAGTCATTGGGCAGTCCCCCATTACATAGTATAAGAAGGTATACTTGTGTGTATATATACGTGGACCTATCTACATATATTGATATGCATAGTATACGTATGCACAAAGAGAGAGACTACACATACATACATAAATACATATACACGCGTGCAGAGTGAGAAAAAGAAACAGAGAGAATGTTAAAGTGATTGCAAGTTTAGGGGGAAAATAATAAGTTCCATTTCGGAGATGGTGAGGACCTGGAACCAAGTCCTGGTTCTTTCTGTACCTTATTGCCTGTGAGAGCGTGATCAACCTGCTTCCTTCTCTAATTTCTTCATCAGTAAAGTGGGAGGGTCTGACTTGATCCTGCCTCAGAGATCATAAGTTTGGAGTCAGGAGGGACTTCAGAGGGCATCAAGACCAATGTCCTCATTTTGCAGATAAGGAAACTGAGTCCCAGAGAAGAGAAGTCACTTTCCCAAGGTTATACAATAAATATCTAAGCCAGGATTCAAAGGCATGTATTGAGTCTTCTTGCCTTCTTTCCCAGTCTGCAATCCAATCCCTAAATATCTAATAATCTTTCCCCAAGAAAATGATGTTTGATTACCTCTACAGCTACAAGTACAACCAAACCATCGAGGCTGGTGGAATTAGAAGCAGCAGCTGCCTTCCACCTCTCTCTGGCCTTTGGGCATTGAGGAAAATAAGGAAAGTCTGCCATCTGGTGGCTACCATCAAAATCGGCCCCCCAAATGGAAACTTGTCAGTTGTCGTGAATAAAAGAGTAATTAGTTCTAATTTACTCTAGATAAATAACACCAGACTCAAGCTAATGCCTTTCCTCCCTGCTGGCAGTCCCCACACTAGATCAATTGTTCACACTTTGCAGACAGCAGATCCCAGCCTTCCTCACAGAACTGATCAGTCTTTGAAAAGAAAACATTCAATACAATCTAATAACGATAAATCTGTTCAATTTCACCATTATCGAAAGTGAGACAATCCTGAACCAGGAAGAATTCCACTATTATCATGCTCCAAATTTCCTTTACCTTATCAGGAGAAGTATCTGCTACAAGAGTTACAAGATAAAATTTTAAATCTTTGATTTATTCAATATTTATGTGCTCTGTGGAAGTTTAATATCCATGTAAATTTGGTTTAAAAACAACCACTAGCACAATAGGAGGATTTGAAAGATCACGACTATATGAGAGCGAACCTCCCTCCTCTCTTTGCAGAGGTGAGCAAAATAGAAAGATACTGCTGGATTTGATTGATAAGCTGCTTTGTTTTGCTGAACTGCTTTTAAAAACATATTTTATTAGAAGGGATGGTTCTCTGGGTGGGGAGGAGGAAGGGGAAAGGATATATTAGGAAATGAAGATGATATAAAACAGCTATCAATGAGACATTTTTAAAAGAAGAAAATTAGAGAAATATTAAGGCTTGAAGCTACCTCTCTTATCTTGTACTTTATTCCCAATACATACTTTCCTTTGTGCAATAAAGTATATCAATATATTTTTTTGGTGAGGTAATTGGGGTTAAGTGACTTGCCCAGGGTCACACAGCTAGTAAGTGTTAAGTGTCTGAGGCCGGATTTGAACTCAGGTCCTCCTGACTCGAGGGCCAGTGCTCTATCCACTGCACCACCTAGCTGCCCTGTAGATTAATATTTTGATTTAAATTCCTTTAAGTATACTTAAGTTCAGTATAGGAGAGAGACACATAAGGCAATTTTATAGTAAGCTCTTTTGTAAAGCAAAGACTGGCTTTCTAAAATATGGGAAGATTTGGGTTCATATTCAGAGGAAGATAATGGAGCTTAAAAAGCCACTCCTTTTTCGATGAAAAATGTCAAATGGTCAAAAGCACAGAAAGGGTTCTTGGAAGAGCTTTAAAAGGACTTTTAAAACCAAATAAGAAAGACTGAGGGACAATTAGGGGGAAAAATAAGAGCAATTTGAGAATATTATAAAAAGAAAGTTAACCAACTTGAAATAGAGAACCAAAAACTTAAGGAAGAAAATAATTCCTTGAAAACTAGAATTCAGCAAGAGGAGGACAATGGCTGCCAACAAGAAACCATAAAGCAAAACCAAAAGAATGAAAAAATAGAAGAAAAAGTGAAACATCTTGTTAGAAAAACAACTAATCTGGAGAACAGATCAAGAAAAAATAATATAAGAATAATCAAACTGCCTGAAAATTATAATTAAAAAAATCTTGATACAATATTACAAGAAATTATTGAAGAAAATTGCCCTGAAGTTCTAGAACAAGAAGGCAAAGCAGAAATAGAAAAATCTACTGCTCACCACCTGAAAAAGATCCCAGGAGAAAAACCTACAAGGAATATCATAGCCAAGTTTCAAAAACCCCAGGTTAAGGAGAAAATATTGGAAGCAACAAGAAAATAACAATTTAAATATCATAGAACTACAATAAGGATTACACAAGACCTAGTAACTACCATGTTGAATAACTGTAGGTCTTGGAATACTATATTCCATAGAGCAAAAGAGCTGGGGTTATAACCAAAGGTAACATACCCAGCAAAGTTAAGTATGATCATGAATGGAAAAAAAAATGGGCATTAAACAAATTGAAAGATTTTCAGGCTTTTGTGACCCCAAAAAACCAGAACTTAAGGGGAAATTCAACATATGAAGAACTGTGGATGACTTAATTTTTCTCAGCAGTACAATGATCCAAGACGATCTCAAAGAATTAGTGATGATTTGTGAGAATTGGAATGACACCCCCTGTGGGGAGGGACACTGTGAGCTCTGGCCTGAAAAGAAATCATGTGACTTTGGTGTCCAGAAGTGATGTCTGCTGCCCGTGGGTCCTGTCAATCAGTGTTACCAGCCAATTAGCTTGGAGCTGTGTGTGTGGACGGCCCTGTTTCCTGTTTCACAGGAGGTTTCTGGGAGAAGCTGTGGAGGAATGAAGCCCTTTCAGTCCCAGACTGTGGCTTGGCGGGAGGTTGGAGGCTGGCTCTCTTAGATAGTTAGATGAAGTTTGCTTTTTACCTCTCTCTCTCTCTCTCTCTCTCTCTCTCTTCACTAACTTCTAATGCACTATAATAAATACTTAAAAGTCTAAACTCTTGCTAAAGCTTCTAATTTAAGGCGACCACTCATTAGATTTTAGACATCACAGCTAGAATTTTAGGCCCTTACATAAAGCATATTGATTCAAAGAAAGAAATTATATTGATTGAACACAGACTGAAGCATGCTATTTCATACTTTATTATTTTTATTTTATTTTAGTTTTCTTAAACAAAATAACTAATATGGTAATGTTTTACATAATTGCACACATATAACCCGCATTTGATTGCTTAGCACCTCAGGGAGGGAGAGGGAGGGAGGGAAGGAAGAAGAGAGAGAATTTGAAACTCAAAATTTTAAATAAAAATGTTTATTAAAATAATAAAGTAAAAAAGTACATGAATGTACAAACATTTGACAGGTAATCTTTACAAAGTCCCCCTTTTTGTTTCAAAGCAATCAGGGTCATATGACTAGCAAGTGTCTAAGGCTGAATTTGAACTCAGAACCTCCTGACTCCAAAGTTGGTGCTCTATCTACTGCACCACATAGCTGCCTCTTTTGTAAGCCTTAATTATATCTTTATTGACAAGCTGTCTCCCCCAAAAGGCTCGTTCTTTATTTTTTTTAATTTAAATTTTTTTATGGGGCAATGGGGGTTAAGTGACTTGCCCAGGGTCACACAGCTAGTAAGTGTCAAATGTCTGAGGCTGGATTTGAACTCAGGTCCTCCTGACTCCAGGGTCAGCACTTTATCCACTATGCCACCTAGCTGCCTTCAAAAGGTTCATTCTTAAAAACGGAATGTAGGAAACTATCAAAGTAGAAGCTGCTTAGCTAGCCATTTTAAACACAGACCACTCATCATCCTGGAATGCCAACCCCAGGCTCAGATACCCTCCTCCATCAGTCCTGTATCTATCACTCCAAAATAGGTAGGGATCCAGAGATCAGCCAGAATATAATAAGAAGAACATGTCCACAGATATCTGTCTGTCTTTTTCAGCCACCTTGGGCTGGAAAAATGACTAGTGATTTTTTTAAAAAATGGGATTTTCTGATAATGATTTGTTCTGCAATATTTTCTAGATCTGTTTGAAAGACCATGGGGGGGCGGTGCAAAGAGAATGAGGTTACTGTGACTAAAATACCCATATACTTTGATGCATACATTCCATTATTATACTTCACAAAACTCATTGATAAGAAGATAGTAAGCCCTTTGGAGGGAATGCAGAAAAGGACATTTTTTTAAAGGATGTATAGTGATGCTTCAGGTCATAAGAACAATATAATAACAATATTTGATTGCTTTCTTCCTCTTAATGCCTGCCCTTCAACATATATACATTTTCGGGGGGGGGGTTGTTTGGTTTTTTGAGGCAATGAGGATTAAATGACTTGCTTAAGGTCACATATCTAGTAAGGGTCTGAGGCTTGATTGGAGCTTAGGTCCTCCTGACTCCAGGGCCAGTGCTCTATCCACTGTACCACCTAGCTGCCCCACACTTCTGATTAGTGATCAGTCATCAATGGTAGACAGCCAGAATGCTGTGTTATAACATGCCCTAGTAAAGGTCAAGAGAACCAAATATGCTAAATGATTTGTAGCAGAACTTTGGGTAGTAACAAAGATTTGAAAACAAAATAGATGACCTGCAACTCCACCATCTTGACTCTGCTGCTGTTTCTATAACACTTGGAATTACAGCTGGAGGACAGAGCAAAGAATTCATCCCAAAGCTCCCATTTAAAAAGGGCTCCCAGACAAGCCATCTCTTCAGTTCCCACAATGCATCACTCCTTTGGACTGGATTCCATCAATGCCACTGATGTGGGTACCTTAACCCACCCCACCCCACACACCTTTTCACCTTCTTTTTGTGCCTTGTCTTCCCCCATTACATTGTATGCTCCTTCAGATCAGATCCGGTATTGCCTTTGAATATTCATATCTACAGCATTGAGCTCAGTGACTGATAGCTAATGGGTGCTTAATAAATGTGTATTTAACAATGGAATACTATTGTGCTGTACGAAATGATGAGCAGGAGGAGTTTAGAGAAACCTGGAGGGTCTTACGTGAGCTGATGATGAGTGAGATGAGCAGAACCAGAAGAACATTGTACACAGTATCATCAACATTGAGTGTTGACCTACTGTGATGGACTATATTCTTCTCACCAATGCAATGGTACAGAAGAGTTCCAGGGAACTGGTGATGGAAGAGGATCTCCAAATCCAAGAAAAAAAAAAAAGAACTGCAGAGTATACATGCTGAATGAACCATACTATTTCTTTTGTTTTTGGTGCTGTTGTTTTTTTCTATTTTGAGGTTTTTCATCATTGCTCTGATTTTTTCTCTTATAACATGACTAAGGCAGAAATATGTTTAATGTTATTATGTGTGTGTATATATATATATATATACACACACACACACATATATATATATATATATATATATATATATATATATATATAACCTATATCAGATTACCTGCTGTCTAGGGGAGGGGGGAGGGAGGGGAGGGAGGGGAGGGAGGGAGAAAAATCTGAAATTGTAAAGCTTGTATAAGCAAAAGTTGAGAACTATCTTTACATGTAATGGAAAAAATAAAATACTTTATTAATTAAAAAAATAAAAATAAAAATAAATGTGTATTTATCAGATGACTGACAGATCTCATTGGTAATAGGATTATTGTCCAGAAATTCTGTTGTTGCTTTGTCCCATAGAGCAGGTAAAATGGTAGGGGTGGCTACTTTTTTTTTTTGGCAGGGCAATGAGGCTTAAGTGACTTGCCCAGGGTCACGCAGCTAGTGAGTATCAAGTGTATGAGGTCAGATTTGAACTCAGGTCCTCTTGAACCCAGGGCCGGTGCTTTTATCCACTGTGCCACCTAGCTGCCCCCTACTTTTTTTTTAATGAAATAAATAAATATTCAACCAACTAGAAAAGCACCAAAAAAACTAGCTTCTTTGTCCAAATCAACCAGTTTTTCATTGCTGACAGAGACAAAGATTCTCTCATTCTCCCTGAGCTCAAACACTCCACCTTGATAGATAGAGTAGAGTCCATATTCTGTGTTTTTAGACCAACAGCTAGTCTTTGCACTTTTCAAGAGAAGGATGGGTTCTGGGTAACTTGTCACTTTGTAAATATATTGGACCAGTTGTTTGGGTTCTTTATCCCTCTCTTCATTCAAAGTTGACACAGAACTTCCTTCCAATTCCTGGAATCGAAAGTAGGTTTGGGAATAGATATAATAATACCCAGTTTGGGAGATGATGATCTCACCATCCAAAAAGTCCACATTTTGTAGGAATGAATGTCCTTTCCTTGAAGATTCCCAGTAGTTGATTTTCCAACCAAGAGCTTTTCCAAGCAATGAACCTAGAGAATTTGAAAGAGCAAGAGAGAAAAGTGTTCATAGAAGCTGCTACTGGAGCACAAGCAGAGAATTCCTTAATCCCAAGAACATTTTGTTATTAGGAATATGATAACAATAATTGATATTTATATATCACATTAATATTTGCCAAGCACTTTACATATGCTATCTAATTTTCACAAATAGTTTGTAAGGTAGTCACTATTAATAAACCCATTTGACAGCTGAGGAAACTAAGGCTGAGGAAAGTTTTTTTGTTTGTTAGTTTGGGGATTTGTTTTGTTTTGTTTTTGCCAGGCAATGAGGGTTAAATGACTTGCCCAGGGTCACATAGCTAGTAAGTGTCAAGTGTTTGAGGCCGGATTTGAACTCAGGTCCTCCTGAATCCAGGGCTGGTGCTCTATCCACTGTGCCACCTAGCTGTACCTGAGGCTGAGGAAAGTTAAATGACATCCCCAGGCTCACAAAGTTTTAAATGTATAAAGATTTGAACTCAGGTCTTGGGGCAGCTAGGTAGTGCAGTGGATAATGGACCTGCCCTGGATTCAGGAGGACCTGAATTCAAATCTGGCCTCAGACACTTGACACTTACTAGCTGTATGACCCTGGGCAAGTCACTTAACCCTCATTGTCCTGGGGGGTGGGGGGAAACAACTCAGGTCTTTCTGCCTCCAAATCCCGCGCACCATTCGTTACACTGCCTAGTGGCCAGAATACTAATACTTTGCCTCTGCCATAAAGTTTCCTGTCACTCTAATCCTGGTTCCTCAGAAATCAATATCTGTGACCTGGTCCAAAGGTTAGTCTTTCCAGAGTTGTAACCAACAATAAAAGAAATGATAAATTAATTGTAAGTGAAAGTGAGAATTCTGTACATCCTGTCAGTCATTTAGCCAATAAGCATTTATAAAGCATCTACTATGTGCCAGGCACTGTGCTAAACACTGGGTATACAGAAAGAAGCAAAAGGCAGTCCCTGCCCTCAATGAGTTTACAATCTAGTGGGTAAAAGAAGAAGCAAAGAAAAATGCACAAACAAGCTATATACAGGATAAAAAGGAAATAGTAGAAGAGGGAAGGCACTAGAATTAAGAGGAGTTGGGAAAGGCTTCCTCTAGAAGGTGGGATTTTAGTTGGTTCTTGAAGAAAGCCAAGAGGTAAAGATAACGAGAGAGAGCAACAGCTGGGGGTGGGGGGGGCAGGGTCACTGGATCAAAGAGTACAAGGTGGGGGGAACACTAGAAAGGTGAGGTGTTGGAGGCCTGGGCTAGCAAGAGTTTTGAATGCCCCAAAGAGGGTTTTATATTTGACTTTGTATGTAATAGAAAATCACAGGAGTTTAATGAAGGGGGGGGGCAGGGTGACATGGACAGGCTTGTGCTTTAGAGAAATTACTTTGGTAACTGAATGAAGGATGGACTGGAGGGAGGAGAGACTTGAGGGAGGCAGATCCATCAGCAGCTCTTGCAATAGTTCAGGTGTGAGGTGATGAGGGGCTGTGCCAGGGTGGGGCAGTGCTAAAGGAGAGGAGACATATTCAAGAAATGGAACACAGGAGAAATCAATAGGCTTTGGCAACAGATTGAATATGGGGTGTTGGGGGCTGGAGGTGAGAGAGTATGAGTGAAGAAAGGACACCTAAATTGTGAGCCTGGGAAATTGGGAGGATACTTCACTCAACAGTAATAGCAGTGGGGGGCCACTAGGTGGCACAGTGGATAAAGCACCGGCCCTGGATTCAGGAAGACCTGAGTTTAAATCCTATCTCAGACACTAGCTGTGTGACCCTGGGCAAGTCACTTAACTCTCACTGACCTGAAAAACAAAACAAAACAAAAAACAAAACAAAAATAACCCAGTAATATGGAAGTTTAGAGCAGGAGAGGGTATAGAAAAAGAAAACTGAATGGGAATAGAAAGGAATGTACCTCTCTCAGCTATGCATGGCACCTTCACAAAAAATGACCATGTATTAAGGCATAAAACCCTCACAAACAAATTCAGAAAAGCAGAAGTATTAAAGACACGCTTTTCAAACCATAATACAATAAAAATACTTTTAATAAAGGGCCTTGGAAGAAAGATTAAAAGTTATTTGGGGGGCAGCTAGGTGGCACAGAGGATAGAGCATGGGCCCTGGAGTCAGGAGGACCTGAGTTCAAATCCAGCCTCAGACACTTAACACTTACTAGCTGTGTGACCCTGGGCAAGTCACTTAACTCCAATTGCCTCGCCAAAAAAAAAAAAAAAAGGTTATTTGGAAACTAAATAATACTAAAAGAATGAATGGATCAAAGAACAAATCATAGATACAATCAATAATTTCATTAAAGGGGGAAGCTAGGTAGCACAGTGGTTAAAGCACCAGCCCTGGATTCAGGAGGACCTGAGTTCAAATCCAGCCTCAGACATTTGACACTTACTAGCTGTGTGACCCTGGGCAAGTCACTTAACCCCCATTGCCAGAAGAAGACCCTTTAACAAAAAAAAATTCATTAAAGATAATAACAATGAGACAACATTCCAACATCTGTGGAATGCAGCCAAAGTAGTACTTAGAGGTAAATTTGTATCTCTAAACACTTACATCAATAAAAGAGAGAAGGAGCAAATTAATAAATTGGGCATGCAACTAAAAATAAACCTAGAAAAAAAGAAAATTAAAAATCCCCAATTAAACACTAAAATAGAAATCATGAAATGAAAGGAGAAATTAATAAAATCAAAGATAAAAAATTTAACTAATAAATAAAACTAAGATTTGGTTTTATGAAAAAAATAAACCACTGGTTAATTTGACTTTTAAAAAAAGAAAGTAAAAACCCAAATTACCAGTATAAAAAATGAAAAGGGTGAATGAACCACCAGTAAAGATGAAATTAAAGCAATTATTATAAACTATTTTGCCCAATTTTATGCCAATAAAGTTGATAATCTAAATGAAATGGATGAAAATGTATGCAAATATGTTTCCCAGATTAACATAACAGGAAATATAACAGTTAAATAATGCTAACTCAGAAAAAGGAATTTAAGAAGTCATAGGTGAACTTCCGAAGGAAAAATCTCCAAGACCAGGTGGATGTACAAGGAAATTTTACAAAATATTTAAAGAATAATTAGTTTTAATACTATATAAACTATTTGGAAAAAAATAGGCAAAAAAGGAGTCTAACCAAATCCCCTCTGTGACGCAAATATGATTTTGATACCTAAACCAGGGAGAGCAAAATCAGAGAAAGAAAACTATAGACTAATTTTCCTAATGAATACTAATGCAAAAATTTTAAATAAAATACTAGCAGGGACAGTATGGCAATATGTCACAAAGACCATGCACTAGAACCAGGTAGGATTTCTATCAAAAATGCAGGGCTGGGGCAGCTAGGTGGCGCAGTGGATAGAGCACCAGCCCTGGAGTCAGGAGTACCTGAGTTCAAATCCAGCCTCAGACACTTAACACTTACTAGCTGTGTGACCCTGGGCAAGTCACTTAACCCCAATTGCCTCACTTAAAAAAAAATGCAGGGCTGATTCAGTATTAGAAAAACTATCAGCATAATTGACCATATTAGTAACTTTTAAAATAACAAAAATCATGTGATTATATCAATAGAAGCAGAAAAGGCTTTTGACAAAAGATAATACCCATTCCTATTAAAAACACTAGAAAGCATAGGAATAAGTGAAGCTTTTCTTTTTAGATTTTTTTTTAGGGGGGGTTAGGGCAATGAAGGATAAGTGACTTGCCCAGGATCACACAACTAGTAAGTGTCAAGTATCTGAGGCTGAATTTGAACTCAAATCCTCCTGAATCCAGCACCAGTGCTTTATCCACTGCTCCACCTAGCTGCCCCATGTGAAACCTTTCTTAAAAAGATAAGTGGTATATATCTAAAACCAAGAGTAACCATTATCTGTAATGGGGACAAACTAGAAGCTTTTCCAACAAGATGAGGGGTGAAGCAAGGATGTGCATTATCACCACGACTATTCAATACTGTACTAGAAATGTTAGCTATAGTAGTAAGAGAAGAAAAAGAAATTGAAGGAAAAGGAATAGACAATGAGGGAACAAAATGATCACTCTTTGCAAATGATATGATGGTTTACAACTATCATATATGTTTACCTAAACTATTCCATTGATCAATTACTCTATTTCTTAACCAGTACCAGATTGTTTTGTTGATTACTGCTTTGTAATATAGTTTAACAAGTGGTATTGTTTTAATACAGACAGCTAGGTGGTGCAGTGGGATAGAGTGCCCAGCCCGGAGTCAGGAAGACTCATCTTCCTGACTTCAAATCTGGATTCAAACACTTATTAGCTATATTACCCTGGACAAGTTACTCAACTCTGTTTACCTCAATTTTTTCATCTATAAAATGAGGTGGAAAACAAAATGGCAAACCCCTCCAGTATCTTTGCCAAGAAAACCCCAAATGGGGTCACGTGGAGTCAGACACAACTGAAATGACTAACAACAAACTGATAGGCCACCTAGAGAATCAGCTAAAAACTAGTTGAAATAATTAACATTTTTAGCAAAGTTTTGCAGAATATAAAACCCACATGACATATCAGCATTTCTATGTGCTACCAACAAAACCCAGAAGGAACAAGTAGAAAGAGAAATTCCATTTAAATTAACTACAAACAGTGTAAAATACCTGAAAGTCCACCTGCCAAGACATATGTAGGAACTATATGAACACAATTACAAAACACTTTTCATACAAATAAAGACAGATTTAAACAATTAGAGAAATATTCATTGCTTATGGGTAAGCTAAGCCAATATAACAATTCTACCTTAATTAATTTACTTATTTAGTACTATACCAATAACACTACCAAAAAATTATTTTATAGAGCTAGAAAAGTAATAGCAAAATTCATTTTGAGAAACAAAAGGTCAAGAATGTCAAGAGAATCAATGAAAATGTGAAGGAAGGCAGCCTAGCAGTATCTGATTTCAAACTTTATAACAAAGTAAGAATCAAAGATACAAACTTTTGGGGCAAGAAATCACTATTTGACAAAAAAACTACTGGGAAAACCGGAAACCAGTCTGGCAAAAACTAGGTATAGACCAGCATCTCACACTCATACCAAAATAAGGTCAAAATGGGTACATGATTTAGACATAAAGGGCAATATCATAAGTAAATTAGGGGAGCATGGAAAATTTTTACCTGTCAGATATAAGGATAATGGAAAACTTTATGACTGAGCAAAAAAAAATAGAGAAGAAATCATGGGAGGTAAAAATGGATAATTTTGATTATATGAAATTAAATGAATGGAATGGAATACTATTGTGTTGTAAGAAATGATGATCAGGCAGATTTCAGAGAAACCTGGAAGGACTTGCATGAACTAATGATGAATGAGATGAGCAGAACCAGGAGAACACTGTACACAGTATCAACATTATGTGTTGATCAACTGTGATGGACTTGATTCTTCTCAGCAGTCCAGGATGGTTCCAGGGGAATCATGATGGAAAATGTTCTCTAAATCCAGAAAAAAAAAAAGGAACTGTGGAATCTGGATACAGATCGAACCATATTATTTTTATTGTTTTTGTTATTGTAGTTTTTCTTTTTTGAGGTTTTTCCTTTTTGCTCTGATTCTTCTCTCATAGCGTGAAATATATTTAATGTGATTATACATACATAACCTGTATCAGATTGCTTGTTGTCTTGGGGAGGGGGGAGGGAGGGAGAAAAATTTGAAACTAGAAATTTTATAAAAACTGCTGAAAACTATCTTTAGATGTAACTTGAAAATAATAAAATATTTATATGGGAAAAAGGTGGGTTTAGGGGCAGCTAGGTAGCACAGTGGATATAGCACCAGCCCTGGATTCAGGAGGACCTGAGTTCATATTCAGCCTCAGACACTTGACATTTACTAGTTCTGTGACCCTGGGCAAATCACTTAACCCTCATTGCCCCTCCCCCCCCAAAAAAAGAGAGCTGGGTTTTAAAAAATATGTTGTCATTGTATTCTTTGTGCCTTGAACATAGTCAGTGGTTAACCAATACCTGTTGAGAGATAGATTAGTTGATGTGAACAGAAGACCAGTGACCAGGGACTTAGGTATTATGACCTTGCTAGAAATACAGATGAAAGTAGGGAAGCAGAAGGAAGAAAAGGCAAATTTTCATTGCTTGAAAAAAAAATGATTTAATTGTTTAAAATGAAATAAAATGGATATCTTTTTAAAAGAAGTGAAATTTATCTATGCTAAATTCTCAATAGAAGAGTCTAATGTATGAAAAGTAGATTATTTATAGGTAAATATATAAATACACGATAAATAAATAAATAATGTGATGCTTTGCTTATTTTTCAGGCTGGCCTTGATTAAGGGAAAAAAGTAAGTGAAATCTGCCTACACTGATCATGGGTTGCCATGGAACCAGAAAGAAAATATTCAGGAGATGCATGTCCTTCAGGCACATAACTTGGTGGGGTTTGGTTCACATGTTATAATTCTCCTCCATCATCATAATCTCCTATACTTTATTTGCCCAAATGTCTCACTCCCACTAATGCTCCCCTTCATCCTCAGCATGCACACTGTCTAGCACTTGAGAAGCACTTCATCAATGCTAATAGAGGAGGAAGAGGAAGAGGATAAACTCAAGTCCCTTCTACCTCCATTATACTTTTGTTGTTGAGTTGTTTCAGTCGTGTCTGACTCTTCATGACCCCATTTGGGATTTTCTTGGCAAAGATACTGGAGTGGTTTGCCATATCCTTCTCCAGCTCATTTTACAAATAAGAAAACTGAGGCAAGCAGGGTTCAATGACTTGCCCAGGGTCACACAGCTAGTAAGTGTCTGAGACCAGATTTTAACTCAGGAGTCTCCCTGACTCTCTAGCCCTGGCACTCTATCTACCTATCCTTTGATATCTAGGATAATATATGCACTCCTCAGCCTGAGATTTCAGGTCCTCCGGAGCCGACTCCAATTTAACCTCTTTTCACACATCTCTCTTTCATACATTCTATGTTCCAATGTATACTATTGGTTGTTCACTGAGCCCTAGCATCTTTGTGAATATGCACACCACCCTCTTTGGCTAGAATGAACTCCTTCCTCGTGTCTACCCACTGAAATCCTCTTTGTTAGAAAATGGGGTCACTGAAGCATCTTTGAAAACACCCAGAAGAGAGCAGAAGGAAGTTCGGAAGGAAACAAACAATTAGGACAACTTTGAAAGTGATAGGCTAAATTTTTTATGAATTTTTTAAAAAAACAAGCTATATATAAGAGACAGTCATGTTTGCACTTACCTTCTTTTCCTGTTCAACTTTGTATATGAAAAGATTCTTTTCCATTTTATTTTATTAGTGTTCATTAAATTCAGAATAAAAATAATTTTAAAAAACAAACTTTTCTTTAATGCCTGTCTTAGGGCTGCTTTCCTCATGGAGCCTACTCTTATCCTCCTCTCTCCCCCCAAAAAAAGTGTTGCCTATCTCCTCAAATTTTCTCAGACCCTTTTTTCTGGATCTTTGCTTTCCACCTTTTACTATGCTCATTTTGTTTGTTTATCTTAAACCCCTCATTAGATTCTCAGCTCCTTTCTTCTTTCTGCCCCCTTCTCAGCCCAGTCCCTTGCATATCACTGTCACTTAGTATAATCAAGTTGAGTTGAAATGAACAAAATATATGATAGGTTGAGTCTCTTACTTCTAGAAAAGGCAGAACTCATCTGCCTATTTCCAGTCAGATGAGCTGCTACTCTCTGGATGGCAGTCTGATTAAACTCTTCTCTGGTTCCTGAAGAGTTATTCCACCCCTTACCTGAACAGGAAGTAAGAAAGAATGGTTAGTTCACTGGTCCCACTACTGAAACTGACCTCAAAGTTGACAGATGGCAATCAAGAAGAGTGAAGAATCTATACCACGTTACCAAGGAGAATCCCATAATTCAGTAAGCCATGAAGGGAGGTTGAGAGAGGGGAGATGGAACAAGTGTGTTTATTAACTTACTATATGTTCAGAGTTTTTACAAATATTCTCTCATTTAATCGTCACAAGCTTATAAGATAGATGCTATTATTATCTCCATTTTATAGTTGAGGAAAGTGAGGCAGACAGAAAAATTTTAAAAATTTCATCCCATTGTGGACAATCTGAGTAATGACCCTCCCCCAATTTAGCTAGGTTTGTTCTTGGACAACATCATCAGCCGATACTCCCAACCCTTCTATCTTGGTAGAGAACCAACCAGGGCTTGAAGCACACTGGTGTACCTGTAAGAGCCCGGGGCCTTCATGCCCATTGGAATACAATTTTCAGAATTGTTAAGCAATTCATAGTGTTTCCCATTGTCACAGATGTTTGTACTTTGGCACTAAATAGGCTGTTGGGTGGTGGTGCAGTGGTTTTTTTGTTTTGTTTTTCAATGAGGGTTAAATGATTTGGCCAAGGTCACATAGCTAGTAAATGTCAAGTGTCTGAGGCTGGATTTGAACTCAGGTCTATCCTGAATCCAGGACCTGTGGGTGCTTTATCCACTGTACCACCTACCTACCCCAGTGCAGTGGTTAGAACTCTGAATTTGGAGTCAGGAAGACCTGAAATCAATTTCTGCCTTAGAAACTTGGTCTTAGATAAGTCACTTGGGCTCCCTTATCTGTGAAATGAGAATAATAATAGCATCTGCATCATAGGGTATTTTGAGGATCAGATGAGATTAAATGTGTGAACCCCTTTGCTAACCTATATTAATACTTGCTTTTTTTAAAAAATATAGAATTTCCTGTAACTAGCTTACATTAATTACACTAATCTGGCTTGAAAATGCATTTTGGTGAGAGGGAGTTTCTTACTGAATAGATCTTTTTTCCCCAGTTGGGTGTGCTCAGATATTCCAGGAGCCTTGGAAAGTCCCCTGGGGCACTAAGGGGTTAAGCGAATTACCCATGGTCATACATCAAGTACATGTCAGAGGCTTGGCCCAAATCCAGATCTTTTTGACTCTGAAGAACCCTCTTATCTACTAGGTCAAACTTCCTCTCACGTCCATGTTATGCCTCCCAAAATGTGTTTGGGGAATGGAGCAAGGTCTTTGAATAGCTAGGAAGAGACCTAAAACGTCTATCACTAATTGAAGAATAATTTTAAGTAGAGAACCATCCTATCCAGTTTGAAAATATATGAATAAAACATATATGAAATATTCTTTATTTTTCTTGGGGGGGGGTGTTCTTTTGCAACACGGTTAATATGGAAATATATTTTCCATGACCTCACAAGTGTAATTGCTATCAGATTGCTTCTCTTTTCAAGGGGGAAGGAGGGGCCAGGAAGGAGAGAATTTGGAATTCAAAATTGTTTTAAGTGAATTGTTAAAAAAAGTATTTTACATGTAATTGGGAAATATTTAATAAAATAAATGTATTTTTTTAAAAGAAAAAAAATATATATGAAGTCACAATTCCATGGGAGGAGACTTGGGGTTAGTAGTTTGAGTATCATCCACTGAGATTTTTGCCTTAGTTGCAACTGACCAGTTCCTTTGTCTGAGCATCAGCTGCAGCTCTTTCCCCTTCAATAGGAATTCCTTTCTTCTGTAGAAAAGTAGATAGTCAATTCATCAAATACTTGCTGACTGAGATCAGAGCTAAATAAAGCAAGAAAAGACAGCACAGCTGCAGCCTTTTTTTTTTCTGTTTTCTTTGGTGAGGCAATTGGGGTCAAGTGACTTGGTCAGGGTCCCACAGCTAGTAAGTGTTAAGTGTCTGAGGTCGGACTTGAACTCAGGTCCTCCTGACTCCAGGGCCGGTGCTTTATCCACTGTGCCACCTAGCTGCTCCACCACCTAGTAGCCATTTTGAAGATTTATTTCCTCACCTATCTTTGGCCAAATGGCTTTTCCCTACATCCCCATTGTGAGGAAATGAGTAATACTTTCCTCTCAATAAGGATATAACTGTTGCCATTCAAATTACACTCCTCTGGACCTGTCTGAGGACAACGGTCTCAGTCCCCCTTCCCTCCCCTCCAGCAAACAGATCACATGGTTCAAGTAGCCCTGAGCTGGTCTAGATGAGGTCCTCTTCTGGGCCGTGTCCATATAAGGGAAGATTGAAGAAATGTCCCTCTGTCACCTCCCCCTTTGGCTGAGAACCCAAAGAATAATTATGGAAATTAGAGTTAAGAATACTGTGTTTCAGTTAGCTAGTTTT